>NC_133988.1:16620905-16926738 GCF_047716275.1 Strix uralensis
ATTTCACTGGGGGAAGACTTCAAACACGTAACACAGAATAAACGGGTCCTTCCTTGGCGGGTGCCTGGCTCCATCCAGGACTGCCGCGGGTGAGTCTGGGGGGACCCAAAGCGCATGCGGAGACCAGCTGGGGGGGTGGGACAGGGACCCTCGAGCCACATCCCAGCACCTAGGGCAAAGCCACCACCACCCAGAGCCTCCCCCCCGCCAGCCGGGAGCAGCACCCCATGAGCACTGCAGGAACGCGCCGGGGGAAATGATGAAGTTTCTGGTCTGCAAATATCTTCCTGTAAAAAAAAATAAATAAAAATTTCGAAGGCAGGTGTGCACGAGGCTGATACTGAACTTCCTTAGCGGCCGCCTTTGCTGTTTGAGAGTGAGGAGAAGAGACAGGCAGTATAAATTGCACGGCTGCAAAAGGACTTAAAAAAACCCATCTCTCATTTTGATTGATATTAGCTTCACAAATTAAGCTTTAGATTTATCTAAAAATAAATTTGCTTCCGCGCTCCGCATTCTGGATGACAAGTGCTTTTCTCTTCCCTTTGTTGGGTTTGTCATCGCTGGCAAGGCAGCATGATGGGGGGGTGGGGAGGGCAGGAGGGGGCCGTGCCCAAGCCCCCCCCACCCCGCTGGCCCCCGGGGTGCCCCCCACCTCCACGGCCACGCCTGAAGGCAGAGGGTGCAATAGCTCAGGGCTTTGCAGGGCAGGGTGTAAAAGGGCCAAACACAAGCCCTGCAGCCCCGGAGGTGGCAGGGGCACCCTGCGCCGGGATGTCACCACTGTGGCCGTGGTGTCCCCAACCCCATGGAGCCACCGCGGGGTTCAGCGTGATGGCACAGGGCCCTGGGCACGGCCATGCCCCCCCTTCCTGCACCCCAGCTGCTTTAAACCCCGCTCACACGTGGCCCCTTGTCTCTGGGACATCAGAGTTTGCATAAAAGGGGAAAAAAATTGGTTTATTTCCAATTATGCTGGAAAATCCCGTCTCCGGTGCCACAGATGGGGGTGGCCGGGGTGCAGAGCCGGTTGTGCCGGTGGCCAAGGCCTGTGCCAGGGATCCCCTGGCCGCCCCGCGCTGCCTGGCCGGGGCTGGCCGATGTGTAGCCGGTGGGGCCCAGACGCCCGGCTGGGCAAAACCAAAGTTTATCATTTTCAAATACCAGCCGGCGTGAAAGCGGGAGCCGGCTCAGCTCCTCACTCGATTATGCAGCGTGAGCCGAGAGCTGAAACCTCAGCCTCTCCTAAGTAGTGATAATGAAACTTATTCATTCCCTCACCCTGGGGAAATACTTAAATCACAATATGAGAGATATATGTAAATCACATTTAAACGGAGACAGTGCAGTTAAAGCTAACGGCGAGTAATCAAGTTTGAAGATGAAGTGTCCCCTTTTCTGCTATATCATTTGCTTAGTGAGCTGGGCTGCCTCCAGGGCCCTGGCCAGGGTCTCTGCTGCCGTGTCACTGTGCCACCACGCCATCGAGCCACCGGTGCCCACCCAAACCCATCCTTCCGACCTCCACAGTGGCCAGCTGCAAAGGGAAACCATGCCCTGGCTGGGAAGGGATATGAGCAGGAAAGGAGAATCACGGTTGAAGAGGTGACGTGGAGTGGGATGGGATGGGATGGGATGGGATGGGATGGGATGGGATGCGGAAGGGGATGGGGAAAGAATGGGGATGAAGAAGGGGAAGGGGATGGGTAAGGAGAAGGGAAAGGGAAAGGGATGGACATGGGGATGGGATGAGAATGGGAATGGGGATGGACATGGGGATTGGGTTGGGATGGGGATGGGGATGGGAGAGGATGGGAATGGGGATGAGATGGGGAAGGGGATGGGGACAGAATGGGGACGGGAAGGGGAAGGGGTGGACATGGGGATGGGATGGGATGGGATGGGATGGGGTGGGAAGCATCCTGCCGAGGCAGTGCTGCCCGTCCCGCTGCCCATCCCGCCGGGAGCTCATCCCGCAGCAGCCAGGCAGCCCCCAGCTCCGAAACTTCATCCCCATTCCCTGCCCAACAGCCGGACCCCTCAAGGGCCGCCGGGCCTCACCCCGCGACCCCCATCCCCAGCCGAGGATGGGCCGAGGGGTGCGGAGGGACCCCGGGGCGGGTGCCCGGCCGGGTGTGGGGCAGGACCCGGCGCGGCCTCCCCGCTCCCTCCTGCATTGCGCGGGCTGCGCTGCCCTCCAGCGGCACCCGGCCACGGCGCTGCGCAGCCTGCAGCTCCGGCCCTGCGCCCAGCCCTGCGCCCAGCCCCACACCGCAGTCTCACACCGCAGCCCCACACCTCTGGCCCACCGCAGGGTTGCCAGGACCCCGCTCCCCCTCTCCGGGGCAGAGCAGCCAAGGCCGGGGGGGGGGCAACACCAGGTGCTGCCGCCAGCCACGACCCCCACCCGCTGCTGGGTGCCCCCTGCCCGGCTCTGCAGGCACAGGGTGCTCTGGCAGGTTGGCAGCACCGGGCACCACGGCAGGGTCTGTCTGCAGAGGAGGGTGGGGTCAGGGTGCTAGGTGGCCATATGGCACGGCACGGCATGGCACGGCATGGCATGGCAAGGCACGGCACATCATGGCATAGCACACCATGGCACAGCATGGAATGGCACGGCACAGCATGGCACAGCACGGCACAGCACGGCACAGCACGGCATGGCATGGCACAGCACGGCATGGCACACCATGGCACAACATGGCACACCACGGCATGGCACGCATGGCACAGCCCAGCATGGCACAGCACAGAATGGCACAGGGAGCTGCAAACTCCTGGCTCCCTCCCGCAGACCTGCTGCAGCGACGCTCTCCCAGCCGGAATCAGTCAATGCCAGGAGGAGGTGGCAGCGGCAGGTCAGTCTTTATTACTAAATAAATAGTCGTATAAATCTTGTGCAAAAACGTGTGGCAAAAACCATTGGCCTCGGTGGTCGGAGGGGGCCACGCTCCCCGCACCCTGCCTGTGGCAGAGGTTCCCGGCACGGCACGGCCGACGGCCCCGGCGCGGCAAAGCGAAGTGGCGGCACTGGAGCTCGTCTGTGACAGCTGGAGCTCCCCAGAACCGCCGGGGCAGGGCCGAGACCCCCCAGTCTGGGCTGGACACCCGCTGGGACAGAGGGACGGAGGCTGCACGAATCCCTGAGGAGCAGACAAGCACCGTCCAGCCTAGTCCACCGTGGTGCTGGCTGTGCCAGTGCCGTGCCAGGGGCCCGGGGCAGACTCTGTCGGGCTAAAGCGGGGAGCTCGAGGCCTGGCCGTGCCGCCGCTCCCGTGTGTCCGCCGTCCCCACGGTCCCCAGCGGCACCACCACCTCCTCTGGCTGGCAGCTCTTGTTGAGTTCCACCACGCGCGGCACCACCGTCGACCAGCGATCTGGGGTGACAGCGGGAGTTCATCAGCGCTGGGACCCCATGGCTGCCCCCCCATCATTGCCACCCAGCTGCCAGCCCCCAGGGATGCTCCCAGCCCCCGGCACCCCCCTCACCTCTCCGCAGCCGGCCCACGGTGTGGGAGAAGCCGTAGTACTGGTACGTGTCGCTCTTGCCCGGGTCCTCGCTGATGATGCCCAGATTCTGGTTCCAGTGGGACCAGTTCACCTCGTCCACCCTGTGGGGAAGGGCAAGACCCAGAGGGGCCGCACGGAGCAGCTGGGAGCCAGGGTGGCAGCTCCTGCCCCCCTGAACCATCCCACCACCTGGCTCTGGATTAGCACAAACTACCCAGCAAAGGACACACGGTGCTGGCACCCCGAAACGGCGCTGGCTGCGGTGAGGGGGGCTCGGCTGCAGCCCGGTGTCCCGGCACCGGCCTTTACCTGAAGCACCAGCGGCGGTCAGGTGTCCCGTCGGTGCCCTTCCCCACAGTGACCATCTCCCCTGAGCGGAAGGCTCTCCGCAGGAACACAGGGAAGGAGCGCTCGATGTCCAGGATGGTGGTGGCCCACTGCCGGGGACACCAGGGACCCCTCAGCCACGTGGGGACAGGGGCACAGGGGTCCCTCACCCAGGAGCTTGGGGTGCTGCAGCCCCCCAGGCACAGGCAGCCCCTGGAGCCCCCCACTCCAGCAGCTCCCGGGGTGGTACCTGCAGCTTCCAGATGTGTTTGCTCTCCTTGGAGACTTGGCCCACGGTCTCACCCATGAGAGCGATGAGCATGTTGAGGAGAAGCACAAAGGTGAGGATGATGTAGGTGACGAGGAGGATGATGAAGACGCCAGGGTACTTGGCGCTCTCGAGCATCTCCAGGTCACCCATGCCGATGGTGAGCTTGAAGAGGTCTAGCAGGAAGGTGCTGAAGGTCTGGCTGTCCCGGCAGGATGGGTAGGTGGGCACTGTGCAGTTGGATGGCTCCTCACCGCAGGACTCGCTGCTGGGACACGGGTTGAGGAGGGACACCAGAGCTGGGGGAGAGGAACAGGGATGGTGAGTCCATGGGGGGCAGCAGCGAGGATGGGGTCCACAGCAGGTCCCCCATGCAGCTCCATGCCGGCTGAGCTCCTCTCCACCGCAGGAGGAGGCAAAGGCTGTTCCGTGCTGTTCCACAGGGCTCACAGAATCCCAGAATCATCTCAGTTGGACAAGCCCTTGAAGCTCCTCCAGTCCAACCACGAACCTCCCACTGACTGTTCCCAACTCCACCAGATCCCTCAGCGCTGGGTCAACCCGACTCTTCAACCTCTCCAGGGATGGGGACTCCCCCCCTGCCCTGGGCAGCCCATTCCAACGCCCAACAACCCCTTCTGCAAAGAAATCCTTCCTAAGAGCCAGTTTGACCCTGCCCTGGCGCAGCTTGAGGCCATTCCCTCTTGGCCTGGCGCTTGTTAAAGACTCATCCTTCCCCCGAGCCACGGCTTGCCGGCCAGGTGCCTACCTGAGGCGTAGCCGATCATGAAGAGCAAGTAGACCAGAAGGAAGCGGAAAAGGTCTTTGAAGAGGATCTGCAAGTGATGGAGAGTGGGGTGAGACGTGCTGGCCCACAGTGCTCAGCCGTGTGCCGGGGCACTGTCGCCAAGCCACACTGCAGGGAGGGCTGGGCTGAGAGCAGGGCTTTGGTGAGCCACAAGAAACCCTAAAGAAAGCGTGGAGGACCCTCCTTTCAGGCTGCAGATCCCCAGGAGGACCAGACCTTCTGGGGAAGGAGAAGACCCCCCCAACTCCACCCAACCTTCTGGATCATGATGCTGTAGGTCCCCGTCAGCTTGAGCCCCCGGGTGAAGTACAGCGCGTTCATCCAGCCCAGGACCAGCGCGAAGACCATGACGGCCAAGTACGCCTCGATGCCGCCCAGGTACAGCCCCGCCGTGACGATCACCAGCACTGAGTAGATGAAGCTGGAGGAGAGCCAGGGTCAGCCCCCGCCCCGACAGCCACCCCTGGCTACTGGCCCAGGGCTGCTGTGGCCCTGGGGGGGCCCTGGGGGTTCCCCACGTACTAAAGCAGCTGGAAGGAGCCGTCTATGAAGAAGGAGTTCACGCCTGGGCACTTCTTCATGAACAGATCTTTGATCTGGGGGAGAGAGGGAGAGGGTTGGAGGAGCTGGGCAGGGAGTGAGCCCCTGCTTGGCTCGGCGGTGACCCCCCCGCCGTGCTGCACTGACATTTGTGAAGAAGAAGAGGATGCCGGTGAGGAGGGTGATGATCTCCCCGGCCAGGCGCAGGTAGTCGGCGGTGGTGGTGTACGGGTAGGGGGGCTGCGGGGAAAGGACAGAGCTGAGTCGCTCCACTGCCCCAGGGCAGGCAGAGACCCGGCAACCCCCCCGCCAGCCCCTCCCCGGGCCACGGGGGACTCACGGGGCCTTCCATGGGGCGGTAGTAGGCGACAAGGGTGAAGATGACCATGGCGCAGAGGTAGGAGACCACGCTGATGTAGAAGGAGACGGCCCCGAACTTGCGCCACTTGTCGCGCAGCAGCTCGTTGATGGGCTCCACGGCCAACATCTCGTGGCGGTTCTGGTGGGACAGGGGGGCTGTTAGCAGGGCCCTGGCAACCCCCTGGCCCCCCCTAAGCCCCTGCACACCTCGATCTTGCTGTTGTAGACGAGGATCTCCAGCACGGACACCTCCTCCCCGCAGGTGTCCAGTGAGGAGAGGTCGTAGAGGGAGGAGTAGACGGGGCCGTACGCCCAGTCCTTGAACTTGCGCGAGAGGTGCCGGGCGTCCTCGTCCACGATCTCCCGCCGGATGATGTGCTGGAAGATCTGCCAGGGGGGAGGGACCGCTCGCCCACCCCGCCCCCTGCCCGGGACACCCCGCTTTCCTCCCACTCCCCTCCCCAGGCAGCTCCCCTTCTGCCACAGCTCACCCCCACCCACCCGCTGCGCCCCAGGGGGGGCCGGGGTGCTCCTGGGGTGCATGGACACCGGCGCAGCAGGCAGCCCCCCAGAACGCTGCAGCTTTTGCATTTTTAACACCCCCCCTGCCCACACCACCGGAGGTCAAGGGCAAGTCAGGGAAAAGGACGGGATGTGCTGAGGGCCTGGGGTTAATTAGGGAAGGGACAGAAAGCAGTGGGGGGGTAATTAGCCAGGTTAATAAGCTGCACACCCCGGTTTCCAACAGCATCTGCAGAGAAGTGCTGCTTGCGTGGCAGGGACATGCACTGAGTGCGACAGGGCTCAGCCAAGAGCTGACAGGGGCTCAGCCCTTGCAGCCGGGGACAGCAGGGCAGAGGGCCCCCACCTCCGGGGGGGGTGTCACTGTACCCCGATCTTGCCGGTCTTGGCAGCCATCATGAGCGGGGAGAGGCCGTCGTTGTTGAGCAGCGCCTCCAGGTTGGTGTCGGGGAAGAGCTTGGCGCACTTGACGAGGAGCAGGTCGTACATTTTGGTGACGAACTTGGTGTTCTCGCGGGTGTTGTCGGCGATGGCGACCAGGGCATGGAGCACGGTGTTGCCACGAGAGTCCTGGCGCCGCAGGTCCGCCTGCTTGTGCCCGTTCTCCGTCAGGTAGTGCACGATGTGGGGCTGGTTGGTGCAGGCGGCCAGCGAGAGGGGCAGCTCTCCTGTGGGGACAGCATGCCGTCGGGGTGCCCGTCACCCTCGCCCCGGTGCGGGGGCACCCCTGGGGAGCAGCCGGTCCCCCCCAGTGACCCACTGGCTCCCTCCCCACTCACCGAAGTAGAAGTAGCCGCCCTCATCCTTGGGCTGAAAGAAGCGGCCGCGGGCCTGGGCGTGCACGTCAGCTCCCTTCTCCACCAGCAGCTCCACGTAGTGCTTGCACCGGCGCTCGATGGCGATGTGCAGGGCTGTCTGACCTGCGCCGCTGGCGCCCGTCAGCCCCCGCCTCACCCCCCCGACTCCCCCCGGGTCCCCAGCCTTCTCACATATCCACTGCTCCAGTCCCCAAGTCCCCTTGGAGCCCCCCAACCTCCCCAGGGTCCCTGCTGCTCCAGTTCCCAACCTCCCCAGAATCCTCCATCCTCCCCAGCGTCCCCGCTGCTTCGGTCCCCAAACCTCCCTGGGGTCCCCCATGCCCGGGCAGGGCTGGCAGCAGCCCCACGCCCCTACCTCGGTAGTAGACATCCCTGAAGGGCGAGTTGATGAACTCCCGCATGTTGCCCGTCTTCTCGGCGATGTCGAGGAGGACGGGGATGGTGTCGTTCCTGCCCCCGCTCAGGTTGAGCAGTGCCTTGGGCAGGCAGGTCTTCCCCGTGGAGGGCTCTGGGAGCAGAGGGTGCTGAGGGGGGGGGCCGGGGCGAGCCCCTCCAGGCCATGGGGGTGCCCAGCCCCACATCCCATGGCCAAATCCCTGCTCCTCCTGGGTGCCGCAGCTCCCCGTGCCGGGGTTGTGCATCCCCATCCCTGCAGGGACACGGGGACCACCAGTGCCATGGCACAGCCCCAGCACCGCGGGGGTCCCGGGCAGGCCCAGCCCCAGGGCCTCACCTCGAAACTCCTCGTCTGTGAGGCGCTTCTTGTGGGTGAGGAGGAAGGAGAGGAGCCCATCCAGGCCGGCCGGGGACCCCCGGGAGACGATGTCGAAGAGGATGGGTCTGTTGAAGACCTTGAGGACGGGGGGTGGGTTGGGAGCCGGCCCCTTCACGCCCGGCACTGGCTTCCTGCGGGAGAAGCGCCAGCACCTCGGTTTCCCACCCGTGTAACAAGCTCGAGGCTGCTCAGCCGCCGGTGAAGGGCACGGGCACCCCGGGCCACCCCCCAGCCGGGGTCACCCACGGGGCTGGGGGCAGCATCCCCACCCACAGCAGCCCAGTGTTCCCAGTATTGCCCATGGGGGCTGGTGGGCACCTTGCCAGCTCCCAGGCAGGTGCATTTCAGGCCCCCAGCCGTGCCCCCCCAGCCGTGCCAGGCCACAGTCACGCTCCAGCGCCGTGGGCGAAGCCAGACCGGTTGGAGCAGTTGGTGGCAGCGGGACAGGCCAGGGACAACCGGCCGGCTCCGGGCACTGGGAACTGGGAGAGGAGGGACAGCAGCTGCCCCAGACAGGGATCTCCGGGGCTCGGGGCACACAGGGCACCCCGGACCCCCTCCGCCCACCCACATCCCTGCCCACCCAGGGGACCAAGCTCCCGCCGGGGCACGGGGACACCCCCAAGCCAGGGTGGGGAGAGTGGCGGGGGGCCACGGCAGCCAGCCCAGGTGCCCAGCACAGAGGGGCATTGTGTGCCCGGCCGTGGGCTGCCCCCCCCGCCCCAGCTCTGGTTTCCTGGCGCAGGGAGGGCGGAGGCCTTCCTGAAAAGCCCTTTCATACCGGGGAGCCAGACGTCCGCACCGGCCAGGGGAGCGGCCAGGCGCACAGAGTCTCTTTCACGGCACCGGCAAGGGGGAAGGGGAGCCACACTCCCGGCCCCACAGCCCCGCCGGGCTGCAGACCCACACCACGGCACGGCACAGCCCAGCGCGGCCACTGGCACCGGCTGGGAGCTGCCCCCTGCCCAAAGCACCCCAAAGTACCACCCCAAGAGCCGTGGGGGGTCTGTTACCATCCCCAGCTGCCGGGTATCCCCGTACCCACGGCGCTGCACCCAGGGTGCCCCCCGATCCCATTGCTCCCCGCTGTACTCACTCCGCGACCCTCCTGCGCCAGCGCTTGTTCTCGCTGGGGTGGTGGCGGTAGGTGCCATAGTCGAAGAGGGAGTCCATGGGGGCTTTCTTGGGCCCGGGGACCACAGCCGACTCGTAGATGGTGGCCTCCAGCAGCTCCATGGGCTTCGGGGCGCCTTTCCGGAAAGCTCCATGGAATTTCATGCGGAGGTTTTGCTTTCCGTCCCCAGTGCCAGGGGGGCCCCGGGCTGCCTCGGCGGAGGACGGGGTGTCCTCGCTCTCAAACAGGTTGGCCAGCGAGGAGAGCGGGAAGGAATCATTCTGGAGGGACCCATCATCCCCTGGGCCCTCCCCGGCATCGCCACCAATGACACGGGGGGGGTCTTCAGCATCTGCCATGCTCCCTGGCCGGGGGACAGGCACGAGCAACCTGCGACCCCCAGCTCCTTCTGCGAGAGCAGGAGACCTGGCAGAGAAAAACCCAGTGTCATCCCCAAATCCCTCCCCATCCACTCCCACGGGACACTGTGTCCCCGCGTGGGAGCAGGTCCCACGCCAACCCCAGCAGCGGTTGGGGCCAGTGGGACCCCCCCCTGCAGCCCAGGGTCTCCCGGCCGCTCCTGCCTGCCCCGGCTCTCCTGGGTGCCCACCTGCCCAGCCGTGGGGACCCCTCAGATCTGCAGAGGCCCCACCAGCTGCGGCGCTGCCGGCTTCAAAGCGCAGCCCTAACGGGCGAGGGCGAGTCCGGCCCTGCTGCCTCTCCCTGCTGCGGTCAGCTTGGGTGCAGCCCAGGCCAGGGCACAGAGCAGACCCTGTGTGCTCCCATCTGCCGCCCAAGGAAAGAAAACATTCCTGGGATACATCCTGCAGCGCCCAGAGGCAGCAGGGCTGGGGCTGGTCCCTGATGCCCCACCACTCCTGCAGCCCCAGGGGGCTCGGTGGGATCCAGCCCCGGGTGCCTGCGGTGCTGGCACTGCCACGCTGGGCACCAGGAGGGGGATGGCTGCGGCCCAGGGGGGGCTGCAGGAGGGAAGGAGCAGTGGTTAGAACAAAAAAATGACCGGTTTAGGTTGCCCAGAGGGAAACAGGGCTGCAGGAGAGCCACGCTACTGCACCACGCCAGCGGAAGTGCCGTGCCCTGCCCGCCAGGTCCCTCCAGGCCCGCAGTGCTGGCAGGGGCACGACCAGGCAGGTGGGTGACCCCGGGTTGTCCCCCAGCCCCGCTTCCCACCAAAACACACCCACGAAACACAGCAGCGTTAAGGCTTAGCCCAGCTCCTGCCTCTGGGGAGCTCAGCCCTCCCTGCGGGTCCCCGGGACAGAAAAAGCAGCCGGGAAACGTATCATTTTCTGCTGGGCTGCAGCTCTGTGCAACAAGCCATAATGGCAGGCTGGGCCCTGCCGGGGCGGGCAGGGATCTCTGCCCGATAACGTGCTTCTAATTAGGCAGCGTGTCCCACAGCCGCCCAGGGCAGCCCCACGGCGGGGGCCCACGGGGTGGACATGGGGGATGAGGGCTGCAAACGGCCCCGACATCCTGCAGCAATGAGGGGGCCCTCGGGCAGCGGTTCCCTCCTCCCCGCCACCCTGGGGGACACCCAGAGGGGACAGTGCAGCCCTGGGTGGCACCCAATGGGGATGGTGCAGCCTTGGGAGACGCAGGGTGAGCCACAGAGCCGACACGGTTTCTCCTCTTTGCTGACTTTCCTGCCATCACCCTCTCTGCAAGAAATTCCACAAGTACCTGCCAAAGCCCGCAGGTCCCACACC
The DNA here is from genome assembly GCF_047716275.1 of Strix uralensis. Lineage (NCBI taxonomy): Eukaryota > Metazoa > Chordata > Aves > Strigiformes > Strigidae > Strix > Strix uralensis. The sequence continues at coordinate 16,631,678 of NC_133988.1, forward strand.
CCGACCCCGGGCAAATGCGGGCCCTGGCACGGCCGATTTTTCTCGGGCAGCAGAGAAGAGGGGACTGCCAAGCACGCCGACCCTGCGGGCTGCACGTGGGGACGGAGCCTCTGACCCCTCTGAGCTGCCTTGGGAATCCCAGTCCCAGAAAAGCTCAGCTTTAGGCAAAAGCCCAAACACGGAGCGGGCTGTCACATGCGGTCGGAGCCCACCGGCACAGGACATGATTCCCTGTAGGAATCAGCTGGGGACACTGGCCCGGGGACTTGGCTGGGTGGCTGGCAGCCCTGGGGATGCTCACGGGACCGGAGCCCGCGGGGACATGGGGCAGAAGCGAGGGGACAAGTGTAAGGGCAGGTGGGGCCGGGAGCCAGCGCTGCCGCCAGCGACCGGGGCAAGAAGCTCATGTCGGAAACGACGGGCCGGTGCTGTCAGGCCGGGTGCTCCTGTGGGCACAGCCGCTGCCAGGAAAGGTGCTGTCAATGGGGTTTTATTTGGCTTGTTAGTTATTTGGGTTTTTATTTTTCAGACTTCCTCACCCCACGGAATAAATGAGTCAAGGAGCAGCTCACCACGCGCCGAGGCTCGCCGGCACGGCCCCGGCTCTCGCATCCAACACAAACCCTCCCGCCCGCTCCCCGCCGTGCACTCCCACCTCTCCCCGGCTTTCCACCAAGTTACCTCCCAGCCAGACCAGTATCCCCAGTTAGTCCCCCACTCCAGGCCACCACGGGGGCACGGACACCAGGACGGGCAGGGACATGCCCTGGGCGAGTGGCAGGGAGGATGCCCCGTTAGCGGGTGGTGCAGATTTTGCCACATTAAAGTGTTCCTCAAACTAAAGCACAAAGGGCTCCGGGTAGGAGTGAATCACTCAAACCACATCGTGTTCACGTTCAGCCCCGGTGGAAACGCTCACCCGGAGTGAACCAACCACCTTCCAAAATAAACGGCACCGCCGGGGGCTCCCCTGGGCAAGAGCCATGAACTCAGCGTGGTCCAACGGAGGAGTTTCAGAGCCGCTGGCAGCCCCCTCCTCAACGCTGCCCGTGGGAACGCGGCCGGCACCTCACCCTTGGAGCGGGGAGCCCCCCAAATTGGCCAGACAGGTGCCAGGGGGATCCCATGGGGTTGCACCCTGCCTTGCCCAGCTCAGCCCGCAGCCCTGTCCTCAACCCAGAGGCTCCATCCTGCCCTGGTCCCTGTATCCTGCTCCGGGGGCTCCATGTTCTGCCCTGGGGGGGCTCCATCTTGTCCCGGTCCCTGTATCCTGCCCCGGGGGGGCTCCATGTCCTGCCCCGGGGGCTCCATCCTGCCCCGGTCTCCATGTTCTGCCCCCGGGGGGCTCCATGTCCTGCCCTGGTCCCTGTATCCTGCCCCAGTGGGCTCCATCCTGCCCCGGTCCCCAGGTCCTGCCCCGGGGGGGGCTCCATGTCCTGTCCCGGTCCCCGTGTCCTGCCCCGGGGGCTCCATCCTGCCCCGGTCTCCGTGTCCCGCCCCCGGTCCCTGCGTCCCGGCCCGGCCACCCCCCGTTTTTGCGGGACCCCGCGCCCCGGCCCGTACCCTCGGCTCGTCTCGCGAAGGGTCCCACCGGCTCCGGTCCCGCCGAGTCGCCGCGGGGCCCGTCCCGGAGAGCGGCCCCTCCCCGCCCCGGCCCCGGGGGCGGGCGGCACCGGGACCCGCCTGCGGAGCGGCCCCCGCCCTTCCCCGGCACCGGCACAGCCCGGAGCAGCCCCCGCCCAGGAACAGCCCCCAAACAGCCTCCCCAAAACAAGCCCCCCAGGAACAACCTCCCTGAAACAGCCCCCCCCCAAGGAACAGCTCCCCAAACTCTCCCCAAAACAGCTCCCCCTGAAAATGTCCCCCAGATCTCCCTCCCTAAATCAGCCCCCCCCGAACAAGCTCCCAAACACCCTCCCTGAAGCAGCTCTGAAAACAGCCCCCCAGCCCCCCAAAACACCCTCCCTGAAACAGAACCCCCCAGGAAAAGCCCCCCAAATCTCCCTCCCCAAAACAGCCCACCCCCACGAAAAGCCCCCCAAATCTTTCTCCCCAAAATAGTTCCCCCAAGAACAAACCCCAAAACAGCCCCCCCAAGGAACAAGCCCCCCAAAATACCCTCCCCAAAACAGTTCCCCCAGGAAAAGTCTCCCAAATCTCCCTCCTCAAAACAGTTCCCCCAGAAACAAGCCCCAAAACACCCTCCCCAAAACACCCTCCCCAAGGAACAAGCCCCCCTAAATACCCTCCCCAAAAACAGCTCCCCCCAGAAAAAGCCCCCCAAATCTTTCTCCCCAAAACAGCCCCCGCCAAGGAACAAGCCCCCCAAAATACCCTCCCCAAAACAGCTCCCCCAGGACCAGCCCCCCCAAAACAGCCACCCAGGCCGAGGTTACCGTGAGTTTTTATTAAATTGTGCTTCCCTGCCCCGCCGGTGCGGGGCTCGGCAGCGCCGGAAGGCGCTGGGTTAATAAGGCCACGTGTGCTTCCACCAAGACGGGACGTCCTGGCGGAGTGGGGGGCTCGCTCCCGCGCTGGAGGACTGGGGGGTCACCCGGGGAATCGCCGGCTCCTCCGCCGCGGGCACCGCCGGCATCATTTGGGAAGTTTCTCACCCGGGTGCTGAGCGGCGTCAGGCGCCCGTGGGGCAGCGGCGCAGTCCCAGAGCCAGGGCAGAGCCTCGGTGGCACCGGCGGGACGCTGCTGCCGGCCACGCTTCACGCTTCATCCCCCGTACCACAGCAGGTGTAAACCCAGCGGTGAGGATGGGAAACAGCTGGTTTTCCTCTTTAGTACAAAAGTTTGGGAAGTCCTACGCTGACATGAGGTACAATTGCTTTATTGCTCCATTCTCAATAGGAAATTAATTATGGTTTGGTTTTTTTTTTTTTTTTTTTTAGAAAAGAGATCATCCACTGCAGATCCAGATGAGAATCAAAGTCGCCTGACAGCCGGGAGCCGCCCCAGCTGCCTCGGTGGTGATTAAGACACCGGTAGCACCCGTCACACCTTATTTAAGCCCTGCCAGTCCCGTGCCAGCCTCAGGCTTTGTAGCTCAGCTCGGCGTTCATCTTCGTGTACATCTCATAAATTGCATCCAGGATGGGGGTGACCCTCGAGAGAAACTGATGAATCTTCTCGATGCTTTCCTCCTCTTTGACTTCTCTACCCTTCTCCAACGCCTTCAGCAAATCTGATTTGTACGGAAGAGCGTAGACCGAGCCCTGTAAAACAGGGGAGGAACTGTGAGGCTCCCACAAACCCAAAGTCCTCCCCATCCCGCATGCAGGACCCTGGTTTGGGTTGTTCCCATGGGAATGACCTTAGGGATGGTGGCCGGGCTCTTGGAGAAGCAGAGATGCGCAGAGAGGGTCCCCCGGAAATACCGCTCAAAATAGCTCAGCAGCTTCCCATGTTTCCAAGCCCTTTTTTCCCCAAAAGCACATCCCTGCTCGGGGCAACTAACGGAGCAGCTGTGCTTAAAGAAAGGCAGCTTTCCTCCATGGAGAGGCAAACGCTCACCATGAAGAGCTTCTGCAGCATCCAGCCGTGGTATTTCTTCAGCGCGATCTCGTAAGCCTTCAGGGCGTTCACTCGGATGAGGTTGGGGTGCTCCTCGTCCCGCTCGCCGTCGGAGATGCTCTGCAGCAACACCAGCATGAACTTGAGGCCCCTGTGAGAAGAGCGGAGACATCGGGGTGGGGAAGGGGATGCTGCTTCCCAGCCTCCAGCAAGGCACCCCCTGAGCCTGGCGCATCCAGGGCCCCCCCAAAACCCACAGCGCCGGCAGCACACCCCCCCTCGCAGAGCTGACGCCTGCCCCTGTGTGTTCCTGCTCCTGCAGGAACGCTCCCCGAAACGCAGCACCCCAGCCGGTGTTAACGGGCTCCCCACGTGCCGGGACAGAGCCCGGAGCAGCCCCCAACGCCGTGAATCACCTTTTCAACCACATCAGCGCCAGCGTCGCGCCCGTCTTGGGCCAGGCCGAGCCGTGCATCTCCTTCTCCACCTCCAGGATGTTCTGCAGCGTTTTGAACTCGGCGGGGTTGGAGTCATAAACCGCCCGGATTTTCTGAGGGCAGAGAAGGGGGTTTGGCTCCCGGGAGCTGTTGGGCAGAGTGGGTGGCACCGGAGAGCAACCGGGCTGGTGCTCAGGGCTGCGGCGGGGGGAAGCGTGGTGCCTGCAGTGGGTTTCTTCTGGGCTTTGTCCACGGAGCCCCGCGCTTAATAAACACCCACAACTGAGATGAGCTGCTGCCGAGCCCGAAAGCCCCCATGGGAAGAAAAGTCCTTTTAAACACTTTCGGGTCTTGCCTCTCCAACCCTACAGCATCTCTGCATGGGAGTTCACCCCCCCCCGCGCCCTCCTGTGCCCCTTCCTACCTTGATATTTCCAGTCAGGTCTGCTTTGACCGGCGAGTAGACGATGGGAGACCCCAGGCAATCTGTGGAAACAGGGAGGGAGGATGATTAGTCATTAGTGGACACAGGAGACACCTCAAAGTCCCGAGTTGTAACCAATAGGCTTCACCTTAACCACAGCCAAGGCACCGAGACACCGGACAGCAAAGGGCTCGTCAGGCTTCGCCCACGGCCGCAGCGAGTCCTCCAGGACGGCCCTGCCTCCCGCCAGTGACCCCCTGACCCCCCAGCTCCGGGACACGGCCCCGATATGATGGTCTGGAGCAGCACGATGGGCACAGGACACTCTCTGCCCGTCCCCAGGCAGGCAGCCCCGTGTCCTGCCCAGCCGAGCCGTGCCACCGAGCCCTCACACAATAGCCGACATTGTGGCGGGCAGCAGGCCGGCGTGGCACGAGGGCGGCTGTGCCGGCCACACACCCACGGCCCTGACCCCGCCGTGGGGTGAACGGCTGCGGGTGGGATCCGTGGGCCGGGCGGGGCGTACCGGGAAGGGGGAAGGCGGCCGGGCCCCGCCGAGGCGTCGGCGGCTCTGCCAGGGCGTGGGGCCCCGGGGATGGCGAGATGTTTCCCAACGGGGCTGCTCGGCAGGTTTGACGGGACCGTGATGCAACCGCGGCCCTCCCTGGCTGCTTCCCCGGGGGGCACCGGGGGCCGGGAGCAGCTGGAACCGGGGGGGGTCCAGGACCGGGGATGGGGGGAGCGAACCAGAACCGGGGGAGCCCCACCCAGGACCGGAGGGGGGCTACCCGGACCGCGGAGCCCTCTACTCGCAGCCAGCCACAGCTGAGCGCGGCGGCGGGGCCGGTACCGGGCCGGGCCCTGCCGTAGCTCCCGCCCCCGCAGACGGCCGGCCCATGCTCACCGAAAAAGGGCGGCAGGTGCGCCACGGCCTCCAGGAAGGGCAGCGTCTCGATCTGCTTGTCTGCCGGCAGCGGTTTGAACTCGTGTTCCAGCAGCAGCGCCATGGCCCGGCCCGGCCCGTCCCGCTCCGGCACCGGCACCGGTTCCGCCGCCCGCCCCGGCCGCGCGCTGCCACCGCGCCCCGCCCACCGCCGCTCCCACCAATGGCGGCGCACCGCCCCCCGTCCGCCCGCCAATCGGAATGCAGAAACGGGCGGCGGGATGGGGCTGGGGGCGGGGCTTAGCTCCTCTCAGCGCCCCCGGGACCGGACCGGGGCCCTCCCCCGCCCCGTAGCCCGGGCCTGGGCGGCCGCGGGGGCCGGGTCTGGTGCCGGCCGTGCCCGGCCTGGTGTGCCCGGCCTCACCGCGCCGCTCAGCCCGCCCCGGTTCACCCCCCGCTGCGGCCCGGGGGCAGCGCGGCTCAGCCCCGGGCCCTGCTCCGGCAGCGGGGGGGGAAACCGGAGCATCCCCCGCCGCGGTTGTTGACGCCGTCTCGGCCCCGCACTGGCCGCTCCTCCCCCGGCCGGGTACAGTATTCCTGCCTGCTGGCTGTTAATTATTGAGGAGAAATAAATTTTTCATAGGCAGCAGATGGTTCAGTTAGCGCGGCCCTCGCTGCCTCGGCGCGGCCTGACCCGCGCTGGGAAAACAAACCTCAACCCTAACGCGGGAGTGATTAATTTTAAACACTTCTGTGAAAGGCTCTGGAAGGAGCGAGGGGGGTGGGTGGAAAAATGACACCGAGCGCCGTGTGGGCAGGGGGAGCTCACCCACCCGCCGCGGGAGAGAGCAGAGGGACGGCGCGGGGAGCAGAGGGAGGCTCAGCCGTGTCCAGGGGGGAGGGGATTTGCTGGTGACTGGGCCCCAGATCTGGGGGTTTTACCGGTTATTCTAGAAAAACAGGTCGCGGGGCGATACCGATCTCTGGCTGGCGCGAGGCCGCAGCCTCGTCCCTCCGCCGGGCCGGTACCCGGACCCCGGGGCTGCGCTGGGCCAGCCAGGGCCCGGCCTGTTTGGGCGCGGGACGAGTTTCTGTTGACAGAAACAAAAACCTTTAACCCGAACTATTTACAGCGCGATAAATACGTGAAGCTGCTGGGGAGCTGGCACCCGGCCCAGCGCCCGGCCCGCTGCGAGCGGCCTCGCCCTCCCCGCGAAGCTCGGCGGGGCGCGGGCTGTCCCTCGGCGGCGCCCGTAGCGGCGGGGAGCGTTGCCGTGGCGCTGGCCGTCGGTTCCGGGCGGCGATGGCGGCGTGGGGCCGGGCCCCGGAGCGCCGGGCCGCCGAGCGCCGGCGGGAGCTGGAGGAGCGCAGCCGGCAGCGCTGGGAGCGGGTCAGCCGCTCCTTCGCCCGGGACGCCGTTTGCTGCTCCATGCAGGCGCGGTGGAGCGCTCCCCGGTGCGGGCGGGGCCCCGAGAGGCCCCAGCCCCGGCACGGCGGGTGTGTCGCGGTGCGGCGGGAGGAGGAGGAGGAGGCGCGGCTGGAGGAGCGGCGGGAGCGGCTGCGGCGGCTGCTCGGCGAAGAGCGGGAAGCGCTGGCGGCGGAGCTGCGGGAGCTGCGGGCGGGCGGCGGGATGCGGCGGCGGAGCGAGGAGCTGCGAGCCGGGCGGGAGGAGCGGAGGAGGAAGGTGAGGGGAGCGGCGGGGCCCCCCGCAGCCCCGGCTCTTCGCCCGGGATCGGTTCCCCGTCCCTCCCGGTGGAGGAGCTCCTAGGGCCGCTGCCTTGCTTCGAATGGGCAAATTGGACTGGGCAGAAGGGCCCCGCGCTGCGTTTTTCTGCGCTTTGTGCCCTTAACTAACGGCTGTGTGGGGCGGGGGGTTGGTATCTCGAATTCTATACTCTGGCATAACCCAAGTCTCGTGTTTCCAGGTTGCTGAGCAGCTGCTCTATGAGCACTGGAAGAAAAACAGCACTGAGCTCCGGGAGGTGATGTTACTTTCTTTTTAGTCCCCGCTGTCTTGCATTTATTAAACCAGTTTTTAGCTCGAAAGACATCCTGTATCTACTGTTCATTCCGTCTTGAATCGCAGCCGTTGCCCTAAGTGCTGATAAGCAGAAGGCAAAGAAGAAAATGGCTTAACTGTGTAAGAAGTCCCCTCAAAGCTGGTATTTTTCAAAACCAGTCAGAAATGTGTTCTGACTCAGAGCAGGCAGTGCCCATGATATAAGTATCTCGGGTGCTTTTTAAAGCTGTCTGTGGCGCTTCCTTATTCTTTATCCTGCCATCCCGCTGCTCTGGCTGCCCCACCTCTGGTTTCAGTGTCACCGTAGTGTTTCCCAGAACCAGCACGTGACACTGACCCTCAACTTGGCACCTGGTGGGTGCCGAGGACGCCTCAACGAGCCCTCCTCTGTGGAGGCAGCTCCTGCAGGGCCTTCAGGGCTGCAGCTGGGCAGGATGCTGCTCCAGAGAGCCCAGGAGGTCCTGGGGACAGGAGAGCCGCTGGCACTAATGGCATCGTTGTCATTTGCAGGTGGAGTCGGAGCTGCACAGGAAGCATGTGGTAGAGGCTTGGGGTGAGCAGCTACATCAAAAAAACAAGGTAGGCTGGGGTAGCCCTGGTGTTAGTGGTCACTAGGGCCAACTCCTGAAACGCGTGAGCTGGTGGAGGGGTGACTCTCTGCCTTGTGACATGGCTGGTAGGCAGGCTCAGATGTGGAAGGAAGAGGAGTTGGCTGTTTGTTCATTTTCTCACACCCATCTTGAATGAAATAATGACTGAGGTCACCGTGCTCGTTCCCATAGCGATGGGGAGTTCTGGTGTCGCAGAATGATGGGAGCTGTTAACAGGACGGATGGTTTTAATGAAGAGCTGTCATTCCTGTCTCCTAGAAAACGCAGTGCTGCCCGCTGAGTGGATCCGTGGCAGGATTCAGCGGGGCGCTGGGTGCTTGTCTAACAGCCGCCGCAGCGCAGAGCCAGTGGGGATACAGTGATTTTGATGTGAAAGAATGATAAAGGCCTTCAAATACAGATTTCACAGTTAATGAAAACAATAATCTAGGTTGCAGTAGGAAAATCTGAGTGTATTTGTGAGGCCGCCTGTGCTTCGCATCAGACCTGAGCAGGGTCCTGCGAAGGCCGTGCACAGACTGATCACCCTTTTCAGGCAGCAATGAGCAGAGTTTGGCTTTCTCCTTGGGTTCCTTCCCAGCATATTTTATTCCGTAGTTTCCCAATCCATGTTGGCTTGGAGGAGTTTGATTTGTGGATTTCTTGAGCCGGAGGCTGTTTCTTTGCATGAGCCTAACGTTAAATGCCATGTGTTCTCTCTGAAAGCAAGAAGCAACTGAACTTGAAGAGCAAAAACATTATGAAAATGAATGTGAAATTGCACGAAGGGAAGCGCTGGAAAGAATGAACCAAGAGGAGGAGAAGCGCCAGCTGGAAGAGAAGAAGCAAGCGGAGATGTTGCTTCAACAAATAGAAGAACTGAAACTACAGGAGACGGAGGTAAGCTTTAGTTTCTCCTCATCTGAGAAGGAAATTCATTGTTTCCCTTGGAAATACAGCCACACAGACCTGACCTCTTCCCTCCAGTTTTCACTAGGTTAAAGCAGTGATGTAATTTCTGTCAGTGACGCAGACCTCCCCCCGAACGCTGGCAGATTAACCGCATCCTGGTGGCTTTTGTTTGCTCCTCTTGAAACATGAGCACCTTTTTGTGCTGCACCAGATGAGAAAAAAGCTGTAGAAACTTCTAAGTGTGGGAAGTTCAGGTCAAAGGCGCTGTCAGCTGGAGCTCCTCAGTGCTCTGAGGCCACCAATTAAATTAATGTGGAATGTTTACTGCAATGAGGATTTTGGCTGCTGGTGGAGGAGCAGAGCGGGGTACAAACTCTGGTACAGAGGCGCTCTCTGGGATGCCCTGGCTCTCTGACATACTCTGTGGTTGTTTTTCCCTTTTAGGCAACAAAGCTGAAAAAAGAACAAGAGGATTTATTAAAGCAGCAGTGGGAGCTGGAGAACTTGGAAGAAGAAAGGAAACAAATGGAAGAGCACCGGAAGAAGAGCGAGCTTGGGTATGAGATTGGGGATAGCTTGTTTCAGCAGGGCTTGGATGGAATCTGCTCCTGCGTCCGCATGCAGCACGAGGTGTTTCAGGTAGCAGCGGTGGGTTGTAAATATTTGGGTTTTGATGGAAGCGCCCGGAACAGCCAATGAGCCGTTACCTTTTTGTTCGCATTAGCGGTGGCAGGTACCTCTTGCCTGTTAAGTCACATTGTCACAGATGTAACTCCTTGAGCACTGGGTGTAACAACATGGGGCTTTAGAGTCAGACTGAATGTTCTTTTTTTCTTTTTTTTTTCTCCTTCAGGCGCTTTTTGAGGCATCAGTGTAACGCCCAGTTAAAGAGACGAGCCCAGCAGATACAAGAGGAGCTGGTAAGAGAAAATACCTCTTGATTTAGATGTTATAGATGCTGCGTGCTGGAGAAACTTGTTCTTTGTGTTTTGTTTATGTGTCTGGTTCTGAAGCCTACAGATAATTAGGAAGCCCCTTCCAGCTTGGGAACAGGGCTGGAGGAAAAAGATCATGGGGCAGCCAGCAGTCTGAGTGTCTTCCTTGACACTCCTCACAATAATTTGTGGAGTAGCCCTGCACACAGGCTGGAAGCCTGTTGGATAGTCGTTAATCTTGTGGCTTTTCTCAAGGAGATAGACAGGCAAATCTTATTAGCCCTCCTCGAGAAAGAAGATGAGGATCAGCGCCGGCAGTCTGCGCGACGGGAGCAAGCTGTTGCAGATGTTGCCTGGATGAAACGTGTCATTGAGGAACAGCTCCAGTTGGAAAAGGAGAGGGAAGCAGAGCTGCAGACTATTTTTAGGTGAGTCTGCGCACCTCTGAGCATCATCTGAGCAGCCCCTGTGTGCTGAATGCTCCTGCCTGGTCGGCACAGCTCTGCTGGCGGTTGTTAAACAGGCTCTGAAAGCGGTGGCTGGTCATTCTGTGGGCCAGGTACCTTGCAAAAGCAAGCAAAACCTGAGGCTGTTTTTCAACTGCCTAGATCATAGTCCATAATTTCTGTTACATTAGCTCTAATGCAAGAGCTTTACTAACAAGAGAAGGTGTAACAGAGACAGCAAGAACGACCTTTCAGTTGTAAGTGCTTTGTAACCAACATGCAATGATTCTGCGTTACTGACGTGGAGGGGTTTAGCTTACGTGACTCCAAAACCCCTGTATTGTTTCCTTTGATAAAAGCTGCCTCAGGTTCCTCGTTTAGGTTCAACTCCCACTCTCCCCTGCACCGAGAGCACCTTTGCTGGTGGTAGGAGCTCCCATCGAGTTGTAGTTCAACGTTTTGTTGCAAGAAGGAAGATTTGCAAACTTTCCAGCTTTAGCAGCGCCCTTAACTACCCACCCCACTGTGAAGTAATACCCTTGTTTGGGTCTCCTGTCGGCATGCTGCCTCCTCGGGCGGTAGCGGGAGATGGGAGCGGACCTGTGGCACAGGCAGGAGGAACCCGAGCGCTCCGCTAATGCCCCGGGGAGCTCGTCCGTGCCCAGGGACTACGCAGGGGTTTTAACTGTACATTATAACCTTAGAGATAATTCTTCCTCTCTCCTTTAGAGAAGAAGCGAGAAAAGTGTGGGAGAAGAGGGAAGAAGAATGGGAAAGGGAGAGAGCAGCTCGAGATCGCCTGATGAACGAGGTGATGACCTCTTGGCTCGATGAAGCCATCGTTCCAGCTGTAACCCACCGCCCTCTGGAGGGTTCCTAGCGCAGAGTTCTGCTTCCGCTACGCTTCCTGAGAGCAGTTTAACTGTCAGCATTGAGATTTCCCCAGTTCTGGGTCTGACCCAATTCTTGACTTCTCCCTTAATCCTCTCCCTTCCCAAAGGTCCTTGTGGGCAGACAGCGCCAGATCCAAGAGAAGATGGAGTTCAACAGACGAGCCCAGGAAGAGTCTGTGAAGTACCGAGAGCAGCTGATTAAAGACCTGGAAGAGACAAAAGAACGGACCAGGCGAGAGAAAGAGCAGGAGGAGGAACTGAAGAGGGCCCGCAGGCAGGAGCTGGCGGCGCAGGTACAGCACGTGTTGCCACTATGGCCTGGTCAGTGCCCGACCTTGCTGTGACACCCTGTCTCTGTGCCCAGCTGACAGAGCGCCGCTTCCGACAACAGGAGGAGGAGCAGCGCCAGAGGGAGGAGGAAGAGGAGGCGAGATCCACCCGGCAGCACTGCGAGGAGTTGGTGCGGCGGGAGGCCGGGCGCCTGGCAGAGCAAGGGTATCGCAGCAGGGTAGGAGCAGGGCGGCGGGGCGGCCCGGGCGGGTGGCTCACCCCGACACCAGCCCGGCGGCATCACCCACGGTTCTCAGTGTTTCTGCTCCGTGCTGCCACGCGGCGCCAGAACACCCACCTGTCCTGCACCAGGTGCTAGTTCTAACAGAGGGCTAGAGTTCTCTCAGAAACTGCTTTTCTTTTGCTGATACTGATGCTTTAGGTCCTCATTTTTAAATAACCCTTGAAGCAGACTTGTTGCTACTGCCTCAAATGTTTATTTCCAGCACAACCAGCTGCATTAATGCAGTCGGTACAGCGCATCTCAGCCGCTTGCTGTCTTTATGCCTTCTGTTGGGTTTTTCCTGGCTCTAGAAACAGCAGAATTTGAGGAACCTGTCCAAAAATGTATGCCCAGATCCTATTTTTCATACTAAACTATGAGCTCCGTGCGGAATCGCTCACCTCAGTCATTATTAGAGAACAGCTCCCGCAGTCAGAGGTCTGGATGTTGCAAGAGTTCTAGAGCCCCTGAAGTAATTACAGTCTTTGCTTTGACCCTCTCAGCACTATAGTTACCCGAAAGCAGCATGGACCTGAGGGTTCTTGTCCTCTGCGCCTGAGGAACGAGGCTCCAGGAAGCAAACTCTGAAGAATCAAGGAACTGAAATAACAGTGGGTTTGGAATAGCCTACGACGACACCGACACTCAACTCGGGAGATCTCTGAAAATATATCGCTGTGGCACAGCTGAACAGGAAAGCAAATTTCTTCTGGGAGGTGGGAGCAGCCTTGGGGGAGTGAACTGCTTCAGCTACTCCGTGCTCAGCAGTGAGGACGATGGAGTTTGGTAGGTGCTGCGCCGGGGCCACACAGCAAAGAAACCTTTAAGAGTTAATTGAGAACGCGCTGCAAATCAGTGAGATGGATGACGTGTGCTGTGGCCGTAATTCTTAATGTCCAGTTCCTCGCCAGAAGATGCTGAAGACTTTTCTTTTTTTTATTTGTTTTGTAATTAATAGTTACGAAATAATAATTGTTTGTTTCTTTACATGAGCAAACTGCTGGAGGGGAGTTTTAGCCAATTATTGCACTTGATTCCTTGCTCGGGTCCTGTCACAGCGTGCGAGGAGCCATTGCGGTGACGGGCACGGCCACAGCACCGACCACAGAAACCTCTTCCAAGATCTCCTCCTTACAGAACCAGCAGTCAGCTAAGCCCAAATAATTTTGCACACTGAAAAGGTTTTAGCATTTTATAGTAATACTGTAAACAAAAGATTAAGTCAAAATATTGTACAGACAGAATGACACTGATAAATACAAGTTTTGGAAAAAGGCAAAAAAATTTGTACTTTCCTATGCAGCATTTGGTAAAGAAAGAGCAAGTTTGTTTACAGGGGAAAAAGAGGAGATCTAGCCCTAAAAGAAAAAAAACACCTTTGTTATTTCAGGTATTAGAAATCTGCTGTCCTGGTGTGAGCTGCAGGCTCGAGTTCCGCCGCTGGCCTCGCTGCCCAGTGCCCCTGTGGACAGCGCTGAGGCAGCCCATCAGCGCGGGCTCAGGCCGCTTCTGCCCCGACAACGGTGGGAAAGCGCCCGTGGGGCGGGACAGGTGCCGCCGTTCCGGGGTGATGGCGCAGCCGCACCGTCCCCACCCTGAACACCCCGTGGTGGGAGACGGGGCGTCGGCCAGCAACGCTGCTGGGGTGACGGCGGGGGCACTCGGTGAGGGGCTGGCCCTGATTTTAGAGCCAGGCCTTCCCCTAAGCTGAAGGACTGGCTTTAGAGAATCTGGAGGTGGCGCAGAGCAAGGGCGTGCAGTTACCCAAGCGTACGTTTGTTTTGGTACGGGGGCAAGTTTAAAGAGCTGATAACTCAGTGTTACCCTGCTTTGGAAATCAGGTAAGATATGGTCAAGAACAGCCTACAAGGGCATCCTGAGAGATTTAAAAATACCATCCGCTGCCTTCCAGCAATGCCAATTTAAGGGAAAGTTCCCAGGTTATCTACGTATTCAATTGCCAGTAGCATAATTCCGAAGCAGGTTTTACAAATGTCTTTCGCAGTTCTAATCCCAGCCTGTCGGCATTCCCAGGCCTTTACAGACAGTTCTGGAATTCAGAAGTGCAGAAAGGAAATAACAAACCCCGCAATGAAGAACATTAATTTACTGGGTTGTCATCTACTCTCTCCCTTCCCTCAAACTTGTGCTGCTTTTAAAAGGGACCTAATTACAACATAGAGGCATCCCCCAGCATTATGGCACTTTGTGTGTATATGTACATACAAACACGCTGTGATTTGAAGAGGGACCAACTGCTGAACTTCAGCTCGTTTGTTCACCTAAACAGGGCAGTTTTTCACCAGGAAGCCTTGAGGAGAGGGTGCTGTTGGCAGAGCGCGCGCTGCAGCCCTGCTTGTGGGGCAGCAGATGGACATTTCCACTCCAAGGTTTCTGTGAAACCTCTAAACATTCTCTGCAGCCCCCTCACCCTGCCTGGATGGGCAGCTCCCTGGAAATGACAACACACTTCCACACAGGACATGGGCAAAGGCAATAATTAGTGATTTTTTTTGCCCCCCAACAAACTCTCATTTTTGGAAATACAGACTCAGACATTTTTAGAAGTTTTTGAATGGTTATGAATGAAAAAACCTGAAACTCACAGTGACATTTGTTACCCATCCACCCTTCCGACAGGCAGCCTAGCGTGGGTTACCCCGTAGGTAGCTTGTAAAATTTTGAAAGATTTGCATAAAACTTACTAGATAGAAGAGAACCTTTTCACATTTGGGTATGCTGAGGTACAGAGGTTACATGCGATGGCAGACACAGCTGCTTCTGCACTGGCACTCCTGAACTTCCTTTGTTGGTTTAATGATCACAGAAATCTTTAGTGAAATTGCATCTGGAGTTACTGAGCGATGCTGCTGCAAACAAGATGGTGCCTTGAAGACAGTAAAACTCTGCAGGAAACTTAAGAATGAATTATTAACTCAGAAACAAGGGATAATATTTTAACCACTAATGCCCTAAAGTAACATCAAACATATATTAACGGCATAGTGACAACTAAAAGAAATAACTATTAAGTTTCAAATTCCTTCCAAAACGGGTAAAGTGACAAAGACCTTGTATAGTTACGTGTAATAAGCTCGGATGCCCACAACTACTATTGTTTCAGCAGACTAAAAACGCGTTATTGCACAACAGTCGATACGGGAACAGAGAATATTTGGCTTGTACTCCGTTACCAGGACGACAACCTTCTTCCCGCTGGGTAGCGGTTACAGTCCTGGAGCCTTCGGAGCCCGTTCTGCTGCGGGTGTCCGGGCCGGCGGCACCACGGCACACGAGGCTCCGGGCCGGCCAGAGCGGAGGCGAGGTCCTGCCCTCCGGTACGCGCCGCCGGCTTCTGCAAAGCGCTACCTGAAAGCGGCACGTGGCCCCCGAGGAAACAGCCAGCAAGAGCTTGATGCGACGCTGGGACGCGGTATTGGCTCAACAGCTATTTGCAACATGCTAGGATCTGTAACTAAACTGGCAACGCAGGCACAAAATAAGGCAGTGGGTTAAATTAATCATAAAATTGTTAGAAAACATGCAAAAATAATACTGAGTTTTAAAAAAAGTTTCTTCCCCCTTTAGTTTTTCCTCATTACAAAAAAAAAAAAAAATCGGAATAGTTCCACACCTCTATTTGAAATCCAACCCTTAAAAAACAAGCCTGAAAAGCCAAGTGTGACTCAGTTGTTGTTCTCTTTGGTTGTGATGGTAACCAGCTGTTTGGCAGCCTTGGCGATGTCGTAGGCGCACTGGATGACTTGCTGGGTGACCAGCTGGATGTCGGGCGCGGGGCAGGGCTCCCCCGGGAGGGTCTTTTTGCACTCGCATTGGAGTCTGTAGGCACTAGATGTCAGCAGGCGCAAAGAAGTCCTTACCAGTTCAGATTTGGGTTTCTGGGAAAGGAGAGCAGAAGAGCAGAAGTTGAACTCCAACTAAACCGTTTCAGGATCGGTTTTGATTAGGTGGGAGTGGCTCCCAGGAGTCTTTAACCCAGGCCCTGCCTGCGGGGCCTCCTAAGCCATCGCTGTTGCAGAGACAGGGGGGTAGGGGCCGATGAAGCCAGTTCCTGGAATTGCTCCTCTCTCATCTCAGGGACATTTCAAACTGCTGCCAGGCAGCGTGCAGGGAACACTGCTTCACGCTCTCTTTTAGGAAGTTCCTCACACTGATTTTCTAGTGCCCATTTACTGCTACCCAGCCCCTTTCCTGGCTGACACAGCGAGTACAAGACGATCAGTTCAGGTGGGCACAAGAGCGTTAGATTTTTCCTGGCAGTTTTATAAAGGTCGATAAGCCTTTACAAAAACTTTCACTCCCTCCATTTCTTGTGAAGAAAAAGAACACTTCGGTGGCTAAGAGATCTAACATACCTGCAAGTAAGAAATTCAGACAACAGCGCTCAGCTGGATGCTTGGGGGTGAGGGGCCCAGCAGAATTCCCCTATAAACCACACGACCCCCCCAGGCTAGATGCCTCCAGTTTTGGAGGACTTGCAGGCCAATTCTCAGAGTTTGAAGCTCAAGAGCAAAAGGAAAGGCCTGGATTCACACATTAGCCCTTCCCAATCAGCACACTGATAAATACAAAGATGCCAGATGCAACAAAACCACCAAGTCTTTGCTCTCTACCTTTGGCTTTGGGTTTTCATTTACTGAAGGGAAATCTAATGAGGAACGAGGCCCATGTTAATGCTGAAGGTACTTACTTTTGGGAACAAGGCTGCCATTTCTGTTACTGCCACATGTATTCTCTCGGAGCATGGTATATAGCTGCAAGAAGATGCAATGTAGTGTTTAGTATGTCAAAAACTCCTTTCCTCCTCAATTTCACTAGTCAGTGGCTATTCTAAAAACAACTGAGTATCAAACCCCCCATATATATTCTAAAAAGATATTTGAAGGCTGCACCAAAGGCAACAGAAGTAGCTGGTGCAGGACACAACATGGTGACCTACAGCATCTCAGCAGCCCCCGTACGCCGCAGCGCAGGCTTGGACAGAACTATGCGACTTTAGAACAAGCAAGAACTTCAACAATAATACAAAATTATTTAAGTTTTCATTACTTTTTTGATTAAAGTTTGAGGGAATAACTGTCCCCACCTATTATACCGAACATTGTCAGAATAAGTCTCAATTTGTATGCGATTATGGAAACATGTCTATGAATATTAACTGCCCATTAATTCATAACACTCACGCTTCCTGACCTGCCCTCGCCTGACTACTCAAATGCTAGAACTCTTCTCCAAATTGTACAGAAAATTGCTCGGCTCCTGCTTGGTGTATGCATGACGACATATTGTTGTGTGTGGGAGAGCGTGCCCAAGCAAGCTGGTTCATGTCAGTCAGGCACAAAGGAAAGTAAGATTCTGCAGCTTGAAAAGACTGAAGCAAAATCCAGTGATACAGAAGGGCTTTGGAAATAAAGCAACTTTTTCTCCTCATTGCAGTACTGATGATCAAAAGCAGATTAAAAAACCTCTTTGTATATGGGATCTGAGTAATTTTAACTTGCTGCCATTTTAGGGGAATCTCTACCCATTTGTTTTGAAAGAGCTCTTTCTCTGTAAGGCGAGAGACTAAAAAACCAGACTACTAAAAGAGAAGTTTTTAAACTGCTAAGGATCTAAGCAGCTAAAAATATCCAGTAATCTCTGAAGTTAAAAAAAAACAAAGGCGTTTCAATTGATTTTATGTTTCAGAGTTGAATTTTGGCCATCCAAACTCCTAAAATGTGACAGCCAAGTGTTGATATTTATAGGACTGTCTTGCCTACACCTCTGAAGCAATTCAACTTTCCTGCTCTGCTTTTCCATGTGCAAGTTACAAAGCCTTTAAAAAAACCCACTTTGTACCTAAGTTACCAAAACACAGGAAACCCAAAAAGCTCTATTCAAAACAGGTGGCAGCAAGACCTGAAGTCTGAGCTCCATAAGGTTTTAACCCATCGGTCCTCAGGTGCTCTGAGCCACTTCTGTCACAAACACATGCCCCGGTGGGTCAGCCGCCGGGCAGGGAGTTTCAGTTTGGTGCAGACACACGCCGAGGACACGCCTCGATTCCAAGGAGATTAATTTCCATCCCTGTATCAGTTCATTATCAGCTGAAGCCCGAA
Source organism: Strix uralensis (assembly GCF_047716275.1). Taxonomy (NCBI): domain Eukaryota; kingdom Metazoa; phylum Chordata; class Aves; order Strigiformes; family Strigidae; genus Strix; species Strix uralensis. The sequence goes on from NC_133988.1 coordinate 16,649,415, forward strand.
ATGCAGCACCATGCAGGTATTTCCTCCTTCTCATTTAACTGGAAGGTTAGACACCTACCGAGAAAGGGGTTTGCCAAACTTCCAGTTCAGAACTCACGCCCTGCTTTTTGGTGAAGTTTAACTAAAGGTACAACATCACGCGAAGGCAACTAAGAACACCAAGATGCCTTCTTGGATTGATTTACACACACTAGACAGACAACGCACAATTCTCATACGTGCATCTCCAGACTACCAACTACTGTCACAGTGTGAGAGTTTCAGGCTAAATATTCAGTAATTCTGTTGAGTTAGCTAATAAAGGCAGGTTCCATTAGTCCTCACAGATCTCACTTCTGATTTATACAACAAACGAAAACTGGTCTGTTCGAAATAGATCTTAAAACTATCATAAGCTGCTCTGAAGCGCTGTGCTAGTGTGGTCTGTCAAAAGTCTAATTCCAAAAGACTTGTTTTTATGCTTCAAAGACTCAATTTTAGCATAAATTAGTTAACGGGATTAAATCTTAAGCAAGAAAATCTCAAAAATCACAAAGCAACAGCATTCAAGAAAAATATTCAGCATCTGTAGATTACGGTAGATCATCGCCCTTTCAAGCAAAAAAACCAAAAACCAGAAAACCAACCCCCCAGTCATTATTTATGCAATCATCTTGCAATACCAAAGGTGCAAAAATAGGGCACTTACAAATGCTCCAAGAAAGAAGCAACACTCGGGGGTCATTTTGGCAATGCAGGAAAATTGCTTTAAAAAGGAACTATTCCTCTACATCTCAAATCAGATGAGTTCTTCCAAATAAACCAGAAGTGGAGAGAAGTCTTCCACTGAAATTCCCAGCCTGCTACTGAGTTAACAGCTAATTTGCTCCCTGCAAGCCACACCGAACAGCACCATACCTCATTAAAAAGCCAGTTTGCTGATTAAACCCTTCACTAACAAGGCAGGGAAAGCCCTGAGAATAACTTGAATGGAAGAGACCAAGATTAACCACACACATTTCATAATATTTTCTCTAGGTTAGCTGCAAAGTTTAGTGTGTCTTGGAGAAATGGCTTTATTTTCTAGTCTAAACACTCCCTGTAAGCTGATGAAATAAGATGACACATTTGTTGAGTTTACCCACATTCCAGTAAGAGATGTTCAAGCAGTGACAGCTTGGAAAAAAGAATCCATCATTAGCAGTAACTTGTAGCCTCTCCCTCCAATCCTGGGATTCGTCACTGGCAGCAACACCCAGGGTTAGAACTTGAGAAGTTCTGTTTTAAAGAACATCTCACTTAAATTTCATTTTATTTCAGGCATTAATAAACAATATTTTGATCAGGTTGGAAGATACTCTATATAAACACACATCTTTTACACTGATTCAAGATACAGATGATCTCATCTGACAGAGCTGAGGGCCCAAGCTGTGAGGTGCAAGCATTGCACGCTGGGAACGGGGAAACTCCTGCTCCTTTTGCAACAGGAAAAGAAGCAGCAACCACACATCGTGCTGTTAGTTGTTGTAATTTATCTCGATGGACAACGACCAGAACAGAGGCAGGAGAATCTTTTACACTAGAGACAGTTCCAGTTCCAGGCTGTGATTCTGCTCCCCGTTAAATCAGCAGTGGGAGCTTCGACCCAGCGGGCAGTATCGCAGGCTCCTAACGCTCTGTACAGACTCTCTGCAGTTTATCATCCGAGGCCTTTCACGCACAACCACCAACGACCCTCGCACAGACGGTGCGTGAGGGCACGCGGCAGCCGAGAGGAAGAGAAAGGACACTGGGAGGCAGGGACAGAGCCCGGAGCAGCAGGAGGCTGAGCCAGGCTGCAGGGGAGCACGCTCAGCCCAGAGAGCCAGCGCCGGCAGCCGGGGCTGGGTCGGAGCTCCAGCAGGCTCTAACTGTCTGCTCGGCCAGGTGAGCCAGCCAAAGGAATGGCAGAAAACGAGGGGAAAAAAAAAAAAAGAAAGGGGTTTCATTAATAGATGATACTCTTGCATCATTTTATTACTCTCCAATTATCTCTGTAGTGCATGATTTTCATCTACAAGGTTCCCAGCACTAGCTTGGGAGGTGTATCGTTACATCCCTAAGTGTCTCATTTGGTTAAGGACGTGTTCCCCTACTGCAAAAAGAGAAGGGTGGAAGGAGCCTGCCCCATCTCCTGCGTGCCCCAGGCTCTGCAGCTCTCAGCCCACTGAGACAAAGCCAAGGAACAGGAAAACAAAGAGCAGCAGCTTTGTAGTTCAGTGTTTTACAAGATTATACTCATTTAAGTACTGGCAAACACCCCACTCCACACATGGTACAGAAGAGAAAACTAAAAAGTCCATAACAGGTTGGTTAAAAATCTATTCAATTTAACAGTGAAAGCTAGGTATGCTGCATTGTTTCTTTCAACAATTAAAAAAAAATGTATAATTCAAATACTGTAACCTGTGATATACCTAAAGCCCCAACTCCCTTAAAGCTTCTCTTACTGTTGCTTCTCTGTGAGAAACAAGCAACAAGGGATTGCAGTGGAAAAGGTTATGGTCAAGGGCAACAAGCTCAGCACAAACACGCTGGAACTCGCCATTCAGCGTGAGGAGAGGCCGCGCGCTGTTCCTTCTAAAAATAGGAAAGTACAAGAAGGAAAAAATACAGAACAAAAGTGGCCCCATTGTTGCACACTTCTCAGCAAGGCAGGAAGCAAGGGCTTAAGACAAATCTCCAGCTGCTTCTCACAGGCAAGGGCAGGCACAGAACTTGGGACGGGAGAGGGAATGTGGGATCTGCCAGCCCGCAAGTTGGGATTTTCTGGAGACCAAAGCTGTTCCAGCCCTAAAACGTCTCCGTACCTGGGAAGATGTAGAAGACTGTAAACAAGAGTTGCAAGAGCTGTGCAGGAGCACCACCTGACGATCAGTCAAGGGCAGTATCCCTTTTATTCACTCACAGCTATTCTGGAAATTAATTGTTCAGTTGGGGAAGAAGTTCCCCGAGGGAGCTGACGCTGCATGTTACCTGGTGTGGCAACGAACAGGCTCCTGCTTACTCGGCTACGCCTGTGTCTAAACCCAATGGCTTAAAATAGCTTTTTCTGGTACATTATCTGTACTAATATTTCAGTAGGAAAGCCAAATTCTCCCTGCCTTCACAATTTTTCCCTGAAACAAAACTTGGTGTTACTATCACACTTCTGCGGGGTGTCCTTACCTAAGGTCACGGAGGTCCGAAGATCCAAGAGAAACTTACACCAAGTTTTCTGTAACAAATCTGATTTATACCTAAACCAACACGTGCTTTGCAGCAGGACTTCGCAAGCACTTTTCTCCCTGTCCCTGTGCCAGGTGCGGGCAGGGCAGGCAGCAGCAGGCAGAACCCGCTCGCAGGGGGCCGCGCTGCCTGTCTGGACGGGAGCGAGTGTTCCCAACGCCTGCACTGGTCACTCGTCCCCATCCAGGTCACCAGGAAACACCACGGACCCACGTGGTTTGTAGGTGTGAAATCAGCATCTCCAGCACTAACGCAAGGCACCGGTTGTACTTCTGAGAACACCTGAAGAATTTTCTTCCTGTTCTCAGAGACTCCGGGGCTTTTCCAGCACTCGCACCTTACCTGTCGTGCTTGTTCTCTTGCGCTGCTCGCAGCAGCTCCTGAATGTTCTTAGTGATCTGCTCAGTTTTCCGAATCACGTCTTCTGTACTGGGCAAACTGGAGCTGGGGGCTGTGTCTGCGTCTTCAGGGATGGATCCCTCCCCCTGCCAGATGACACTCCTCTGCCGGCCCTTCCTGCCTGACCTGCAAAGGAACAAAGCCGAGGTCGGCCCTGCGGGACAGAACCGGCTGCTCACACAACTCCCCGTCGCTGACAGCGTGGAGCTGTGCCGTCAGCTCTGCCTCACCGCACCTACCCCGTCTCCTCCAGCTCCGGGGGGGCGGTGGGGTTATCGTAGTCGCTCTCGGACACGCTGCTCTGCTTCTCCAGCTTCGAGGCCTGCAACGAATACAGATTTATTTTAGCGCTGTGCAGGACAGAAGAGCCCCGAGCTGTGCCAGCGCCATGTCCCGCAGACTCGCTCTTTAGCGCGACAGCCCCTGCGCCAGCCGCTGCCCTAGAGCCCAGCGTGTCCCCCCACCCTGTGCCACGCTCCTGCTGCCAGCTCGCACCCGAGGCCTTGGGTGCTGCTGGCACGGCACAGCCCTGCTGGACCGAGGGAAGGGCTCTGCCCCGGCACCCCACGGAGGGACAGACGGCCACAGCACCGCGTCCTTCCCCAGCCACGTGGGCAGGGAGGGGGAGGCCCACAGGGGAGCAGAGGCCGAACAGAGAGAGCAGGACCGCCAAGGAGAAAAAGAGGCCAGACCAAGAGCAGTAGGCCCACAGCGGACTGGAGGCCAGACACAGCGCAGGAAGCTGAACACAGAAAGGAAACCAAACTGAGCGTGGGAGGCTGGAAGGAGAATTGAGGACCAGCACGAGGTGGGAGGCCAAATCAAGTGTGGGAGGCTCACAGCGGAGCAGGAGGCTGGACTGAGCATGGGAGGCTCATGGCAAAGTAGAGGCCAAATCAAGCATGGGGGTCTGACCCAGGCATGGGAAGTCCACCGCAGGATGGGAGACCAAAACAAGGGCTGGGGGCTTGCAATGGGAAAGCAAAAACAAAGACAGGAGATGGAAATGATGGCAGGAGGCCCACTGCAGAGTGGAGGCCAAACTGCGGGTGGAAGACCAAAGGGCATGTACGAGGCCGAACTGACAAGACATGGAGCCCATTGCAGACTGGAGGCCAAAATGGGGAGAGTTGAGGCCCACTGAACACATGAGAGTGATAGAAGGTTGGGAGGCCAAGTGAGAGCTGTGGCCCATAGCAGGGTGTAGGATGAAACAAGGGTGGGAGGCCCTAACCATCAGGAGTAGACGGTCACTGAAGAAAGGGTGTCAAAATGAGGGTGGGAGGCCAATTCCAAAGTGGAAGCCAAAACGAGGGCAGGAAGCACACGAAGTGGAGGCCAGACTGAGTGTTGGAGGTCCACTGTAAAGTGAGAGGTTGAACAAAGAGTGAAGGTTGAATGAAGAGCAGGATACCAAAATGAGCTTGGAGGCCAAATCCACAGCAGAGGCTGAACCCAGAGTGAAGGCCCACAGTGGAGTGGGAGGTCAAACCTCGAGTGGGAGGCCCGTGAGGAAGGTGAGGTCAAACCTCGAGCGGGAGGACCATGCAGAGGGAAGGCTGAGGACAGAGCTGGAGGCTGAACCAAGCATGGGAGGCCAGACCAAGTGTGGGAGGCCCACTGCAGAGGGGAGGCCAGACCGAGTGCGGGAAGGCCCCGCTGCGGAATGCTGCTCCAGAGGGTGGAGAATATAGACAGAGCCAGAGGCCAAGAGTTTTCCTGCTCTCCCCTTTGTATGGCATTCCCTGAGGAGATACAGGGACCGTGTCCACACCAGGAACCGGTGCACTGCCCATTCCCTGCCTCTGAGCACACGTTCTTCTTCCTACAGAGACCATTCTGCACCCCCCAATAAAGCATCCAATCCACGGGCAAGGATGATGCTCAGGTTTTTTTTCCTAAACACCTTTTTTTTTAACCCTCTCAGAGGGCTGCTAACACAAGTGAACATACTTGCACCATGACAGCTCAAGAGTGCTCTCCCTGCAGATGCTAACACACGGCCCCCTCCGTCAGCAAGATTCAAAGTTCCCTTCTCTGACCTGGTTTAAGCTGCCTTGGATAGTTTATGCCCAGGCAGTGCAACATCCTGGGGGTTTATGCTCTGAATACCTCCTGTCAGGCCGATCTGCAGTTCCCAGGAATCTGCAGACTGAAGCCCCGAGGCACACACACTCCTGTGCTCAGCCAGGCCCCAGGATCACCACACATCCACCTACTCTAGTCTTAAAAATTGCAGAGCTCATCACAAGTGCCTACTACAGCTCGTCCATTTGCAGGTACGTCACATCAGTGTCACTCCACGTACAGCTCAGCCTCTGCACCAGCTCCTGCCTCAGGCACAGGCACTGCTCACGTAATAGGGTCCTTCACAATCCGCATTCAAGAACCATCCTTGGAGCTCTACAGAAGCTCTGAGGTCAAGATGAGGGGATCTCAAGTGTTAAGACTGTAAGGGACACCTTCAATTTGCATCCCTGATCCATACGCTTTGGAAATAATACTCGTACCTTGAGAACAGGCCAAAATGTGACTCGGAATTGGTTTTTGTTGGTTAAGATCCAGTATGTTTGTTAAGCACTCATCTAATGTTAAAATCAACAATTCTGAGCTCTGAAGCACCTGGAGTTATGAACATTTTCCATTCATTTTAAAGTTACTCTGCACAGAAGGAAGAAACAAGCATTTTTTGAAGGCTCGCCTCTCAGGATAGCTAGTAAAGATCAGCTGTAGAAGTGACACATTCTGAAGATATGAAACTATTACATGTAAGGTCTGACCTTTCCCTTCTCCCAGGTGTATAGAGAAGAGTATGATTAGCAGCAAAGCTCTACACTATGGTCAGAAACGCAAATGACAACAATGAATTACAAGAACAGGGTATTATGGAATCAGTGTACAACAAGAACAAACCACCCAAACTTCTGCAAGTTTCCAGTACTGCACAGCACGGATACCAGCTGCAGCCAAACCCAGATCTGCATTCCACCGAGCAGGATATTCCCTTGTAAGTTTTATCATTCCGTCCTACTTGCAAATCAAATAATTACTCGATTGATCTGTTCAAACACTGCACAGTCAAAATAAAATGGGGACACAGGATTTAAAAAGCAGGCTCTTTATCCTGGCAGGAAGAGGCTTGAGTATGACCATTCAACATCTAAATCCACAAACTTAGGTTTTTTGAAAATTTTAGTGTTCTATAGTAAAATTTGATTAGAGACTCTGCTATGCTTGTCCAAGAAACGGAACGGTACTGATTTCATTATATTAACCACACAGAAAAAGCAGAGCAAAAAGGGAAAACTTTTCTTGAAAGATCTTTTCAAAATCAGTTAAGTCTTAAAAGAAACAAATATTTTTCAAGTTTACTCTCAGAAAGTCTTGTTTTAATACAGAGATAAGCAAAGCCTAAGTCTTGAGCATGTGATACAACAAAATGGGTATAAGCTACTCATTATTTTCTAATAAATGAGACAAACATCTAAAACCAGCCCAGAGGACCTTATATTGATACCTGCTTCAAAGCTAAATAGGTTTAGTCAGAGCAAGACCTCGAAATGCAGTCGACTCATCCTGACGATGGAGGGTACTTTCTGCAAGCAGTGCAAGCTCAGGCTGGTCAGAGCTGCGGGGGGTGTTCATCCCCAGCATTCGTTAGTCTGGGACACACTGAGCCGAACCTGCTCAGGGTCCTTTACTGCAGCCACAGCCCCTTCACAGCCAAAAATGCATGTTATTCTCAAGCCACAAATGCAACGTGCTTCTCCCTTCTTTTGAATATATAACTTGCAGCTAGTTCAATGATCCCAAATAAAACCTGGTCTGAAAAGAAGCTCTCATGGACAGACTAGTCTATCAAACTGTTTGCCTTGCTAAACGTGTCCTTTTGCAAGGTGACATTTTATGCTCACTTCTAGCAAGTGAATTTGAGTAAGACTAGACTTAACTGCCCCACTACAAAAAGAGAACAGTGTTTAAAAAAAAGTTTAAGCAGCTGGACAAGGCTTCTTCAAATAGTTACTAGCTCACATATAAGGCCACAGCAAAGACAGTGGCTCTGGAATAATAAAAGCTTACAGAATGCATTTAATGTTTCTTGGTAACACTGCAATTTCTTCTCTAGAGTCAGTACTGCAGCTAACAAAACCCCTAAGAACAAAGTTTTGTAGATCCTGATGGAAGACCAATATAAGCTTCCTTTATACACTCTCAGGGTCTTTAATCTTGCCCTGAAAGGAATCCTGCTAAAAACAAGGCCCATGCCCGTTCAGTCTTCCATCTCTCAAGGTCAGCAGAAAACAGCTGATACTAAATGTATGGGTGGGCAATATGAACTGCTCTCTGTCTGGACGCTTAAGAACTCGCTTCAAACAAACTAACGAACATCTGTAAAACAAACGGTCCATCAGTACCAATCTGGATAGGTGCAAACTGAGAGCCCCCAAAGAAAGCAGGCCTTAAAGTGAGGGGCCAGTGAGCTTCGGATGCCTCATGCAGTGCATTTTAGTCAGTAGGAAGAGTTATATATTGGCTTATGAATTACCAGCAAGTGCCTGCCAAATTACTTTCCACGCAGCAACCAACTCGTCTCCTGACTGTTTTCAGTGTTATGCAGATGAACAAGTGATGTGGAGTAACTGTGCACGGTGTTAAATGCTAAAGATTTTAGCTGCTGTGACGTTAGAGAGAGGCACGTATCCACAGCATGTGGCAGAAGAAATGGAAAGTGAGGAAATACTGCTTCATGCAAGCATGAAGGCTAGTCAGCGTCAAAGGGGAGAAGGCAGAGGCATAAGGGCTTCCAGGGAGATTGCCACCTCCTCCAGGTAAAAGACCAATTGGAAGGTACTTAACCCTTCGTGTGCTTTCATCCCTTGACCAGGAAAGCGTGGAGGGGAAGGAAGGTAGAGATGAAGAGGAGGTCACAAACGCACTCCTCCCGATCTAAAAATGGGAAAGAGAAAAACACTCGGGAAAACCAAAAACAAAACACAAATAAATTCTTAACTGAAACAAAAGGAACATTCTTAAAACCATGGAGATGACATAAAGCAAGAATGATTTTGAGAATTTGACCAAGCCTGAGTGGACTTAATTCTTTCAAAATACAATTGACTTCATGTTAATTCTAATATTGATATTCCAGAGGTGCTCAATTCCACAGAGAATAAAATACATTCACCACGATACCAAGTGAACCAACTCCACACAGCAAGTCAATGCTTCAGAACCGTGACTTCTAACCAAATTTCAACCCAAATGACCAAAGGACCTACACAAAGCACTGTCATGTTTTGCAAACGTTGTCACATACAAGAGAATTCTGACATTTCTTGCTGCCAGAACTGCATTTATATCAATATGCCAATATAATTTTAAATTATCCAGATTTCATAGTTTAAAGTTCTTATTAATTTAATTGAAGGCAGGGAAAAACCCAGCATACAAATTTCTGCGCTGATTCCCTGGTGCACTCAACTGTCGTCTTTGGAATGTGCGTGGAACATCTGCCCTCCTTCATGCCAGGCAAAAAACCCGTTAACCTCCAAATATGTTTTAAAGGGCTTAATTGTTTATCTGGAAGGAAATACAAGATAGTGCTACCAACAGGGAAACACAATGAAACAAATCCACAAATGTTAAATACGGGCCTAAAAAATACTGTCCCATATTCCTGCCCACGGGGCAATCTAAAAAAGATGCAACGAAAAATTTAATAAGCACTAGTGTGTGTTGGGTCACTTATCTAAAGCGTGAACACATCAGTGCAAGATCCTTGTGGCTAATACAGAACTCCCTCTCCACTATCAGCACATCATACAGGAAAATACTAAGCCAGAGGAATTTGTTCCACTGACAGACCTACACCATCTTCAGCCTTCAGTTCCACAGTCCAAATAAGAAATGGGTGACCTAGTGAAAATTTAACTTCTATTTTATTTTAGAAAGGTGGTTCTGAAGTTCCACAAACTGGCACATGCCTGTATATCTCAAGAAAGAAATCCATGAACTTTACCTACCTTCTTGGAATACTATTTATTTTTCTCCCTCCTGGTTTTCAAACAGCCACACATTGATATTTGGCATATATACTGTGGTTAAAAGAAACAGCTGAGCAGAAGCCAAAAGCTCCGGTTTACATATTCCAGAATTGTTATAGCTTTTACTTTTCAAAACATCAAGCTCCTGCAGACATGTTAATACAGCAAACATTAAAGACTCTTACAGTTCAAATTCACTCCGAAGCAGACAGTGGAGCAGCTTTGGTAAGTGAGTGTAGTTGGAATGGACAGAAAAGCTGAACATAAGAAGAAATGCAGAAGCATCAGCAGTTTTACTTACATGTGGAGGGAAAGGCTGCAGTCTTGTTATGCTTTCTTCTGGGTACGTGACCTCTCCCATGGGGAGGTAGGGTTTCTGACCCGATCCAGTCTCATACATGGACATGGGTCTGCTACCCCGCGCAGACGGTCGCCGCTTTAAAGAAGAATTGTTGGTGGGGTCTGTGTATTCAGAACCACTTTGGACCTGATATATATTGGTTGTGGCCTGTCTTCTGAGGTTGGTATTTTCACTCTGTAGCGTTTGAAGCTGAAAGAAATGTTGAGCAGTGGGACTTTGTTTTTCTAATAGCAAGCGTCAAAAGCAAACTGACTATACAATACACGCTTGTCAGCTTTACTAGTGAATCATTACTAATGGCTGGGGTTTGATTTCCTTTTCAAGATCTACTTGACTTGCTCAGTATAAGCATAGAAACATCCATGTTCCAGGTCTGAAAATATTTATGTGCCGATTTCCAGCACTTTTTGCTAGGATGCAAGCTAAATGAGATCTTAAAATTGGTTGTTGTAGTTAAAAACACACAATCCATTTCTTCCAGCCTGGCTGTACTGGCACACGAATCGTGTAATATAAGGAGGCTGTGGGGGGAAGGACTGCCAACAAAACAGTTTTTCAAGCACAGTGACCCATTTCAGCAGTCAGTACAGGAATTTAAGAGGACTTTAACATAAGGCCCATGAAATCTGAAAATGCCAGAACTACAGCAGACACCAGAGGCAGCGCAAAGAAAACTAGAGCTTGCTCTGCAAAGCAAGAGAGAGTTTAGCTTATGAAAATTAAGCACCAGCTACTGCTTTCTAAGAAGCCAACAAGAAATAATTTGAAAGCTTTTTATTATTATGTATTTGATGGATAGTAAAAATGCAACAATTCTGATTTTTTTTTGGTGGAGTTACTTGGAATAAGTTTGCTATATTAACACATCATAAAGAAAAGATGTAAAAAAAGTCAGTATCAGCAATTCTCTAACAATAATTGAGTATAATATTTTAAACAGCTGATGGCCTTTTAAACAGGAAATTGCATGTTTACTATTTGCATTTACTTTGCATCATATGAACCGTCAAGAACATTATCAAAAAAATCCTATTTTGCCTAGAGCACTTCCCAGAACCCTAAATCCAATGTGCAGACTTCTATCAAGATGATTTATGCTTTTTCTCCCCACTTTGTGTACTCTCCAGTAAGACATCAAGTCTCAAGATTTGAGGATCCGCCAGGAGCCAAGCTACTGCTTTAAGGTTTGACATTAGAGGCAACTGTAAACTTTGTAGTCTCCTTCTTCCAAACTTCTTCCACATTTTATAAACTTGCTTTTGCTGTAGTTTTAGCCAACAGTTAATGTAAACTCAGACCAAAATCTTAACCACCCATAAGCACCTAAAAAAAATCAGTAGACACAGAAAGATAATTTTTTCCATTAGAATGCCCATTAAAGTTAATGGAACCATTTTCATTTTTATAGGAAGAATCTACTCTAAAGTGGCATTCATCAAGTGCCTCTTCTTTAATTAACATCTTTTGCTTTGTAATTGCCAGCAAAAGATTAGATACACAGTTGCTAATAAGGTGATACATACAGTGGATAGATTTTTTTCAGTTTATGAACTCCTAAGCCCTTGCTTAGAAAAGAAAAAAGAAAAAGAAGACACTCCTGAATGACTTCTAATGCAATAGATTTGCTGAAGTAGTACGAATATATTGGTGTCTTGTCACAAAAAACCCAGCAGAGAGTTCCCAGATTGTACTGAAGTTCCCAGTAGCTCAAAGCTAAGACAGCTGTCACCCTGTCTCCCATCCTGCACTGGCACAGGGCTGGGTCCATTCCTCACCCATCCAGAGCCACTAAACCCTGAGTTAAAGCAGCCCCATGGTTATACACATCATCAGGACATGAAATTAGTGCAACTCGTCTCCAGAGTGAGCCAGCCCTGCCTATGCCGTCTTTCAAAACAAGTTCAGCTGCAGCACAGCAATGATCTCTCTTCTGCTACATCACATAAATCTACTAGTGTCTCATCAATTCATAAGCCCTAAAGATTTTTTTTAACACTAAATAGGCTACATCTGTTTAAAGAAACTCAATATAAGTGAAAAGTTAATTCAATTGATGCAGAGAAATGCTTAACCAGCACAAGCTGTTAACAGACCAAGGAAACACCCCGAGATCTCTGAGGTTCCTCTCAGTATTCACCATTCCAATAGATCTGAAAGGCCAGACACGACTGTAAGAGAAGGATGGCACTTAGAGAGAGAGATTCCAATCTGCTGAATTAGCTTGGCCTCAGATGCTACAAGCTCAACAGTTCCCACCACTCACCAAAGCATCAGCCTCCCTGCCCCAAAACAACGGGGAAACAAGCTCTCAGCACAGGTTCACCTCTGCGGGAGCACAGCTGGAGCAACCTCCACAGGGAGAGAGCTTTCCACAGCACATACTGTGAGCCTTGCAGTAATGTCATTATTTGGAAAACAGGATTTTTAACTCTAGGTAAAGGAATTCATTTGAGGAAGCAGCCAGCCCTTGCTAGGCTAGGTGACAGACAGGACAGTGAACTCAATACAGACATAAATTCTTTTACCCCACAACACTGGCAAAGCATTCAACAAACTGTTGATTTGTTTATCTAAGGATTAGAAGGCCTGGCTTCCAAACAGGGTTTTTGGAGCTTTAAAGTCAGGATTTTAGCAAAAATATTCAGTTTTCTGTTTGTATAAGACTATCTATATTCTAAACTAGGTACTTCTACCTTATCCTCCTCTAGACAAAACCCACACTGAAGGTTTAAAGCAGCAGTTGAGTTTACCACTATATCCTTTATGTGCTATTTCCCACGGATTCAAACGCAAGCAAAGAAAGAAATCTTGGCCTCCTGGTATACAAAAACTTTATATTGTATTGCCACATTCCAGATTATTTTCTACTGCCAAACCAGACTGGAATTTTTATTTCCCTTCATTCCAGCTAGGCTTATTAATGGAAAAAAACCAAACACATTTACTGGGAAAGTTGGAAGTACGTGATATAGATCCGTGCACACACGGGAGATGTGTGCTAGCACTTACTTCCTCATTGCTGAAAGCTGCTTATCTTGAAGCAAGACAGCGAAAACGTACAAGACTTGCAACAACTGTCTCATCACTTGGAAAACTGATGTCAAAGTGAACTGAGCAGATCATCATCACCTCCACAAAAACACATCTGCTGCACATATACGTTTAGTCTCGTTGGATTCCAAAGCAGCTCCATTTTAAAATAAGTTGTCTCACTATCCTGATATTGGGTTATTGCATCCTCAGTTTCAGCAGTTTTATTCTGGTTAACTTAAAATACATCAATAAATGAAGGGGTTACACTGTTGTGCCTGTTACCTTTTTCTGCATGATTCTCAGCTCATCACTCAAGTTGATGTTCACTTTCATTAACTGCTGAATCTTTACCTCAGAAGCCACCAATGCATTTTTAACTTGCATATATTCTTGGGCAGTCACTGGTCCATCTGACAAGTCTGAATCCAGGCTCTACAAACAGTAAGAGAACAGTACTTACACCACTGAGAAACAGATTACCAAAGGAAACAAGACAATGAGATTTCAACAGCTTTTCATATATTTACTTTAAAGGAATCATGGTTCAAATAAAGCTCAAATTAATAAGATCCATTCATTAAAATAATTTTAGTCCAATATAGAAGAAATTTGATGTCAACCAACTCTTAGCTCCTTGATGCACAAAAACATTTCTCTCAGCATTTCAGTGACACAATACCCTTTCATACGGATTTTTTTTTTTTTAAATATGCAGTAAAGAACTGGAAAGTCGCAAAAGGCAGACTACTAAATATCCAGTGTGCGTGTTACCAGGGAAGATTAAACTAGAACTATTAGGTTTACTGCCCCTTTTTTACTATGCTGCATTATTTTCAGGAATGGTTTAAAACACTCAGTCGCTATTGGTCTGCTGTAAATACTTCTTCAGTAGAAAGCGGTAAATATTTGTGAAATACCATAGAATCACTGATTAAGAGTGTTTTGGTAAGTCCAATTATTTCATCGGTGCAGTCAGATCTATATCTTAACTCCAGGCATGCACAGTGGCACACATTACTTTTCTAGAGGAGCACTTTATTTACAGTATAAATTCTAAAGTCACAAGACTTAATTCTGTTAAAGTTCATAGACTGAGGCATGATTCTAAAACGAGTTTGAAAATGAAAATATACATTCTCTGATCATTTATGCATGTTAAATCCCCCCACAAGGGGAACGATTCACTGCAGGTTACCTTTATGAATAAAATTTGGTGTGTGTATAAATATTTCAAACCTACCTTCTGTCTGTTTGATTTAGCTGCATTTGTTTCCAGATCTGTATCTTCATCTGAAGCAACGCTGTCATAATCAGGCTGGTCATTATCCTGACTTTCATTACTATGTTGATTGCTGATTGATTTGAGTATCAGTTCCACGTTTTCTGTAGATCAAAATACACCATTTAAAAATGTACTAGTAAGTTTGGAGAAGAAATGGAAGTGCATACTTTAAAGTAATTAAAAAGAAAAATAATCAGAAAAGATCTTAAGTGAGACAATACAAGACATGCCACACATTTGAGTAGCCCAGTTCAAAAAAATTAATTTACATCCACCTAATAGGTATGGATTATTACTGGCTAAAATGAAAAGACAAAACCATAAAACTTTGACATTTCTTGTAAGTGTTTATACAAATTAAAGTGGTGAGAGTCATGCTTTAGCAGCTTAATAAAATTCACATAAGGGAAAAAAAAACCAGAACAGACTACACTGAACAAATGGACGTCAACATTCAACTGAAAAATATAGGCAAAAATTAAAAGTTAGAAAAGTGTTTGTATTTTTTCTCCAGAGGGAGAACTAGTGTTCAGCTGTTGTTCCATACCATGGCTAGAACTATGGCTCTGTCTGGTTGTTGGCACAGGTATTTGTATTCTTTGATATGTACCGTAATCAAGAAATATAGAAAGTAAACATTTTTAGGCAAATTAGCAATAAGCTCAAGAGTGTCTACATTACAGCAAAGTGCTGCATGCATGGAGCAGCCAGGAAAGCCAGCATCTAAACCACCAACATTATCCCAGCCGCCAATCAGAAGTAGTATCACTCGGAACCGTACAGCAGTATTCTGGAAAATTTTACCAAGTTATCATAAAAAATCACAACCACCATAAAAAGATGCTCCTGAATTGCACATATCCCATTTGATTGAACTGTATTACAAATACCAACCTTAAAAGACAAATTTCCTGTACTCGGGCATTATTTTGGTGGCCTAATGCATGTTGTCAATAGCCTGCTATCCACACGATCCAGTTCTTATCATTTATGGAAACAGTATAAATCTCTTCCTTCATTCATATACTACTTCTGAATGAGGCTACAGTATCAAACTACTGGAGAATTGCACGCAGAAGAGCCGACAAGCAAAAATATACCCACCTTTTGAACCAGTGAGAGGATTCCCCTGTTGTCTTCGTTTGGCATCACTTAAAATATCTATAACTAGCGTAGCAAATTCATGGGCATTGAATCGAGCCAGCTTCTGTCTTCCCTGAATTACAGAATAATGGAGAAATAAAAGCAGTACATCATGTATTAGATGAACACCAGAGTCCCCAGGTAGAACTAAGACTACAGCACTCACAGCGAGCTGATTGTTCAATTACACTTATCGCAAAGTGTGATTTAAATTATCCAGGTGCACACTCCAGGGCAGGGAAAACATGAAACTATTTTAACCTCTTTACAAGGAGATGCAACTCTTCTACAGTGATGAAGTACAGTAAAGCAATATTACTTAGAATACCTGGCCTATGAAATATAGTTTTGCAGTATTAAGAAGATTGCATACCTGATTCCTAGTTGAGGAATATTCAGGATTTACGGGAAGAAAAGGGACAACTGTGGTCTCTGTCACAAGAGTACTATGATTCTGAGTAGCAAGCCAAACTGCTCAGGGAAGAAAAAAAAAGAGGAAATAACCTTCCTGTACTATTTGACAGTGTTTCTTGTCAGAGAATAAAAGACCACAATTTCAAACACAAACACAATCAATTCAAAGGAAGGCTCTTTTCCCCAGAGGGTTCTCTACTTCGTAAAAAACACAAGATTTTTTCAAATAATGTCACCTTCAGACAATGCAAGACAAAGAAACTACCATTATCAGTAATTACTGAATACAAAAATACTTTAAACAGAACATATGCTTGCACACTAGCATCTTGTATGTAACGTAACAACTCCAGTTTATTTCATACACATCCCAGAAAGCCTCATTCACCTGCATCTGTTTCCCTCCTGTCAACTTCATCGTACACATCCATGGCAAGTTCTTCAAATAAGTGGTTGCTTAGCTAAGGGTAGAAAAGAATAATTACAGCTTGAAAATAAACACAACCACAAAGTTGAAGGCAAATAGTAACATTTAACATACAGATTTATATAAAATACAAGAAAGCAAGACAAACAACAAAGTTGAAGGCTCTGAACTGGTGAGACAAACCTAGAGACACTACCCCAAACAAGACCAACAAGTATTTGCTCTCTGTCATGGATTTGTCATCATCTCTGCTCCTCCATTTCTGCCTATTTTCATGTTTTTCTCCAGACTTTAACTTGCTACAGAGTTGACATTTATTTATGCAGGAATTAATAGCAGCTGAAGCCAGCTTGAGAGATGAAGTGCAGAGTTTGCCACGTCCAGACAAAGATGTGTCACACAGCACACCGGCAGCTCTACTTACAGACTGAAGCTTCTTCTTGGCTGCTTTGGCAAGTTCTGATAAATCTAGACTGCTATGGAAAAAAGTGATCATTACATCTACAGCATTTCATAGCCTGTTTAAACACAAATTCCACATTGTGATAATTCAATGACTAAAATGTCACTTATTTGAAACTCATCAATCTTTTAGCATTTTTAATATAGTTTTTAACACATTGATCTTACTAATATTGCTAATATACCAACTAGTATATTCCTAAGCTTTTCTAAACAGTCTTAAATTTAAAACAATAGAATCCCTCAAATCCTTTGGAATATCAATACCCACATTTGCATAGCTCAAGAAGCAGTCAAGCTGTAGTGCAACAAAATGCTTTCTGTAAGGAATCGGAACAATACGACCATTCTGGCCACAACTCGAGCCCACAGAAAACACCCAGGATTTGTTCCACTGGACTCTGCGGGAGGTAGGTGACCATCAGGCTGGAAAATGGCTACAGCAACAGGGCCATGCTTAAAATTATCCTGTACTGATTAGTAAATAATCTCTTCTACTGGTTTCCAGCCTTGAACATGAGGCACAAGATGGAAATTGTGCGGTTCAACAGAATTTATCGTAAGAGTCACAGATCAGGAAGCTGACAAATTCTGAGTCCATATTTATATCCCCCAGGGGAAGACTCCCCTGACCTACAAGGATGGAAGGGCTCAAATAAAATCTCTGTGTGATTAACTGACATCACAGAGAGTTTGTGCAGTCAGTCACCTTGACAAGAAAAAAAAAAAAAAAAAAAAGAAGAGACCAGTGGAGGACATCAGGCAGTGCTAAGACAGTCAGGCTCTGCGATCTGAGCAGCATCTTTGAACATTTCCTCTGCAGGTCAACTTCCTTCTCTGTGTATGAGGCAAACAATACTTGCTCTGCAAAATACTTTGCACTGAAAATACACAGTACCTTATCCAATAGCTAAACACGGCAGATCTAAAAAAATTACAGATGTTAACGCTATTTTACCAACTACTACATAGTTTCTATAATTTTTATTACAGTTTTTCATAGCAATTCTGCAAGCAATAAGTTGAACAATAGTTTACTTACAGCCGTCTTATTTCCAATTGCATAGCAATAAAAGAAATAGGAACTTACGATTAATACTTGGTATGTTTTATACAAGTATGATTTCACTGATTGTAAAGAAAAGTTAAAAGCACTCAGATGATCCAAAGCATAAATATTTTTGGAGAAAAATGCAGCTTCCTTGCAAGCGTTAGTTTCAAAATGCTCTATCAGGAAACTAACTCAACTGGTCTTTATATTATTTACAAAATCTGTTTCCCAGGAATCCCCATGGGTGTTCCCTTAGCACTGCCTCACCTTCCCCCTGCATTTTAACAAATATAGTAAATGTCTACAATTTTCTGATTTTGTTTAAATGACAATATTCTTTCTAGAAAAAAAAAAGTGTCCAAGATTGGTAAAGGCCCGCATTAAAAAGTTAGAATGACAACAAGCTTAAAAGTTGTTTCAGAAAGGAAACTTAATTATTAGGTTTATTTTGGTGTTTTCAGACGGGCCATGGAATCAGCAACTTACCTGTCTGCCATCTGAGGTATAACAAAGTGCTGTCCATTTTTATGCTCTAGAGTTGAAAACAAATTGTGCTTTAATAGGTTGTTACTGGACTATAATTTTCAATGTTGTCAGGATATACGGCTGGTATTCAGTTTTACTAAAGGACACGGTAATGAGAAACCCAAGAATATATGCAACAGGCAAACAGAGTAATTCATCCAGCGTGTAATTACTCAGTTTCCAATTACAGGAAGCTAGCAAGTCTTAAAAGAAGGTTCCTACCACAGTTTCCTGGTGTTATCAAAGATTCCAATTACATCTTATCAACTGTACTAAAATTCCATTTAAAAAAAAAAGTTCTAACACAGGTGTCTTTACAGCACCTAATGGCTAAAAATTTTTAAGTGTGCTCTGTTCAAAAGGTACCTACTTAATTGAATACTCCACTGCTTTTGCACTTTAATGAGAAAAATCTACTTAGAAGAGTTCCTACACTACCTCCTGCAGATTATTCAACATTCCCAAAATGTCTGTTCTCCCTGCAATTCACTCCTTGAAGTTAAACAGTACTCATCTGATCTTAAATGTAGGTTTCTCCACACTTTCAGGGGTGTGCCATTTATAGAACACACATTTGTGAAAAAACAGAAAGGAACTTAATTTTAAGCTTAAGTATACTTACAATCTTGCAGTTTTATCTGTATTCTAAATGCATTATCACAATCTTACAGCTTACACTTTCTTTAGCTCTTCCTATATAATTTACATTATGTTAGCATACTTGAAATGCATATAAAAAGTGTAATAACACTGACACAAACATTATATACCATTGTTTGAACTGTCCTATAATTAACAGATTTCAGAGTGTAGTTTTTTTCTACTTACCTGGTTTCCTGCCACAGAGATAGAAAGCTAACCTGTCTGTGAGTTCATACTGAATTTCCACCAGGCGCTCTGCCAGGTCATGATGGCCACCTTGTCTGGTTTACACACACACATAAAAGTTACATTAGTTATTCATTTTGAGACGTACAAAACATTCAAAAATGGTCAGAGCAATAGATGTAGTACAAGCCACTGTTCAACACTGCACACGTTTGAGTGTATCAACACAGCACAGACTCACAGCAGGATTTTCAACAGTGTGTTCCAATGGGCAAGAAACTATAGATAAACTTTTACAAACTTCCAAAATGACACAGTGAAAACTCTGAAAGCCCTTGCCTACTGCTTTGCTGTAGAAAAAAAATCAGATTATACCAGCCATCTTGAACTACAATTTCTTAGAAATCACCCAACTTCACATTTGAATAATAGCACTGAGAAATAGAAATATTCTGGCATAGCAATATTCTGCAAGCAAGTGAATTTATTCAGTCTTCAGATTCCATGCATGGCCTCAATTCAAAAGCAATCAGAGCAATGAGGATGTTTTATTTACACAAATGTGCAGCTTCTAGTCAATTAGTAATGTCCAATTTTGCATATAAACACAACAAATCATCAACGCCGTGCTGTAAGCCTTGCAGTGCCTCATTACTGCCCAAACGATCAGCAGACACGTTCACATTTAATCTTGACACGGACGCTGTCTGCCCGGGGGAAGCCTAGAGCTTCCCTGAGGGTGCAGTTGATGCGGTGGATGCACCTAACAGTTCACTGTCACTAAAAAGCCTGGTTCCAGCCCCTGCTCCCCGACCCATCTGGGCAGTCCAGCCCTTTCCTACAGCAATCCCCTATAGTTAATCTGCACTCCTGGAGTCTACTCGGCTTGCTGAGCTTGCAGAAACTCTTCTCTGATTACTTTTCTGTGAGCTGCTAGATCGGCACAGCCTGTTTCACTGGGATCAAAACTGTTGTGTCAAGCATCCAGGAGAATACAGGCTATGAAAATGCTTATTTATACTCTTTATGCATTTGCTCTTTCTGGAAAAAGTACTTACTAGCATTTAACAGTCAAATTATTTTCAGGACAGAAACGTATCTAAGCAGGTTCACCATGTGATTTATGAACATCAGTTAATACAGAAAAACATCACACATGTCAGAGCCTTCTACCTTGCATAGTCAACTGGAGTTTTTCCATTAGAATCTTGCGTGCCAGGATCAGCACCATAAACTGCTAATAATTCTGCTTGTAAAGTCTGTCCTGCCTTAGCAGCAACGTGGAGCGGGGTGTTTCCTTTCTCCTACAAGTTAAGAAAAATAGCTACTTAATCAACAGGTCTGAGTAGAAGATTGAAATATAATGCGTATCAGCTGAAATCAGTTTACATATTGCAAACTGTAAGAATTAATTGTATCTCAAAATAATGAAAAAAGCATTCATACAGGATGAAAGAAGTTGGCTTGAGCTCCTAAGGAGAGCAGTCGCAAACACGTCTCCAGATTCCCTGTCCTTACACTGGAATGGAGTTGCTGAAAAAGAAGCAGAATTGTCCTGAATACAGTGGCAGTAACTGGGATTCAGCATTTGCTTTTTCAGCCGTGCTTTTAGATATGCAAGAATTCTTGGGACAGCTGTTTTGTGTAAACGCTTTTCTCCAAGTTAACCTAAATTGATGCCTCTCAATGATCCACATCTCCAGTATCCATATATATTACCCAAAAAAAGGGCTTCAAGTTGAAGACATGCTGTATTTGTTTATGTAATAGTGCTGAAGAACAGCAATAGTTAAGTCAAAAGCAACTAGTTTAGTTCAGTCAGATTTCACTGTTCTGTTACACACAAGTTGCAGTTTCTGCAGACTGCCAGAAAAAACATACTAACCTTACTGAGATCTTTGGCAGTAACACTGTCATCTTCACGGCACGGCAAGCGATGAACAAATGCTAACATTTGATATTTAGCTCTAATGAATTCTGCTTTATTGGGGCTGTAAAGAGACACCCAAGCAACAGAAGGGAAAGAAAATAAATATTAGTGCTTTCACAGTAATACAGACACTCTAGAAAAAGGAAAATTCACAAGTGCAGATTGCGTTAGATCTTTGCACGCTACTACTAGCAAAGGTAGATATGGAAAAATATTTCCATTAAAAAAAACAACCCAGCACAGATTGTCTAACTATACAGAGCATACTTTTGTTTCAAACATCAAAGTATCTGCAGCCTGTAGGATGTAGCGTATATTTCTTAAACACTGAACTTAAAATTACGCCAACTGAAGATCTATACTTACTATATACGGTTATTTACATTTTAAAACAAAGCACCATATTCAGTGACAGAACTCTCAGGTTTTTACTTTTTTAATTCAACCAAACCCAATCTCATTAGCAGCGCTCAGTTGACTGAAACACGTGGCATGAGAATTAGAAGCTATCAATTCAAGTACAAGTAAAGGTCCTCACTATTCAAAGTTAGAGGTCGGGAATCAATAGTTCAGAGAATTTAAGAAATGTATTTCCATTTCTGCAATTTAATTTTTAAAAATTAATTACTGGAAATTTAAAAAAAATAAATTGAAAATGAGTGAACAAATAACTAGTTTACTCCTGTTCGCTTCCAACAACAAAATATACACAGGTTCTCATGAATACCTTGCTGCCTCTGCCACTGCTGAATAAAATCATCACGCTTCTACAAGAATAAAAACCCTGACATTTTCCACTTACTGCACTTTATCCTGCGGGCTAGCTTTGCGCCTTCCGCTCATAACAGAGGCAGGGTCCAGCAACGAATGTTCCCATATGGAGTTAGCACCATTATTATACAGTGTTTCAACCATCTGAAATCCAAAATGTATACAAACAGGCAGTAAAGAAATTTTTCTGCTAGCTGCACAAACCGACTAATCAAATATCTGTAATTATTTTCAAGCAGACAGCAAATCAACAGAGATTCCTATTGTGTGCCAGCATCCATAACCTACTGGCATCTCAGAACCACACACATGTCTAGGAGGTTATGATGTGGAATGTAGTAAGAACCCCTTTAAAATTCTCTACTCTTCCCAACAGTGGCTCTTTTGAAAAGAGAGGCTTGCTATATATGCAAAATTGAGGTTCAAGCAGATACATTACAGAAGTCAAAGAAAAGTTGAAGGTCATCTTCCAAAACAAAGGTATCAAATTAAAAAGGTGTAGACAATTCTGATTTTAGTGGTCTATCACAGCAAAACAAGAGAAATAAAAGGAGACTACACTTAGAAAAAGAAAGCTTAAAAGGACCAGCCCCTCTCAAACAAAAGCTTAGTGATATAAATTCCATTAAAAACGCTTTAAAAAATTAATATATCCAGTTTAATGAAGGAAGACACAGTTTCACTTTTTACCTGCAGCAGTGTGGGAGGCCATGGTGTATGCTTGAGATGTCTCACTTGAGAGATGTGACGCCCCAAACTTCGATGGACGCTGCAGCACTCGTCACAGATCAGAATCCCCCTGTTTATAGATGCCCAACAAGGATCTGAAA
Source organism: Strix uralensis (assembly GCF_047716275.1). NCBI lineage: Eukaryota > Metazoa > Chordata > Aves > Strigiformes > Strigidae > Strix > Strix uralensis. The sequence continues at coordinate 16,672,164 of NC_133988.1, forward strand.
GAGAACCGAGTATTAAAACACAGGAGGCAACATGACCTTGTATTTCAAACACTGACCCTAAAATGAGGACCCCTGCCTTCTCACCTCAGCTTCACTGCTTAGCCCTTGTATGAGCTTGTAAAAGTTACAACCTTGCTGGGAAAGAACAGCCCTTGCACTTACCGGGGGTGGAGGAGCCCTGGGACAGCAGGAGACCTGCTGTGGAAACTCAGAAAATAACCCTGCTCTTTGCAGTTCTTCCTATGAAAATACTTTCCTTTGTAAGCATAACACTAAATTTATTATCTTCTTGAAGTGCATATGTGTCATTTAGTGGAGCCCTACAAAAATATTTCTAATAGTACCTACCTGCTCTTTTGAAAAACTCATAAATCTATAAATAAAAAGTGGTAATAGTAGTCATGGTTTTTCACATACTACTCAGTCTCCAGTTCTATATTATTAAAATGTTTTTTTCATTTCCACATTAAATAATAAAAACACTCCAGAGTGTCACAGTAAAAAAAAAAAAAAAAGGAAGAGACATATGTGTCAAGTTAAAGGCTCAGTAAAATAAAAACCTGTCAAGCAAATTAACTTCAGCTCTGAACAGATCCATCTTATAAGCAAACCAGAAGGAAAACTGATGGAAGCTGAAGTAGCCAGTAACATATACTAGCTATTAGGTAGCTCCAAACATCAGAAAGTATAAAGCCGATTAGGAATGTTACATCAGATTGAAAATGAATATATGCGCCACAGGACACTGAACTGAGGTCCCTCTGCTGCTCTCAGCCCAGCCTTCAGAAGAAATTCCAGTTTTCTGTCTGTGACACATGAAACTCAGTGTGCCAAGAACCCTGCAGTAACAGGCAACTGAGCAGCAAGACAGACCTTCAGATCTATCACATCCCAGGAGAAGGAAAAAGGAATTCAAGACCTCTATGTTGGAAAATTCTTCTTAATTTCAAACCCAGAGATGAGTTGGAGGCCAAGTAAGCGAGACTGGTGTCTGATGAGAGAACTTCTGCATCCTGTCAGAATACATCTAAGCAATTGTGCATCACAAAAAAGTCTTCTCTGACCCATGCAATAAATTTACTGAATCCCTGAAACATGAGATCTGATCATAGTTGTGGTTTCTAAGCAGAGTTGATGTTGTGTGTGTGCTGAAGGCAACGTAGGCAAACCTGTTCGAACCACGGGCCAGGAGGGATGGGAGCATCTCTTCACAGATGATAACTATCACAGCCCAGAGCCAAATTAAAGCATGTGTTTTAGGAAAAAAAACTCCTAACCTAATTTAAAACACAAATTAATAACAAGCACGCAACCTCCTTATTAAGTCATTCCATTATTTTAACAACTTTTACTTCTAAGAAGGAGAAAAATAACAATGAAATGAGATGCACTAGTGCTACGCTAACCCAAGAGTGGAGGCAGCCTTCCAGATTAACGAGTCGAGTCCCTCCTCATCACAGACGACCTTATCACACGCTCATTCATAAACTAACAGGATTCTTCTGCAAGCCATCCCGTTTCTTGTTTCAATCACTAGTTACAGGCTGCTTATGAGCCTCACTTGGTTTTGACTACCAGTCATCATCAGGATTTTCTTCTTTACACCCACCACAATACCTAACTTAACTGGCTCCAAACAGCTGTTTAGCCATGATAGTCACCTGTTTATTTGGTCATTTCAGAGCAGAAACAGGGATTTAAAATTCTTCTGAAGAAAAAAGCTGTGGCCATGCTTGTAATTTCAGCTTGTACATTCTACTTATTAAAAAAAAAAAAAAATCACATTCATGAAAGAGTCCATGTTTATGTAGAATCTGTCAAAAACTGGCACCACTGGAAATGTGTGATGCAAAAGAAGACAACAGTAAAGGAAAGACAACAGATGGATTCGGTAAGGGAACTGCAAAGTTCAGCACTGGGCCAAGGGAACGCTCTTTGCTCCCGGCAAGCGCTGGGGAGGCCAGAGAGGCAGCTCAGCTTAGCCCCGGTTTAGGAGCCTAAACGATACGGAACAGGGTGGTGGAGAGCAGACTGATGAAAAAGCAGTGGGAAGTTCAGCACTGCAACCTGTTTTCTGAGTCACGCTGGTTTAACTGAGGTTTTTTTTTAATGAAACTGCACAACAATTTGTAGCCCCTCAATTCCAAGTCATACCTGGCTTAGTACCACTCACTTGTTCTCAAATAACAGATGGGGATGGGAGAGGGAGAAGGAACAGTGTTAGACAGTCTGAAGAAACAGAGAGCGCGCTGTCAGGTTATGGGAAAATTGTTATTTCGGGTTTAAATTTGATTTAATGAAGCGTCTGTGCTGGAATTCGAGTAATTTAAAAAAAAAGATTCAATTATGGGCACAATCAAAATACATTTAAGCTGATACCAAAATACTACAGGGGAGAAGCTAGAAAGATAGGTCAGATCTGTTTTCAGGAACATGGCAGAGCGATTCAAAACAGGAAGCGTGTGATGAAGACAAGCCTGAACCGTGAGTTTGAAAAGTGAACTCCTGCCTGAGAATAGGAAGTGTACCAGAAAAGCACATGTAAAATCACCTCATGTAAAAGAAAACCATTCACACTTCGCCGCAGAAGCAAAGCGTGCACGGATGAAGTTCAAGGGGCAGGCACTAATTAGGACAGCAGTCCGGCATTCTGCGCTTGCTACACCTACCTGGGGGAACAGGCTGCAGCCCCCCAGGTCTCCTGGCACAGCGGCACATGTAGCAGCTCCCAAACACCCCTCTGACAAATCCTCTCTGGTTTAAGTAAAATTAAAAAACAAAACAAAACAAAACAAAAAAACCCCAAACCCTTCTTTAAGAAAGGATTAAATTAAGATTTCTTTATATAGAGAGAGATAAACCAGCAGATTTCTTCACCAAGATAAATATCTGACAATGCTATAATGTCGTGACACAACAAAATAAAAGGCTAGCTTACAAGATTACCCTAATAGTGATTCTGATACACCACATATTCCTGACGAGCTTAACGAATACAAACCCAGTAACCCAACTTAATCTCAAGAGTCATAACACCACTGATGTTTAAAATCACAGATACACTCCCTTGGATGAGATAGGGACCACTGCCTGCCTAAGACACGCAAGCTCTATTTATTGTGAAAACAAAATTCTATATAGATAAAAGTAACTCTGCGGGAGTTAATTTGGGATTTTTATTATTTTATTTTTTTAAACAGAAGTCCCATTTTACAAAAGCTGTCATCCCCTCTCCCACATCATATCTTCTGGCCACTCAAACGTTATCTACACCCCACTGTTTGAATTAATTTCAGTCATACATAAGCAATTATATTGGAAGAACCAGCACAGAACACAAACAACAAAAACTACGTAACTTTGAGAAGACAACAAATATACACAGTTGCTAAAAAAACGCCCAAACAAACAGCAAACTGGACAGTTTCAAATATAAGAACTATAAATGGTCAGAAAAGGAGATGCAACAGACTTTCTGAAGACAAGATTTGTTTCAATAAGCTCCCAAACCTACCTGCTGCGTAACACAATGTGCATGTCCCGAACATGTTGCTCACTGAACGTTTCCAACAGGAGTCTATTGGACACTTCCAACACCCTTTCTTTGGAAGTCTGGGATCTTAAGTTTAAGTTTTACTTCCCCCTGGCCCTCAGAATAAGGGATGTCTCCACAGCCAGCCCCGCTCTCACCTTCACAAGCCCCCGAAACAGCCACTGTCCCACTCAGTGACACATTTCCAACCTACACCTTTCAGTTCCGTGACTAGAAGATTTCTTTAAGCAAGCCTTCCTCCTTTCGAGGCTGAGGAGTTGCAGATTTACTTATAACCAGGGGGTGGTCGCTGTCCGCAGGCCATTCCCGACGGCCTGGCCCCTCAGGGCGGGCCCGGCCCCAGCGCTGGCCCGGGGGGGCGGGGGTAACCGCCGGGCTACCTGTGTGCTTTATAACCGAAATTAGAGCAAACTGAAAAGAGGTTCGGTACGAGAACGGGTCCTTCCGAAATAAGCCGATACCGAGAAAAACACTAAAAACGCATCCAAAACCGACAGGGGCGGGGGGGGGGGGGGGGGGGGGCCGCTACAAGGCGGTGACACCCCCGCAACAGCGCCGGGGAGGTGCGGGCCCCCGCTGAGAGGAGCCCCCCCGCCCCCCAGCAATACGAACCCGGTGGAGCCCCGTCGCTCCCCGCCCCTCACGGCCGCCACCTGCCCGCGCCCCCTCAGCGCCTGAGGGCGGAGGGGAAGCGCCGCTGCCCGGTCTGAGGAGAGGGGGATGGGCTCTCCCGGGCGCCGGGGTGCCCTCGCCGCGCCGCCGGTGCCTACCCTGGGCGCTGCAGTCGGCGCAGACCTCGCTGCTCCTCAGGCGCTTCGACATGGTGCGCGGCGGCGGCGGGACCGGGCGCTTCCTGCCGCGCTAACGGGTCCCCGCCGCCAGCCCCCGCGCTGAGCCAGCAACGCGCAGGCGCACGGCAGCGCCGCCCGCTCCGCCGCCGGCGCTATTCACCAAGCTGCGTACGCCAGCGTACCGGGCGGGGTGGGGCGGCACCGAGCCGCCATGTTCGCTCCTGGCAAAAGGGCGGTAGTGAGCCTGGGCGAGGCCCTGGTCGGCCATGTTTGTCGCTGGCAGACGCCTGCCTCAGGCTGAGCTCTGCGTCGCAAAAGCGCGGCGCTTCTTGCGGGGGAGCGTCGAGACCTCCCGTGAGCGGCTCCGGCGGCCGCTCGCTGTCCCCTCACCGCTAGAGAGCAGCGGGAGCTGGGACAAACGAGGCTTCGGAAGCCTGGCGGAAGAGGCTGCTCTGCATCAAGCCCTGCCCTCACCCAGTATGGCGGCCGCGCGCCTCGGCAGAGAGGACGGACGAAACCAACACTCTGAAAAGCGGGGGTGCGGAAGGGGGGGGGCTGAGCACCGCGTCCGACCAACGCCGCGCTGCCGTGTGCCCCCCCCGCGCGGAGGGCGATGGGACAGCTTGCGGGCGGGACGCTCCATCCGCCCACCCGCGGGGGGGCAGCAATTTCCTCTTTCCGTGGGCTCGCCGGTGGCGGCGGGCTGAGGGGAACCGAGGGGCAGCTCCTTTCACACACACCCCCCCCCCCCCCCCCCCCGCATCAGCCGTGCTGTGGTTTGTCCCGGCCGCTGCCCTGGAGAGACAGGAAGGAGGGAGGCGGCGGGGTCAGCGCGGGGGGGGTGCCCGGGTGTGTGGGGCTGGGGGGGGCCAGGAGCGGGGGAGCCCCTCAGTAGTGGGGGGTCGAGGGAAGCAGGAGGCCCTCAGGAGTGTGGGGCTGGGTAGGCGGGCTCAGGAGCAGGGCCCCCCCCGGAGTGTGGGGGTCAGGGGGAGCGGAGGAGGCCGTCTGCAGTGTGGGGCTGGGCGGGGGGGCTGCCCGGGAGCAGGGGACCCCCAGGAGCAGGATTTTGCATGGGGCACCCCTGGGAGCGGGGCGAAGGGCTCGTAGGGGGTTTTGGCCCAGTGTTCCCCTCGCCACCATCACCTGGGGCAGGTGGGTGCCAGGAGACAGGAGAAGATTAAGGTGTCAAGGCTTGAGTATTGGGGTCTCCCAGAGAAGGAGAGGGGGGACAGTGAGGGTAGGCACCCTGCTTCCCCGCTCCCGCAGGTGTGTGGCATGATGAGTTCCCCTGGCAGGGCCGGCAGTGCGTTCCCCCTGCACGTCCTGGTCTGGAATAATGACTACAGGCGCCTGGACGAGGAGCTGCAGGACAAGGTAACCGGGACACCCGGGCGAGAGAGGGGCTGTTGTGGGGCTGGTGACCCCGAAAGAGCTTGTGCCGTGGTACAGGGCTTGGTGCCCCTCGCTTACTGCCTTTCGAGGGAGCAGGAACCTCGATGGTACTGCCGGGTCTGTTCGTTGGGCTTGTGGGATTGCTGCGCTTCTTTCTCCTTGCCTATTTATTTGTGGTTGCGGGGGTGATGTAAGAAGGTGTAGGAATATACTTTTTGTTATGTAAGCTATTAAACGTTGACTTCTGATCCGTAAAGCTGTGCTCAGAGCATTCGAGTGCAGGTTGCAGAATAGCTCTATAGAAAGCCGTAGGAGTCATTGCAACAGATCAGGAAGAACAGATATGATGGACATTAATTTCTTTTCCTGTGCCAGAAAAGCAGTAAATATTGCTTACCTTCATGGGAAGTCAACATGCAGCAAAGGTGGCTGCTGCTGCTGAAGATTAAACCAGCCTCGAGCTTGCTGAGGACCAGCAGTTCTTACGCCTTCGTTGCTGTCCAAGACTGTGGGCAGCATTTTTATACTGGCTGGAATGTTTTCAGCATCTCTAGTAAAAAAATGGATCATTGTTTCATGCTGTAGAGTAGAAAAATACAAAACTGTTCCCTCTCTGGGATGGCCAAGCGAGAAATGGTAATGACGTAAGGAAACGGGCTGAGAAGCCGCAGCAGAGCTCAAGCAGCAAACATCAGTCTTGCTGAGATGCTGTATGAAAGCTCTGACATTTGCTGGTGTGGAGTATAGTTTGCAGAAGCAGAGCATATTAATTACATTATACCTGACACCACAAGTATTGAGCCTAAGATCAGCTGTGCCTCCTCCTGACCAGTGACCATCATCTGCAATTCTAACGGTACACCAGTCTACTAATGCTTGCTTAGAGCATGCTCCTGGCCTATTTTTAGGAGAATCTTTGGAATGCAGTTACTTTTTATCTAATTCATGTGATCTTATTCCTTAAGAAAATCTTTAACCCTACTGGCACGTTGCTTCCGTGTGCTTATTTCTGTTTTAATAATGTTCTCGCCTGTGAAAGTTTGTCATTAAATAAGGATTGTTCTGACGCTTGTTAGTCCAGGCTGCAGTTCACACCTGTGAAGTGCTGCTTCCTACCTCAGACGCTGTAAGGAAATGAGCAACGTGTTAAGATGGAATATGTCTGTCTCTTACTTCCTTTATCTGCTTTTAAATAACTTCTTTTTTTTAAAGTATTCCAAAGATATGTTTCCTCCTGCTTCCTTGGGATAAGCTGCTTGCTGTCGGAGGGGTGCGTGAGGGGATCGGAAGACACTCGCCAGCTGCCCGTGGTGTGGCAGATGACGGGTAGAACGCGTGGTTACCAGTGAACAGCACCAGCGACAACTGGGAGGGACGCCTTAGAGCCCTTTGCCTGTCAGTGCAGTAGGCACTGGAGCTGTAGGAAGCAAATTAATGAGCGTTCCACCAGAGAAGTGGAAAGAGAACGCTTTAAAATGAAGCTTTCCCTACGCTGTGTGTGATCTTTCCAACTTAATGCTGTCAGATAACCGTGTTAACTTGCGTGATAACTTTCCTTTCTTATTCTGCTATTGACTTTCCCCTTTTCCTTTAGTTATAGATGCTCTTCTGTTTCAAATCTCTAAGCTAATAGTGAAAAATATGTAAGGTATGAGTATGTTGTGCTTGCATGTTTTGGATATTTATGCCTGTGTAGTTGTTTTTTTTTCTTTTTTTAGTGACTTGTACAAAATGCACTCGCTCTTCATTGTGCTGTGTGTGTCAGTCAAATGGATGCTTTGTAAAATACCATTTGCTTCTATACTTTCAAAAAGTGCTATACAAAATTGGTGTTGTATGCCCTGATACTTTTTTTTTTCCCTTCCCCCCCCCATTGTGTTGTATAATGTTAAACTGTTGGTCTCTCAGGCTTGTTGACTGTCCATGGTGCAATGCACGCAGACTAAAACTCCTGTCTTCTCCTGGAAGAGACCTCTTCTGAAGGGAGACAGAAGGGGAAATAATTACAGAAAAAGAAATGAGAAGCATCAACAAGAACTCAGTCACGTCTTACAGTGATACCAGTTCTTATCGTGTCGGTTTTATAGGCCCTCTTCTGCTTCTCTTTTTCTTTCAGTGGGGAAGTAAGACTGCACTGTACGGAGTGCGGAAGGGCGGCACAGTAGTGTTTGAAAGCCGAGTTGGCTGTGCACCACAAACTGATACGTGGGAATACCTAGGGATATTGACTCCTGGATTACTGCTGACAAGCTTTGTTTTTATATAAACTCTTCTCAGTGTGCTCTGATTAGTCGCATTTGACAGGACAGCCTCAGCATTATGTGTCTCTCGGATACTCAACAGGATGTTGATCAACGGGATCCACGAGGCCGGACCTTGTTGCACCTTGCTGTTTCCTTGGGTTATATAGAATCTGCCAAAGTCCTCCTGCAGCACAAGGCAGACGTGACTAAAGAGAATGCGCAGGGATGGACAGGTAAAGATAACGTGGAAAACACAAGTCACGCGTTAATACTTTCCAGTTGCAGATGTTGTATTTTGACAGCTTTTACATCATGTGTTTTGCTCAGCAAACTGAACTAGCTTGTGGCTGGATTTTTTTCAGTTTTACATGAGGCTGTCAGTACAGGAGATCCAGAGATGGTACAAATGATTCTGCAGCATCGGGACTACCAGCAGACCTCTATGACACTTGGAGGAGTTCCTGAATTACTCCAAAAGATTAATGAGGTAATTATTTAGTTTAAACCTCTTACTCCAGACTGCAATTCTCATTCAAGTAGTTCAGTTAACTGAAATCAGATGGGCAGCTGTGTTCTTCGTTTCAACTTGCCCTGTGGGAGATGGAGACTTTTTCCTTGACTTTACTTTGAAATCCTTAGTCACAAACTCCAACATTGGAGGCTGAATCTTGAAGGTGTCACTGCTCCTATAGTAAAGTGAGGAAGAACAGCTTATCAGAAAGCAGCAGTGGTAGGCCAATGTCTTGTGTTTTTTAGTTTCAATTTCATCTTTCTAACCTTCATTTATCATGTCTCGAGTTCTGGGGGTTTTTGTTTTCCTTTATCTAAAATGTTCACAGAAATGCTGTACTGAATGTTAGATTAAAACTACTTCATGAAGTATTCATAAAGTATTTTCCTTCTCCAGACTCCTGACTTTTATGTGGAAATGAAATGGGAGTTCACTAGCTGGGGTAAGAATCCTGGTCATCGTTACCTCTTCTAAACTGTAGACAAAGGGACTTGCTTATGTGCAAATGTCACAAAAGATACGCAGAGAAACACCTGCTCCCCAGAACACAGATCTCTTCACCTCTCAAAATAGCCTCTTACATTTTTGTTGCACAATTACTCTTTGTTTCCTGTTTATTTGGTTGGGTGTTTTGTTTGTTTTTTAATGGAGAGTTTAGCCATTGTTAGAATTGCTGAAGACTTTTCTTGGGGTTTTGTTTACCTGGCTATCGATGACTTAAGACAGTGGCACATATATATAGATGCACAGACTACTTGGGAAGTACCTGCTTATTTTTTTTTAAAGGAATGAATGCTAGGCCTTACAGCTGACTTAATTTTCCAAACAGCTAACTGTTAGACTGCTAGGAAATGGGGTTTATGCCATTTCACATCTTCTAGTCTGAACTAATCTCTTCTTCCTTTTCATGGTCATCTTTAAATTAAAGTTGGTGGGTTTTGTCCCTAAGCTGATTGTTCTTAAAGCTTAAAGAAGATCAGTATCTTGCCTCCTCTGGAATAATGATCCCAGCACTGAGCAATCCAGTATCAGGGATATAGCTTCTGTTGAGTTCAGATCTCCTGTGCGCTTAGTCTCTTGAATATTTTCTATTTACGTTTTTCTCATTTTTCTTTTATAGTCCCCCTGGTTTCTCGAGTTTGTCCAAGTGATGTCTGTCGCATCTGGAAAAGTGGTGCCAAGCTGCGCGTTGATATCACTTTACTGGGCTTTGAAAATATGAGCTGGGAGAGAGGAAGGCGTAGTTTAATTTTCAAGGGAGAAGGTAAATATTTTAGTTCATCTGCACCATTGATCACGAAATGCTATGTGAGCCACAATGAGAAATCCTGATTTTGCACAAAAAGACCTGTTGAGGCTGAGTACTGATTTTTGTGAGAGTTTTATACATATATTCCAAGAGTGCCCCATAGAGGTACTGTATGTGGTTTAACGTAACGTCTTAATTTCTTTCCTTTGAGTAAATCTGAGGTCAAAATTTGGTAATAGGGCTAAAATTTTACTTCAGTCTTTTACATAGTGTTCCCCCTTCTGCTCTCCTGCCCCCCAAATAGAAAATAATTTCATATACAGCTCCAAATTTGATCTCAGCTGAGTGCAAAATACAGCGAACCTGTGTCCACCCTGATGTGATATACAGTATATTCTCAGTTTTTCAATCTGGAATACTGTTGGTGAGTGTTTTTAGATTGAGATGATGTACCATTTCCAACAGATACTGGAGGCTGGGCAGAACTAATTGAGATCAATCACGATGAGAAGTTTGTTACAACGGAACGTTTTGAGATTTCCCAACACATGAAGCGTTTGACATTGGGATCTATGACACCAAAAAGAAAAGATGTGGAAAGACGCCTTACATCTCCAATTATTAATACGTGCCTTGATACAAAAAATATTGCTTTTGAAAGGTGAGATACAAAGTTTCTCTTAACAAATAAACACTTCAAGGTTATGGGTGCTCATGCTTGCAACAAAGCTGTAAAGATAAACTCTCAAAAGCTCTGGTAATAAAAGCTTTTAGGGCTAGATCTGAAATTACTTTAAGCTTCACATACCATTAAATAAAGAAATTTGGCTTGGTCAACTTGCCACTACTGCTTGGCAAAAAGTTTCCAGCTGAAAGAACTGATTTGCAGAAAACTTCCAGTTTATCATATTGTGAGATTGACGTTAATGTCTCATTGCAAGTTTGCATTTCACCCAAATCCGCATGTATAGTGCTGAAACTCATGGGCCAGAACTTGCATCTTGTAGCTAAGTCACTCAAATCTCACCTTAATACTTTAAATAAAAATAGGTGTGTAGTGTGCATTTGCACAGACACACATTTGTCTTCCTTGTTTACTACACGTGTTTATCCGGGTATCTCTCAGCTTAGTTCAAATGATCGTTTTTCTGAAACTCCTTTTGGGGTGCTCTGTGATGCAGTAAACCACCCCAGGATCACACAGAGCAAGCATTTTCAAAGTGAGATGTATAATTCCAGCATCTTTCTCCTGAATATTTAGTACCCTTTCAGAGCTGCCCAGAATTAGTCTCTGTGATGTTCACTGAGCCCTAGTAACTGCAGCATCTACACATCCAGAAACTAAGATTTCTCAGACAGCAGTATTGCAGCTATCCAGTTTCCCAAAGTAAAGTGACAGGTTACTTTTGAAATTAAATTGTGTGCTAAAAGCTGCCGTGCCCAGGCTGTCAGACAAAATAATTCGGTAAGTTTTGAGGCCGTCCTCCTCTGTGGCTCAGGTATCCCCATCTCAATCTCTGTCTGAGCCTTTGCGCTTTGGCCGTGGAGCGCATAGGAACAGAAACAGCACGACTTCCTCGGCCCTCCTGTGATATGTGTGTCTGAGGACAGATGGACCCGTGCTTTTGTCTGGCATTAATAATCAAATATTGTTGTTTAAGATCAGTTTTAGAAAAACGGGCTGGGGATTGTGTAGAAATGCCACTGTACAGACGCTTGCGGTGTTTCCTTTTTGTCAGAACCACATCTGGATTCTGGGTGTGGAGGACAGAGAAAGCGGAAGGTGTAAACGGTTACGAAGCAAAGGTAAAGCCCATTCTACTCTAGTGAGAGGCCTTAGAGCTAACTGAAGCGTGGTTGTGTTTTGCCTTTATTTCCTGAATATTTCAGGTCTGAAACTTTCCCTGGAGAGCTTCCTTGTGTTGCCAGCAGAACTGGGCAGGAGTGAGGAACTTCAGGGCTGCCAAGGTTGTGGGAGGGCTGGTGCCTCTATGGAGCGTCCACAGGAGCTTTAGGGGAGAGGGAGGATCAAAGCATTTCAGGACAAGAGGGGCAGAAGATTCAACATAACTGCTAGAACTCCCTTCATTCCCAAAACTAGAATGTAACTCATTCTTGAATATTGTCATTCTTCAACTGCTTAAAAGATGAGGAACCCATTGGTGAAGTGCCTTGAGCACTCTCTAGTAACTAGTGCAAGGAAATAACAGCCTCCTGCTGCCGTGAGTTGCATCAGGAATTCAAGTAATAAAAGACTGCTGGGAAATTAAAGACCCTGACCATGCTCATGAGTCATACAGTCGCTTACATTTGTTCCGTGTGACGCTGGTTTTGTCTGCCATTTCACTTTAGTGAAATATTTTTGAAGGTGGCTTTACAGCCTTACTGTGTTAGGAATTTAACTCAAGAATCACAAGAATTAACTTCCTTGATTCAGAAGTCTGTGTTTACTCCAGGTTTTGGAATTTGTGCGATAAATTGCATTTTGTAATTTCATTTAACAGAAGAATAAATGCTGAATAGCTTTCTACATTTATATGAAGGTTTGTTCTGGTAAGACTGCAGGACAGTTCAGTTGGAGTTCGTTAGTGTCCCTGCAGAATTAAACTATCACTAAATTTCACTTGGAAGATCTTTACAAGTTTAGAAATAGCATTATCTGACTTTCCTTCCCCATTCTCTCTTAAAATCTCTGCCCCAGTGGGAATTCTTTCCAGCAAGCTTGGAAATGCCTGTCTTGTTTTGAGGTTGGTTTAGTTAGTTACAAAAGTGTATTTAAAAGTGTGTAAATCTGCTTTCCAGGAACTTGCTGCAGGCTGACTTCTGTTGCCATCAAAATAGATGACCAAACTCCTTTGCCGTTCTTTCGGCACAGGATTAACGCTGTCTGGAGATCCTGTGGTGTGTGATTTGCAGGGTTTCTTACTTTATCAGCTTGCCCAGCAGGTGGCATGTGGTTTCAGCCTCAGCGTAGGCCTGTCACGAATGTCTCATGTTGGATTTCCATTATACCAGAGCGTATCAAAAAATCCAAGTGCAGCATTCCCCGTTGATCACCAGTACGTTAAAGATCGAGGTCTTTGTCAATGAGGGGCAGATCCGTGCTGCTTTATTCTGTCTTTAGATTTGCGTACGTGGTGTTTTACTAGAGGGAACTCTCTTTTTTAACCTGTGATGTTTTTTGGGTTTTGTCCTTGTACCTTTTTTTTTGTTTTTTTTAAAGGTATATATTGCAAACAACGTGAATGTGGTCACAAAAATCCGAACGGAACATTTAACAGAAGAGGAGAAGAAAAGATATAAAGGTAGTTTTCCTATAGAATAACTGGAAATAAGTTGAACTTTTTGGCTCCCTGATACCTTCTCTGTGTGACTGCAGAAGAACCGGGCAGGCAGACAAGGGAAATAATTTTCTTGCTGACTTTGCCCTGCCCTTGTGTGTCTGAGGTAGCTCATTACTTGACCCCTAACCTACAGATGAACCCATATTTATCCTAGCTGTATTTAGAGGAAAGAAGAGCCCTTCAAAACTGTTGAAAGTTTATTGAAAGTTTTAAAAGGCTGCACTTTTCCATGCTTTGTCCTGCTCTGGAATGTATTCATGCCTTTACTTCGCTTTGGCCGTGATGACGAGATTCACGTAGGCTTTGTTTCCTTGGACTTTTTGTTTTGTTTTGGTCCACTAATTTCTTCTAGTATTTAAACTAGAGTAAAGGCTGAGCAGCCCGTAACTTCGTATGGAAACACTGCCCTTCACTGGCCTACCTTGGGGCCCAGGGGGAGAGGCACTGTGGATAATAAAGCTATCTGCCAAAGACAGAAACCACTGCAAATCTTTGCCTCTCTTCTGTGGGTTGTACCGGTTTTATACTGTCAGCTTTCGGTGCTGGGCTGCCCTGGTAAAGCTTACAGGAACCATTAACAGTTTGCTTCGCTTTGGGTGAGAAGCCTTGTTTGTTAGCCTGGTGTGTATGTAAATTTTATTGCTAATTAATAGTAATAGATTTTTGGGTTTTCCCTCCTGTTTTCTGAAGCTGACAGGAACCCCCTGGAATCATTTCTGGGTACGGTGGAGCACGAGTATGGCGCTCAGGTGAGTGTCTCTGACCTTGGAACGGGTCACTGCAGCGCAGAGATCTCTGCCGATAGGGATTCTGGGTGTGTGGGATCACCTCTTGTTCCCTTAGTTTGGCAGCAATTGTCATTATGAGGTTTAAATTTTTCCTGGAGGGTGTTTTTGTTGGTTTTAAGCCCTCAAATGTTCTGCATGAATAGCAGGTGCCTCCTTCTGAACAAGACATAGAATCTGTTAGCAGAGCAAGAGCTGGGGTCTGAGCAGTGGCAGCAGAGGAGAGCAAGCACAGATCTTAGTGACAACCCACCAGTAATTTGGGAAGACAGACCTGCAGGAGCCTCAGGTGGGGGACACTGCTAGCACAGAGGTCATCGGAGAAAGGTGGGGAAGGGTGAAGTGACACGATAGCACACTGCTCTTGGTCACCTCAGAGGAAAACCATGTATCCCCTGCTGGTCTGAAATGTGTTCATAGTGATTTCTGTATGGCTTTAGAAGCTCCCTTGCATCTGTACACACTTAAGTACAGTAGATAATGGACTTGCCAACTGCTGGCTCTGTATCAGGATGGCGTTGTAGCTCTTACACGGATCTAGAGATTTTTGTTTCAAATACCCCATCAAAGTTTTGCCTTTAGTAAAGGATTTGGAGCCTAGAAATGCTGTAGCTTGTGTGCACATTTCTGGTTGGTTTCTAGCTTTAAAGTATTTAAGTAGATTTTTCCTGCCTCTAAAATGCTTGGAGATTTTTAACCTCAGGAGAAAGCAGTCTAAGTGTGCGTACTTCACAAGAGGTAACTTAAAAGTTTCTTGTAGTAGCCACTGGCTATTTGTTCTGTACTTTTGGGTTGTTTTTTTTTTTTTTCTCTTTCCTTACAGAGTACAACCAAGACCACAGAGTATGCTGCAAGTAACAATCCTACTGCTATTACTCTGGAGGAATACTTTGACCCAGATTTTGATTTGAAAGGTAGAGACATAGGAAGACCAAAAGAAGTCACCATTCGAACGCAGAAGTGAGAAATAACATTTTAACTGTTTCTAGTTTGTCTCTTCCCAGTCCTCTGACCTCTGGAAACCATTTTTACAAATATCCAATGTGGTTTTTCCTGTGTTTTCAAATTTAATCAAGAGAGAGATCTTGAAGTATTCAGCTGTAGTCTAACTCTTCTTCCACTAAGTCAAAGAAAACGTTTGGCCTAGTGCTGTAACTTGTTAGTCGTGTGCTTTGCCTTTGGTCTGACCAGCAATGTGGTTCGGTTTCTCAGAGCAATAACTATTCTGAGGCTTTGAAATGTATGAAGCAGGTGACAGCTCTACGTATTTTGCTTTGCCTCTGTTCCTAAACTGTAAACTTAGAATGTTTTTATGCAACTTTCTCTTTTAAGATTTAAAGCAACCTTGTGGATGAGTGAAGAGTTTCCCTTGTCTCTTATGGAACAAGTCACTCCAATCATCGATCTGATGGCCAGAACTAGCGCTCATTTTGCCAGGCTTAGGGATTTCATCACTCTGGAATTTCCGCCAGGATTTCCTGTCAAAATTGGTAATATTTAGCAATTATTATTGTAGCATTTTCTTCATTTCCATTCTTTCTATTGGTTTTGCAGCATATATTTCCAAAAATCATGCTAGTTTTTTACTAGTCATCTCACTAATATCTGGAACCAAGAACCCAGATGTACAATGTCTTGTGCATTGGGGTCATTGAATCCAAATTCTGGATGACCAGTACAGCAGTATAATTTTAAAGACTGTATCATTTCAGTAAGAAAGAGCTGTTGCTAGCTCTTTTCTTTTAGCTTCGATGCCTTAGATTAGGCAAATCTTATTATAAAATAAGAGATCTAGGGGGAGAGTGAGAATAACTAAGGGCAACTTCCTGGTGAATTGAGTTACTATGTACTTTGTCATTATGGGATGCTGCTTGTGGAATATATTCAATAAGCATGTAAGGGTTTGGTGTGGCTGTAGGTGTGCAAGTGAATGAGAATTCTCTTTTTGACAGAAATCTTGTACTCTTTCTTACAGAAATTCCCCTATTTCATGTGCTGAATGCCCGAATTACATTTGAAAATGTCAATGGCTGCAGGACGGCTGACAAAACATCACCACAAATGGTTGGAGGTGCACAGAGTGATTCAGGTAAGGAGCGGAAAGATGCAGTGATTGCCTCTTCTTACGTTTCTGTCAGTGGAATGCACGGGAGAGATGGGTTGAGTGCAGAGGATGAAACCTCCACGGGTGAGGGGCAGCTGCAGTGTGCGACAGCTGATCTGGAGCGTGCGATACTGATCGTACAGGCCCGTTCTGCCCCTTCCAAGCCTGCCAGACTGACTGAAGTGAGCTGCAGCAAGCTTTCCCAGCTATTTTGAGGTCTAAATTCTGGTGCAAGCCATTGCTGTGGGAAGTGGAATACAAAACTGCTGTAAGTGACAGCGATGTCTGCGTGCTCCTTCAGAAAAGAGTGGATTATGTTTGAGCAGGATGCTCGTGACTGCATGTACCCAGTGACACTCTGTCCTGTGAGCTGTTGCAGACGCATTCATTAGGAATAGCCTCAGAGGAGCCGCTGCAGTATTTATCTTTTGCAACCTTTTTTTTTTCCCCCATCTGGTTTTGTTAGAGTTCAGCCACCTTAGCGCTCTGCTCACACTGGTTTTACCTGCGTGACTTGCCAGTGTCCTGAAGACTCTGAGCTCTGCCTTACTGCTGTGCTTGTTTGCCACAGAAGTCTTTCAAAGCCCGTTGGTATATTTAGCCAGGTGGTTTAGCTAAATTTCTGGAGTTAACTTGATCATGCATAAACATTCATCAGAATTTTTTAAGTCACGACTTGTAAAAATACACCACGCCGTGTTTGTGACTGTGTTTGGCTTCTGTAGGTGCTAATTTCGAGGTTGACCAGTCAGTGTTTGAGATCCCCAAATCTTACCACGTCCAAGATGACGGTAGGAACGTACACGTGCAGGATGAAGATAACGAGATCATGCAGTTTGCTATTCAGCAGAGTTTGTTGGAATCTGGTGGAAATAAAGTAAGTGTGCTGTAAGGTGTGCAGTGCGGGTCGGACAGTTTTGACAAGACTATGCAGCGATAGCTGCACCTCTGAATTAAACAGTGTAGGACCTATTTTTCTAAGAACCTCAGAAGAGAAAAATACAGTAATGTATTTTGGAGGAGAAATAAGAGTGATTTAAGAGTTACCTTTCAGTGAGGTGCACTGCAGATCTGTTAACTGCTGCGGAATTGTCTGTCTTTCCCATTTCTAGGAAGTGGGGGTGCATTCCAACGGTGCAGTAGCATATTCACAGGACTTCAACATACAGTATCAGAGGTAATTAATTTTTTTCACACCAAGCCGTGCAGTGACAAAGCAAAAATACTTCCAACAGCAGCGTGAAGGAATTTTGCAATTTTTTTTGTGTAGGTAGGCAGCAGATGCACAGAACTCGAGCTCTCTTTTCTTGTGCTTCTTCTTACTTTTACTTTTCCAAGAAGTAAGGACTCTAAACTGGGCCTCCCTGGCTTATGTAGCAGCTCTTTAGCTCTGCTGTGGGACTGGCCTGTGCAGAGAACAGATTCTTTACCCAACAAATAAACACGGTCCTGCTGTTCTCTTAAAACTGTGAATTTGGTCCCTCTGGGTTGAATGTTTGTTTATTAGATGCTGCACACTTCGGGGTAGCTCTTCTTTCTTTCCAAAATCATTATGTAATCCTTAACAACTTAGCACCGTATGTTTAATGGACCCTTGAGAATCTGCCCTGGTATCTGTGGGGTTTTTCTGCAGTTAAGTACAAAGAAATCTTTGTGCACACAAAGAACTGCATCCTCTTGGTTCCTTCGTACATGGAAAATCATGTCACCTTTAAACTAGGTGAGAATGCTTTCAGAAGGTCATTGAAAATGTAACTGTTAGTACATATGAAAGATTCTGAGGAAGCTTCAAAGAGCAGGTTTTAAGCTGGGAATTTTACAGATGTTAGAACAACTGTTTTCTTACCATGAAAACTGCTTTCTGCCCTCTGGGGGGAGATTTTTCAGGTTTGCAGTTAGAAAACAGTTGCTAGGAAGGACCATTGCAGGAAATGTGAAATAGGCTCTGTCTCTCTTACTTCTTGAAGTTTTTTCTCCTTCAGGGCACTGCAGGAGAGCTATCTAACAAGCTCAGGTAACTCCCACTGCAGCACCCCTAGTGAACCTTCCAGTTTTGAGAAAGACTTGCAGCTTGCCATGGAGTTGTCTGTCCGGGAGCAGGAGGAACGGGAGAAGCAGCGTCGTGAAGAGGAAGATGCAGAGCTTCAGCAAGTTCTACAGCTTTCTCTGGTGGAAAAATAACTCCTTAAGCAATCTCCTGAAATAAGGGTGACCAAATCTGCGTAGAACTGAAGGCTTTCAGAGCTATCAGTCTGAAGACCACTCCTGGATTGCTTAAATAAACATTTCACCCGCCTTCTAAGTTGGCATCATCAGCTACAAAAAGCTGATTTATTTTTGTTTGAGGGAGTTTCAGATCACAGGACTCTGCATTTGGCTCCCCAACTGTGCAGTCTTAGCTTTGAAGGGAAAGTTTTTATCAAAACGTATTTATTGAAGAGCAGATGGAAATTTTGTTTAGCACCAGGTATAGGATTGCAGCAAAGCTTGAAAATCTGATTTATGGGGAGTTCAGGAGGGAAACTTCATTACTTACCAAAGAATATTCATCTGCTTAGTCATTTCTGAATAATTCAAAGCCATTGTCTGCTTCTTCCAGGTGTTACATGGAAGAGCATCTACACACGTATCCACGCATAGGGTAGTTCTCCATGCTGACAGTGTCCCATGCTGACAGATGTCTTCTGTTCGTTTTGTTAGATGTGATTATCTCTTCTCTAGTTACTGAGATTTTATCATGTGCTCCTGCTTAAGAGGGATAATTTTATACTTGAACAGCTAATCCAAGCTCAAGATTAAACTCGTGCTTTCTGAAAAAGGACAAAACAAGTAGCCAGTAAAATTTTAGATCCTAAAATGGGACCATCTGTCTCATAAAGTAGCAGTTTCTGCAGTGATTCAAAACCAGCTAGTTCCCGTAGTCAGAGGGCAGCAAGAAAATTAGTGATAGATACAGGTGCTTCTTTGCGATCACTGGGTGTGTGTGCATGAGTGCGTGCCTGGGTGTGGGTGCTAAATTCAAATAGAAAAAAAAATCAGGTGAAATTTTAATGTATGCTTATTGGAAGATAAGCTTTAATTCTGTCATCTGAAAGGGAAGCGCGTGTTGCTTTTTAAAATTCAAATGCTCATCCTTCGTGTGAATACATATATTTTTTTATCTGAATGTTTTTATTGATTTTAAAACAAGCCAATATGACTACACTCATACAAATGGTATTGTAACAATTCGCAAGTATGTTTTAACCAGCTTTCCTCAGGTCTTTCGTCATACAAAATATTTGTAGCTATTTTATCTGCGCTTCTGTCAGTGTTTACAGTACTTCCACTGTGACTCTCAAGTGCACTCCACAAGTACACGATGTACATCCACGGGAAAGCCTTATGGTAGTTAAATGTGAGCAATATTCCTCTGTTCTGGCTGGCAGAAGTGCAACGAACCTATGGTACAAATGGTCTGATCTTGCTACCTAATCCTGCACTTGTCCTTGGGTGAAACAGGGCGGTTCTGTGTGACCAACTATTAACCAGGATAAAATCCACTCTAAACCAGACTTGATCATAACCAGTGAGGTGGTTGGTAACTTGGAGCCCTATTTTAAACCAATAATCCATTGTTTTACATAGCAAATGATTAAAATTCCTTCCGTGTACACTAGAACTGGTATATCTGCACCGTTGTTGTTTAATGATACAGCTTGCATCCCGAAATAGCTTATTTGGTGTTTGCAGGAATGTTGGCTTTCTTGCACAGTGGCAGCGGTCTGTGTTGGAATTGCATCTTTCTTTGAAAAGGGGATTACTGTGACTTTCACAGTTGAAAAAAAGGGAATAAGCCTCGCATTGAGCTCTTGACAAGGTTGTGAGGTGGGAGATGAAACTGTGTTTTTTTTTTTTCCTCCAGTGGAAATAAAGAGTGCTGTTGCCTTTATAAACCCGTCTGTCTGACATTGCTTTTGTTCTGTTGAGCATTCCAAAGGTGACAGGGGGGGCAAATACCTTTTTTCCAAGCTGACTTGTTCCCTTTTTTATATTGTAAACTAAAGAATATCGGGCAGTTTCAGTTCAAGTTTTGTTACGCTCCTGCTTCTTGTCTAGGACTGTAAAAAAACTTGGGGTGTTTTGTTTTTATTGCTTTCTGTGACATTTGCATCATTCCATCTAACCTGGAAGGCCCTGCTTCCCTGAAGCAGGTGCTGCTTTTCTTAAACCCTAGCTTAGATCTTACACGGGATGGGTCAAAAGTATCCTCTGTGTGCTGGAAGAAAAACCAAAGATACTGCACAGTGCTACACTACACCCGTGAGTATTTTCTTTAACACGGTAGTTGGAGTCTTTTTAAATAATTACTTGCCTTCTTGTTGCATTTTTGTACGTTAGTGATGTTATAATCAATGAAAGTATCACAGATACTTCTGGTTTAGCCTGAAACGAACACCTAATCCCTGGAAACATTTTCCTGACGTTTTCAGCCAACCTTTGGGTCTCCCCGTTTTGAAAACAGGGATCAGTTCACCGCAGCCACTTCAGCGAGGGGCAGCGTGGGGGTCAGACTTCAGTGCTCTTCAGCAGCTCCTGCACGGACCTTTTTGTGAGGGACAGAGAGAGATCAGCAGAGGGTCGCGCGCTGTGTTTAATGTTAATTCTGAGACTGATGGATAAAAGCTGAGTCCGGCTTCTCTTTCCAAGGAAGCTTGAGGCTTACGTAGGAAAACAGAAGCTCGGAGTTACAAATACCTGCAGTTTGTTCTAAATCTCTAACTAGCTTTGAGAGTTCTTTAAATCGATGCTATTTCCAGAGTGTTGGTGATGCTGTTCCTGAAAGGGAGACCCAGGGTGCTACTTTTTTGTGCTTTTGGACTGTTTCAATGTGCAATAATTCACCATGTGCTTAATCTGGAAATCCTTATTAAGCTTCTTTGGCTGACTTTTGATTCAAAATAGTCCTCATAACTGACTTAACTGAACTTTACCTGTTAACGTCTGCTGGTGACTGCACTACATGTGCTGGATGAGCTTTTATTGTCAGGTTGCTGTTAACAGTTCCTTGCTAACAGCCACAAAAACTGGGGCTTCACCCCACTGCCTGCCCCTTCCCTCACCCTTGGGGTAAGAACCAAGATCCCCAGAGGTGGGAAACAGGCCCACCTCATCCCTCCATCCAGCTCTCGCCGTGGTAACAACAAACAGAGCGTGAATGAGCCACAGGAGACCTGGGTTGTTGACTTAGCTTTTTATTTGTACAGAGAGACAGAGCAGGGAGTGAAGAACTAACACAAACAGGAACAGTGCTGCGGGGAAGGCGGAGCTGTGGCTGCCAGCTCCACCAGCCACCCCCCAACCCACACAGCTACAGACCCAGCATCAGGTGAGAAAAATCAGTGATACAGGACTTGATGATAAAAAAAAAAAATCAGAAAGCAATAGAACAGTGTTGCCTTGCTTCCACACTCATGTTTCACTTTGATGAGGGAGTGGGTCTGTTCTAGGCCAGCCTCCTCCTGTCGTTTTACTAACAGAGCAGCAGCAAAGAAAATCCCCTGTTGCAATGAGAGCGGTCAGTGTCTCTTAAAGCAAACTGAACAGAAAACAGGTCAGATGCAGCACAAGGTTTTAGGGAACAGGTCAACACAATCGTTCTGGAAGTTAAAGTTTTAAAACATTAAATAAATTACTAGCCAAAACACCCCTATGTTAAATACCGAAGTAATAATAAGCTAAATCCAGTTACTACTCGTAGCAGTGCAAAACAAAATAGCAGCATTCATACGGGTGTGATTTCAGTGTAAACACTTGAATTCATCACTGAAAATGCACAGAATGGGGCCGGCTGGGGCTTAAACACACAGTTCTCCCCAAAAACCTGAGCCTGGCGGCCTCCCCCCAGCTCCCCTTTCCCAGGGCCCAGGGACCTACTGGGGAGCACAAACCCACCCCCCCGCGGCTGGGCACGAGCTGGAAACCCTCATCCGCAGCCCAGCCCATGAAGGATCAGCAACGGCTGTTTTGGTGCAAGGCTGTTGGTGGCTGTTTTGGAAGAGTTAAAGCGAGTAACGCCAGGAATGACAAGCCTGTCCCTGAACAGCCACACCAGGCTCTGCTCGCGCTTTGCTGGGAGCCAAGCGCCCGCCAGAGCCGCGCAGCCACCGCGGGCCGCTGAGCTTTTGCCTTCGGATTATTTTTGAAGGCTGCGCTACAGCCCCTCACGACTCGACGTTCAAGGAACAGAATTCATCAGAAAGCAAAATTAGATGTGGTGTAATCGAGCGCAGGGGCTGGCGATGCTGACGGCGATGGCCACGTTCTCCTGCCGACGCGGGGGTTCGGCCCCCCGGGGAATGGAGCAGAGGGGGTGTCCCCGCCGGTCGCGCTCCCCGCAGCGACCCCCAACCCAGGGCTCCTCTCGAGCGCATCGTGTCAGACTGGCTTCGCCCAAACCCTGCGTTTTGGCAGGAAGCCGCAGCCCTCGCTCACACCCCCCCGGGTTCGCCGGGCAGGCGGTTTGCCGAGGACCGGGCTGTGATTTCCAGCGCCCGGCCGGGCTGTCGGTGAAAGCGACGTCCCCGCGGAGCCACGCGACGCCGCACGGGCCAAGGCGACGCAGGAATCAGCGGGACATCCCGCACGGCTGCCGGGTGCCAGGCGGTGCGACGGGGCGGGGCAGCGATTCCTGACGCCGGAGCCTCCGGGCCCCGCTCCGCTACCGCCGCCGGACGGGCTTGTAGACGCAGACGGCCATGAGGATGATGGTGAGCAGGAGGGCGCTGAGGATGCTGCCCAGCAGCACTGCGGGAGGCCGACAGGTTAGGATTTGAATGCGTCCACACACACACCCCCCCTCTACCCCGAGGCGTTGCCCCAAAATTTAGCTTTAAAAATAAATAAAACCCAAGCAGAACGATGCCCAAGCGCTGCCGGGTCTGGAACCAGCCCCCGATCGCTCCTTACCCAGGTTCTGCTTCTGCAGCACCGCGTAGGGCCGGCTGCGCTCCGCCGGGGCCAGCAGGGCCAGCGCGGCCAGCGCCCAGCCCCTCACAGTCGCCATCGCCACCGGCCAACCCCCCCCACCCGCCCCCTTCCCTGACCGTTCCCCCCCGGCCTTTGTGGGCCCGGCCCGGCCCTTCCTCTTCCGCCGCCCCGCCCCGGGCCCCGCCCGCCCCGCCGGGCCCGACCTTCCGGCGTTACCGGCCGGGCTGGGCTTGGGGGGGTCGGGGGCCCGCCCCGGGGGGTTCTGCATCCCCGTGTGTCTCGTGTGCCCCCGCCCCCCCAGCCCCGTGTGTTCCACCAGCATCACGTGTATCCCCCAGCCCCCTGTGCCCCCCTTAGTCCAGTGTGTTCCCCCCCCAGTCCCGTATGCTCCACCAAAGCCCCATGTGTTCCCCCCACAAGGCTCATGTGCCCCCCCCAGCCTCATGTGTGCCCCCTTCAGCCCCCTGTGCCCCCCCAGCCCCCTGTGCTTCCCCCCAGCCCCATGTGCCCCACAAGCCTCAAGTGCCTCCCTGCAGCCTCCTGTGCCCCCCCCAGCCCCATGTGCCCCCCCAGCTCTCAGCTACGCTCCCATTTTGTTCTGCATCACCCTGAGCGAGCGCAGGAGCCGCTGGGAGGGGACGGCGAGGGGGGATGGCGTTAGGCCAGCACGCGGCCGAGACGCCGGTGGGGAGCGTGGGGGGCGCAGGGAGCACGAGGAGCACGGGGGGCGTGGGGGGCGCAGGCGCTGGAAAGTGTTTAACAGGCCCAGGAACTGCTGGGAGACGTCAGGGCCGTGGGGGTGAGGGCGCGTTGGAAGCGATGTGACGTTACGGGGAAGGCGGCAGGTGGCTGGTTCACACCGGTGCCAGGGCTGCTTCACCCCGACCCCAATATTTGTTTTGAAAATGAGATATATTAAGGCATTTTCTTCTTCAAATGCCGCAGGCCACCTCATCTCCCGCAGCCGATCCTCCTGCCTCAGCAGAGCTGCTGCGTCGGGGCGGCAGGAGGGACCGACCTGCCCTGCTGCGGCTGCCTGCTCCTGGGGGGGCCACGCAATTTATTTACCAGACTTTTGCTTTTTGCAACAGAGAGAAGTGTTTGCGTGTCAGGGCAGCGGCCTCCCCCCAGCCCGGCCCTGTGCTCTCAGCTGCACCGCGGCGCTTCGGCGAGCTCCGGCTCCTCTCTGGTCTGATCTCCTAACGAGTGATATCAGCTTTATTTTCCACGTCACTCACGGCTAAAGGCATGCACTGCTCGCGCCGGGCAAGGTCGCGAGCGTCTCTAAGCGAGGCGTGTCGAGGGCTTGCGCCGTTGGATGGCGATCCTCCGCGGCGGCACTCGCCGCTGCGCCTCCGTCTTCGCTGGGAGCTGGGGTTCACCTCCAAAACTTCGCTCCCAGCCCACAGGACTCAGCGGCGGGTCCCTGCCGTGGATTGGAGGTTTTCCAGCCCGTGCTGGCCGTGCTGCTTCCGCCGAGATACTTGTCAGACACGGTGAGAGCCGGCGGCCGGGGAGCTGCCACCAGCACGTGCAGGCGCCGGGGGAGACGCGAGGGGTGGTTTGCTGTGAGGAAGGTGACAGCAGCTTCTCTTCTGCCTGTCCCACTGCTCTGGTGGGGCAGGAGCGGGAAGCGTCCCCCGGGGGATGTGCCGCCGCCGGGCTACGGGGCAGGTGACATGCACACCGCCTCGGCTTGGGGGTCTCGTGTTGTTTTCTCTGGCCGAATGCAGACGGCGAGGCGCTGGAGGGTGTAAGCAGGCAAAGAAGAAAGGTGGCAATGGGTTTCCCTCCTGCACCGAGGTCTGGGGCTGCCTGCGCTGCCCTGCCACACCAGAGCCGTCCCTGCCAGGATCTTGCTCGCTGCGGCAGTGGGCAGGAGATGTCCCAAAACTGGGCTGAGAGCAGGGGTGACAGTAGCCCTGCTGCCTCCCGGCCCAGCCAAAATCACAGCTTCAGAAATAAGATGTAAAATTATCAGGCCATTGAGCCACGCTCCTCTGAGCCCTTTTCCAAGCAGCAATCCAGGCACGATTGAATCGCCACGTGTACAAAGTTGCTGAGAAGGCGTCAACCGTCTGCCCAGCTCCCCAGGCTTCGGCTGACCCGAGTGGGGGTCTCTGCCCACCCCCAGCCTGCACAGGGGCTGCTGGTCGCCCACCCCTCTCCTCACCTGCTTGAGGGACCCCGGCGTCCAGACGAGCTTGTACACCATGTAGAAGGGGATGCAGATGAAGGACGAGGCTCCAATGAGGTACCCCACTGAGATGCTCCACTCAGGGTACTGGTAGTCGAAGAGCATCAGAGGCGGCTGGTCCAGGAGGGAGCTGATAACAATGAACTGTAATGAACGAAGTGGAGGTCGTTAGGGGAGAATGCTCATGGGGCCAGACCACGGCAGGATGTGCCCCACTGCCTGTCACAAGCAGCACAGGGCTGTAGCAGGGCTGTACAGCAGCAACCCCCCCCCCCCAACAGAATGTGGGTGGCCAGAAAAGCTCTTCTGGGCCAGGCAGGCATCCCCATCTCCCCAGACGGGCTGTGGCATGGCCCCAGCCCCGGCCTGACGTGGCTCATCCCGTCAGTTAACACCATTCACGTCCCGCTGCCGCCGCTGCTTCCCTCCCTGCGGAAGGCCAGCATGGACGCTGCGGTGACATTTCCCAGGCTGTCACCCCTCGCTAGGTGTGGGCTGGGAGGTCTTCGCCTAACAAACCCCACCAAGATGGTGTCCTGTGAAGGCTGCACGTCCCCGCGCTGAACTGAAATCATTTGCTGCTGCTTTGATTATAATACTTCTCTCTTAATAACCTGGGCAAAGCGCTTAGAGCCGTAATTAATCCTCACAAGGCCTCTTCTCCTGCAGATCTGGAGAGATTAGACCCCTCTGCCTCTCACAGGCAGCAGCCTTTGAAGTACTGGGGGAGCTGGCGTTTCAAAGGGGACGGATCCGGCCCGGCGCACAGCACCGGCCGTGCCAGCGCAGGAAGCCACGGCCCAGGAGAATGAAATGAGGCTGCACTTGTGCCCGTGTGAGCACCCAGCTGCCGGCTCCAAGCTTTGCCCTGGAGCTGCAGAAGAGGCTGGAAAATGTACTTCCAGCTGCCTTTCTTGGTGCAGGGGCTGCGGGCAGCTTGTTGTGGCCTATGGCTGGAGCAGCAGCATGGGGAGCTGGCAGGGAGGGCTGGCACGAGGCCCTACAGCCCCGACCAGGACCCTGCTCCACCTTGTTCACCCTGCGCCCTGGGGAGCTGCGCAGCAGCAGCAGCCGGGGAGGGCAGAGCAGCATTCAGAGGGGGGTTACCAAGCCGGTCTCTAATTCAGGCCGTAGATACTCACCGCTAACAACGCAGGGCTGACGGCGACCCAGCACACCTTCCAGAAGAGCCCCGGGGTGAAGCCCAGCATGGCTTTCACATCGTGGGAGAACCTCTGTATCCCTGCCAGAGGAGAGAGCTGTCACAGCCCCGGAGACCCGCCGAGGACATGGGTACAGGGACACGGACACGACGCCTTCCATGCCCCATCCCAGTCCCACACGTGCTTCTTCCCCCAAACCCCAGCATTTACACACGTGCGCAAGGTTAAACACCTGTGTAGGTGCCTGCAGGATGTTTTTTCATATCAGAGGCTGTTTCTTACCGTAAAACCAGGAGACAGCTATTGTTTCCAGTAGTACCACTGCCAGGATTGAGCAGCCAGCACCAAACTCCTCCAGCAGCTTCACCACGTAGGCTCCCCCCTGGAAGAGCACAAGGGAGGGGATGGCGGCTGCAGACCCCAAGGGGAAGCTCGTTGGCAAAGCCCCGCGCCAGGGGTTGTTGGAGGAACGAGTGGGTGAGTGGTGGGGATGAGAGCAGAGCAGTGCCTGGTGGTACTTACGTAGGTGAGGGTGCTCAGGGAGCCCAGGAAACAGACTGTGATGAGGCCGAGGACAAAGACCTCCCGCCGCCCAGCCAGGACCTGGGGGTACTCATCCACCACGGCCGTGATCACGGCCTCCAAGCCCCCAAACTGCAAAGGAAACGAGGCAGAGAAATGAATCGTGGGGCCAGTCCCGTTCTTGGAGAAAACCTTGGAGAGGGACCTGAGGGTGTTTGTCCACAGCTGGCTGAACAGGAGCCAGCAGTGTGCCCAGGTGGCCAAGAGGGCCAGTGGTATCCTGGCTTGTATCAGCAATAGCGTGGCCAGCAGGGACAGGGAAGGGATCTTACCCCTGGACTTGGCACTGGTGAGGCCACACCTTAATTACTGTGTTCAGTTTTGGGCCCCTCACTCCAAAAAGGCCATTGAATGTCTCGAGCGTGTCCAGAGAAGGGCAACAGAGCTGGTGCAGGGTCTGGAGCACAGGTCTGATGGGGAGCGGCTGAGGGAACTGGGGGGGTTTAGTGTGGAGAAGAGGAGGCTGAGGGGAGACCTCATGGCCCTCTCCAACTCCCTGAAAGGAGGGTGCAGAGAGGGGGGATGAGTCTCCTGACCCAAGGAACCAGCACCAGGACAAGAGGGAATGGCCTCAAGCTGCGCCAGGGCAGGGTCAGACTGGCTCTTAGGAAGGATTTCTTTGCAGAAGGGGTTGTTGGGCGTTGGAATGGGCTGCCCAGGGCAGGGGGGGAGTCCCCATCCCTGGAGGGGTTGAAGAGTCGGGTTGACCCAGCGCTGAGGGATCTGGTGGAGTTGGGAACGGTCAGTGTGAGGTTCATGGTTGGACTGGAGGAGCTTCAAGGGCTTTTCCAACCGAGATGATTCTGTGATTCTGCTCCCCACAAGCCCCTTCTGCCCAGCAGCAGAGTGGGGACATCCCATCCTGTCCCCTCCCTCCAGGGTCACCGTCCCCTCCCACAGGCTTTGGGTGGTGCCAGCTCAGGCCCACTGGGGACAGTGGCATGCTGCTCCCTCCATCCCCACGCTGGGAGGGCTCGGGCTGGCAGCCCTCCTTCCCGAGGCCATAGGTCCCCTTGTCACCCCGCTGTTCCCTGTGGGACACAGCCATTCCCCGTCTGTTGTGCTCGTTGGAGTTCCCTACCGTGCTGTCCAGCCCCAGCGTTATCATCATCAGGAAGAATATGATGGCAAAGAAGGTGGATCCCACCATGTTGGCGATTGCTTCAGGGTAGGTGATAAAAAGGAGGCTTGGCCCTAGGAGGGGACACTGGGCTGGTTTGCCATTCCCCAGCTGGTCCAGAGGTGGTGGGAACGCGTGTGGGGATGATGCCCCAAAGCCAGAGTGGCCGTGCCCAGCCCTGGCTGAGATACAGGGGCTGAACACCCGCTGCCCTGTGCTCCCAGGCACAAGCCCCCGCACCCCAGCAGGCCCCAGCACCATCCATCCCCCTGGCCCCCATCAGCCGCAACAGTGCACGGATCCCCAGGGCAGCTGGGCACAGTGGGGCTGGGATGGGGCAGCCGCGCTGCGGGGGGGCGAACCTTTATCTCTCGCGACATCCTCCACCTCCACGTCCCTCATCTCGGCCATGTAGCCCAGCACGGTGAAGATGACGAAGCCCGAGAGGAAGCTGGTGAGGCAGTTCACCACGCTGGTGACCAGCGCATCCCTGGAAGGCAGAAAGCGAGAATCACAGAATCATCTGGGTTGGAAAAGCCCTTGAAGCTCCTCCAGCCCAACCATGAACCTCACCCTGACCGTTCTCAACTCCACCAGATCCCTCAGCGCTGGGTCAACGCGACTCTTCAACCCCTCCAGGGATGGGGACTCCCCCCCTGCCCTGGGCAGCCCATTCCAACGCCCAACAACCCGTTCTGCAAAGAAATCCTTCCTAAGAGCCAGTCTGACCCTGCCCTGGCGCAGCTTGAGGCCATTCCCTCTTGTTCTATTGCTTGTTAAGGCCAAGAAGACGTGTCCTGCAGCAGAAACCCCCCTCCAGTTCAGCTCTCACCCTGGCTTGGCTGCCCTGGTCGCCTGTACTCCCACCAGTTCCCTCCCCTGGCTCCCCACACCAAACCCCTCAGTAAAACGGGGAAGGGTGCTCAGCCTGCGGCTGCAGGGTGCAGGAGCCGTCAGGATGCGCCTCTGCAGCAGGAGCCCGGCGCAGCCCCTGTGCCCGCAGGAACCCACGGCTGTGGGAGCTCACCGGTAGCAGTTGTTGTGAAAATGGTTGTAACTGGCCAGAGCGAGGAGGACACCAAATCCAGGGCCCAAGGAGAAGAAAATCTGCGCAGCAGCATCCACCCAAACCTGGCAGGAGAAGCAACAGGCAGGCTGGGGAACGGGCAGGGGGTCCCCGGGGCTGGGAGGTGCTCCTTGGCGTGTGCCCACCCCATGGCACAGGAATGGGGTCTGTGCTGGCACATGCTGCCAAACCTCCTCTTTCGCCTGCCCCGACCCTGTCCCGGAGCTGCCATGGGATGGAGGGAGCTCGTTTCCACCCCGGGGTCCCACAGCAGCAGAATTAAGCAACACCATCTGTGTTTCCCCGTGCCTGGAGTGGGGACAAAGTCAAGGGGAGCCCCGAGACCCCCATGCCCCCTCCTACCTGGGCAGGTTCATCACCGGCAGTGCAGCCCTGATTCCCTTTAATGAGAATTCTCAAGTGCTGCCTGGTAATTACCCACAGGAAGGCTATTGTCAGGCCAGGGCGAGAACACGGCGCAAACAAAACCCAGCGGCAATGAGATGGGTGATTCAATTATAGATTTACATTTCCAAGAGCCTGTCCAGGGCGTCTTGTTTCTGTAGGAACAAGGGCCCCATCGCCCTGGGGTGCCGCAGCGGGGCCAGAGGGGTGGGTGTGTGTCCCGGGGAGGGGGTCTGGGTGCTGCCATCCCCAGCGTGGGGGGGGCAGCCGGGGCGTCCTGCCGCACACTCACCGCGGTGCTCAGGAGTTTGCCCCAGTCTGGGCGCAGGTAGAAGACGACCCCCCTCCAGGCGCCGGGCAGGGTGGCCCCTCGGATCAGCAGGATGAGGAGGACGAAGTAGGGCAGCGTGGCCGTCACCCACACCACCTGGAGAGAGGCGGCCCTCAGACCCCCACAGCTGCTCCACCCAGCACCCAAACTGCCCACGTCAGGCCTGGCCTGGTGTTGGGGTGCGGGGAGGAGGCAACACCCCATGTTTAAGCAGCCTCACCAGGGCTTGGGCCCTCCTGCCTGGCCCTGGCCACGGAGGGGACGCTGCGTGCCCGGCTGCAAGCCCCCATGTGCCCAGGGCTCCGGCATGGCCGTGCCCAGGTAGGGCTGGTGCTGGAGCCCCTCTTTCTTACCTTCCCAGAGGTTTTCACTCCTTTCCACAGGCTGAAGTAGACGATGGTGAAGATGAGGAAGAGGCAGAGGAGCAGTTGCCAGTGGATCCCCCCTGTATCGTACAGACCCCTGGATTTCTGGATCTCCAGGACCTTCCTCCTGCAGGCAGGGATCCCCACGGCCAGGGAGGGTGTCTCAGCTCTGCCCTGGCAGGCTCAGCCCTGGGCAGGCAGTGCCCCAACACACCGAGAACGGGGACCATGAGCTACCCAAGAGCATCCCCACGTGACAGCCTGCTTCCCGGCCCTGCTCCCCCCGCAGCAGACCCCCTGGGGATGTGCCCCGGCTTAAACACATCATCCATCCACAGATGTGCACTTACGTATAAAACTCCTCAGCGGGGGACCTGGAGAAGTTGGTCCAGGTCACGTTGCTCCTCCCGAAGTAGTTGGTGCAGTCAGGCGTGTTCCAGGGGTTGTCGCAGCTCGCCCAGGGCAGGGTGCCCGAGAAGGACGAGTAGAAGTAATAGAGAGCCCAGGCGATGATGGTGTTGTAGTAGAAGGAGACGTAGAGGCCGATGATGCAAATGGCAAAGCCGATGCCTGGGGAAAGAGGGGGGCAAACTCAGCAGCCCCCGCTGGTCCAGCCCAGGCCCCGCATGTGCGGTGGTGGCCTGGGGCTGGGGGTCTCTTACCTTTAAAGATGGGGCAGATGCGCTTCCAGATGGGGATGGCGCCCGTCCTGTGGAACTGCCCCAGGGCCAGCTCCATGTAGAAGAGGGGCACCCCTCCGAAAACAGCCATCAGCGTGTACGGGATGAGGAAGGCTCCTGCGGGGCGAGGAGCAGAGTGGTGCTGACCACCGAGCCCAGGCAGGCTGCGGGCGGGCGGGGGGGGGGGGCTGCCACCGCTGTCCCTCCCCACGCTGCCGGGAGGTGTCCCGGAGCAGCTTTGGATGCGTGTTTGTAAAGATGTTTTGCAAATGATCTGCTGCGAGCGGGTCCTGGATGTGAGGACCCCGCTTGGTGCCCCAGGTTCCCGGGCTCCCTTTGCCAGGGAGGGATCGTGTAGCCAGGATGGTACAAAGAGCGACAGAAACCATCGGGGCGCAGGGGATGGGGCACCAACGCCTCCCAGGTCTAGAAGAGTTTTGGAGAAAATCCCACTGAATGTGCACGGTCACCCCAAGACACGAATAATTAACGCTGTAATCTGCATTATTCATAACGATGTCATCTTTAGCAGGGCTACGCTGGTACCCCATGGAGGTTTTGGAACCGGCGCTCTCAGAATCACTCTGCTGGGATCAGTTAATTCAACCCCCATGGCTGCTCTCTCTGAGAGCCCTCCAAGTGCTGGGGGAGGTGGGTGGTGCAGCACCCCCAGCACCCTCCCGCACCCCCCCGATTGCCTGGCAGGGCTGCTGGCCCAGAGGGGCCGTGTTCCTGCCAACAGCCCTCCAGGGTTTCTTTTCTAGGGACGTCTCCAGCTGATGGGGAGCCCAGCACGGCCTGGCCCAGCGCTCCTGCTCTGCGGGGACCGTGCCTGACCCTTCCTAGAGCTGCTGGTTGAACCCCTCACCCTCCTGGGCGTGTGGCGGGGTGAGGAAAGCATCTGCCTGAACCACATCAATGAAGAGTGGCTAAAGTTTGTCCCGAGTCCCGCAGGAGTAAATCACAAATAGCTGTGCTTCAGTGTGGGCACCTGGGATCCACATTTTAGCCTTGAGTATGGTACTAATTACCTCCTTCTAATTTTCCAAAGCAGTAGAGGACGTTACCCAAATGCCGACTTCAGCAATTAAATCCACTGTGCTTTTGCAAACAGCACAAAATTTTCATTCCTCATTTTTAATTTCCATGCAAGGGGTTTTTTCTACTCCGCTCTATTTAAAGCAATTTATTTAGTTGTCACTTACTCAAGGTTTTTTTCCTTCATGGAGCTTTTGTATCTTAACTTTCTGTTGATAATCGCAGGATTGAACACCCTGAGCCCTGTGCGGCGGCTGGGATGCTTGCGAGGGTTGTATGAAAACACGAGCCATCAGAAAAGGCTGCTTCCCCAAAGTCACAAGATCATAAAGGGTATGAACCTCCCACCCCAAATTTGCAGATTCTTAACCCTTTTATGTGGTTTGGACCACGCTAGTTTTCTCTTTGTGATCCTAGAGCTGCTAAGGCACCTCTAACCGTGCTGGGGAAGGAGTGAATGACACCGGGGAAGGAGCGAATGGGGGATTTTGAATGAAGAAAGACACAAAACAGAAAGGAGACAGATGTCAGGAGAAGTCGGTTGGTCTCTAAACTGCCCTGTCCAGAGAGGAGAAGCTAGAGACAAAGAAAGAAAAGAAACAGCGAGTTTCTCAGCATTGGAAAGATGAAAAACAGATTTGTTTCCTCCAAAAGAAGACTTAAATAACCCCAGCAGTGTCCTTACCCCCTCCGTTTTGGTAGCAGATGTAAGGGAACCGCCAGACGTTGCCCAGATCGACGGCGAATCCGATGACCGAGAGGAGAAAATCCATTTTTTTGCTCCACTTGTCCCTGGGGTGGGTTTGTGGCCCTGGGGGTGTGGGGCCAGTCGGGGGACCCGGGTGGGGAGCTGTGCCCTGCCAGGGTGGGCTGGTGGCGGGCGCCGGGCAGGGCTGCTCTGCCATCCTGCCACCCCGGCAAATCCTGCAGGATTCAGGCTGAGTAACTTGGGGACGGGTAGGATTTTTCTTTGCTGATGACAGATCCGAGGAGGGGAGGGTCAGGCTGACTGCGCTTCCCCACCTCCCGCTGGAAACCCACAGCACGGAGAGCGGCGGCAGAGAAACCCATCCTCTGATCAAAGGCAGGAGGAGGGAGAGCAGTTTTCCGAGCAGAGGGCTGGGGCGCGGCGACCAGCCTCACCGCACGCGGCTCTGCCCCCACTGCCCCCGGGTGGGTGCGTTTTGGGGTTGGGGTGGTGAATGTGTTTGCGCCCAGAGGTGGTGTTCCTTCCCCCTGACAAATAGTCATTTCTTTCTCCTTGGTGTATTTTGCAGTTCTACTCTGTGAATGATGACAGCAGACCCACCAAAGGCAGGTGACCCCTCGTTCTTGCGGGGGAAGGTCCTTGTGGAGTGTGCAGGGCCTGGAAATGGCCCCCGGCCATGAGGCAAGCGCAGGGCACGAACTGGGCCAGCGCTCGCCGTGAGCCCACCGGCCCCTCGTGGGCTGGGAGCTTCTCCGCGTGCTGCTGAGCTGCCCAGAGCTGCCGGGTCTGAGCCGTCCTGCATCTCCCTGTCTGTCCTCATGGACTTGCTGTAGCACGGCGGGGCGAGTTGTTGCAAATAAGCCACTCGGAAGTGAAATAACTTTTACAGCTCAGATGCCACCAGGGAGGGGACGGCAGCGTACCAAAAGCCATCGCTCTCTTGTTTGACAGTTTAACATTAAATTTTGTTGCAAATGAAATGTGCTGGTGCAGGCTGACAGCCCGGGCAGGTCCCTGTGTCTTGTCCCCGGCCGTGACACGGGGGGGCCGGTGCTGAGCGAGCCCTTGCCCGGGGCCATCGGCTGCTCTCAGGGCTCCAGGGTGCTCCAGCACCAGCTTTTGCAGGCACCCTCATCTGTAATTAAAAGAAACCACAGAAGGGATCAAACCGGGAACTGTGGTTCTTCGGGCCACGGCTGGCAGGTTGCTGTGACGACGTGACGCAGCTGCCCGGTGCCTGCCCAGCACGGGAAACCTCTGGACACTGTTAATCCTTCAGGCACACACACGGAGACCCGTTAGAAACATCCAGTTAAAAACACTTTTTTTTTTTTTTGGTGTTTCTGGCCCTGGCTGCTGGGGCTGTCAGACCGCAGCAGCTCGGCGGGGCTGGTGCTGGACCCGGTGCTCGGGGTGGCTGCGGCGAGTCAGGCAGGACAGGCTGTGCCTTGGTGGCACCCCGGGACAGGGACATGGCTCTGCTGGGGGACATCACCCCGCCGGCTCCTCACCTGCACCGTGTGAGCTCGAGAGCCCTGGGAATGGCATTTTTTTTGTCTTAACCAGCTACCCCTCCTGCGTTTGGCCGCCCCCCCACCTCACCGTGTACCCCGAGGCGTTCCCTGAGCCAGAGCGGGGACCCCAGCAGTGGCTGGTCTAACTTGGGGTGCCCAGTCCCGAGCTGCCACCTCTCAGTGACATTGGTCCCCGCGCAGGGGGGACTGTGCTCAGCACAGCTTCTCCCTCTGCTTACAGAACATGAAATTCTTGTTCTTTTAACACCTCTCATTTGCAAACACGATTTTCTGCTCGTGGGTTTACGAGGAGTGACTGGTAACAGCTCTCTGCACGTGAAGGGGTTTAGTTGGAGGGTGTCGGGGTGATCCCACACGCTTAGTGGGGAGCGAGCGGAGGTTGGGGGGTCCTGTCGTGGCCAGACAGAGCCCCCCTCCATGGCTCCACCAGGTTTGCCAGTGCGGCTCTCCCCCAAGCCGAGGTCTGGCACGAAGGTGAGGGACAATTAATCTCCTGTGGGTTTATACAGGATTTGTGTCACTCTCGGGGCCTCGCAAAGCCGTGAATTTCAGTTGCAGCCCTTGTAATATGGGTGTGGGCGCAGCCGTCGGAAATTAAAGGCGAGGGCTGCGGGGGCTGTCGAGGGGCTGCGGTTGTCCCTCGCTTAGGGATGAAGGTGAGAAATCCCCTTTGCCAGCATGAGCTGTCTGAGGAGCGTGCTGGGGGGAGCAAGGTTTAATCCCCCCCGACCAAGAACCATTTTAAGGGCATAAATGACAGAACAGAGACAGCTGGTGCCATAGCAACTGTAAAAAAACAATAGCTCTTTCTCTGTGGCTGACCCTTCTTTTCTCCGGGTAGTTTACAGGCAATGGCTCCGTGTGCTGAGCGGGGAGACCCTCCTGCACCCTGGTCCTGCTCCCTGTGGGGGAAGCCACAACAGACGGGCTCAGGGTCACTCTCAGCCCTGACGGGAGGAGCTGGCAGGGGGTGGGAGAGGTGGTCTGGGGGGAGCAGGTGCCCCCCAGCATCCCCTGGGGTGGGGTGCCAGGCTGCGGCCACTTCCCATCCGTTCAAACACTGGCATGTTTTGAGAACTAAGCTACTTGCTCTCCTGAAGAGCCTCTTGTTTTCTCCACAGTCATCTTTTAAATGATACGTGACGAGAGGGCCAAGGTGGGCTTCGTACTCACACCCCGGGCAGAGCCAGGCCTGCAGGAACGAGCCAGCCAGGCACAGCTTGAACGATTCCCACAACAGCTCCAAGCCAGAGCCACACGCTGTTTTGCAATGCAGGGACGTGCAGCCTGCCCGCTGCTGTCGAAAATCTCCCCGCGTCGAAGCACCAACCAGCATCAGTTTCCCAGCACGCCAGTGCTGCTCCGCTCCAGCTGTGCAGGTGGTTCCAGCAGCCCCATCCCCGACAGATCCCCCCCAGTGCTCCCATCCTGCCCCCCCAGCTCCCACCTTCTCCCTGGGTGCCCGATCACCCACCCATGGCGCTGCCCACTGCCTCCCCGCTCTGACCTGCTCACGTGCCTGTCTCTCCTCCGGCATCGGGTCAAGGCTGCCGCTGTCAAATCAATGAGGAGAGAGCTTTGAAATCACTATTTATTTATTTTTTTTTAGAAGCTGCAAGCTGGAAAAACCACTGCAGGTTCCCAGGGCTGCTGGAGACAGGAGGAGGGCAGAGGGAGAGGTGTCTTGGGGAGATGGTTTTCATTGTGAGGAGTTGTGCTCCCCAGGCTCAGCCCCGGTGTTCTGGGGCCTTGCGAGCACCGAGCTCCCAGCAGGATCCCGGCTCTGCGACCCACCGGAGAGATGAGTCTTCCCCTGAGTTTTGTTTATTCTGGTCACAGTTTTCCAGCCCTGGTGTAAGGGGCTGTTGCGTGTTGCTCCAGCCTGGCCGCATGTGGGGCTCTGTGTGCTCATCAGTGACACACCAGATGGGGGAGTTTTGTGGGTAAAATGTTGTTATTTTCCCAGTTGCAGCCCAATATTTTTGTCTATCATCTGACATTCAATTAGAAGCGCTTCAGAGAGGAGCCTAGGGAGGCTACGTAGCATTTGAAAGAATACAGAGCTGAAGTCAGGGGTGCTGGATCCCAGCGTTCGGTTTTGGCCGTGGCGAGGAAGGGGTGGCTGCGAGGGGGCTCTGCCTTTCCTTTGCTGCAGCTCACGCTCTGAAAACCAGCTGGTCCCCGCGCATCACCCATCATGCTGCCTAAGTACCCAGGGCATCGCAGTCGGACGTACTCTGCGCGCTCCCCTCACCAGTTTACTTTTGCTTTTTCCTGTTGTTTTCTTTACTCAAAGCACAAATCACTTTAGATTAAAACATAGGTTTTAAATCTAGCTCAAATCAGATTTAAATTTGAATTTCCATCGAGTTAGAAGTTGTTTCTAAACCGTACGATTATTTGATTAGCAGATTGGTTTTATCCTACCTGCGCACGCATGCAGTGAAATGCAGAGGAGTGAATTGTGGTCTTAAAACAACTATCCTGTTTAAGCTGCAGAGGTAGCAGTGGGAAATTTAATTTAATTAGCATGATACTCAGAGATGTAACTTAATCACATTAAGCATAGATCAATGTGCTCTCATTTAAGCTCTCCAGACTTCAGAAAACAGGGGCCAATCATCTCCCACCCATCTTTAATCCAGGGAGAAGCAGAATTTTCCAAGGAAAAGGATCCAGCGAGGCTGATAGAAAGCTTGTCGCTGTGCTTGTTTCAGCTAATTTCTCCCCAAAGGAAGGTAATAAATGAGTAATAGCTCCCACCCCCTGTATAGCACAGTTGCTCCTGGGAAGAAGAGACAGGTAAATCACTCGTTGTCCCTCTCAAATGGCCTAAGCGTTGCCTTACTGGGTACACAGTCCCACAGAAGTGCCGGCACCACCAGCCCCCCCCAGATCTCTCCAGCTTGTTCGGCGCGTGGACGCTGCCCACCCCGTGTCAGCCTGGAGAGCTGCAGAGATTGACAGGGCTGAAGATCGTATAAAACCAGCACGGTTCATTAACAGGAATTGAAATGATCTTCTTGCTCCCCTGGGCTTCCCTCTGCTGTGCATTTGAGTCAAGCTCACCAGGTAGTCATTGCTCCCCCGAGCTCGGCAGAGCCCAGGAGGGGTGTGGGCTCCCTCGGCCGCATCCTGCCGGTATGGGCACAGGGGGAGCCAGGCAGCGCTTGTCCAGAGCACAAACACTACGGCAGAGCTGCCAAGGTGTTCTGGGTGCTCTAAAAGTTGCTTGGGCTCATCTTGGCTCTTAAAGTAAGTGGGGTTGGTTTGTTTGTTGGGAAAAGTCCTTTTGGCTCAGCTTGGACAGATTTGTTTTCCTGACTGAGGTGCTAAACTGAGCAATTTCTGCCGTCCCCCGCCAGTCAAGAGGCAGGGCAATGTCTCCAACAGAATTTTCACAACAGCAAAAGTGAGAAGCGGGCAGGAGAAACTCGCCTGTCTATCTGAGGCCAAGTTCGAAGCTTTGTCAGGCAGCCCAGGCTCTCCTGGCTGGCAGGTCGGTTTAAGTCAGACAGTCTCATCCCAGGCTGGAGAAGCTTTAGGGAGCCCGGAGCCGTGCAAGGTGCTGTGTGTGACGTGTCCGTGCTGTGCCCTGGCTCCCAGGAACAGGGCACCTCTTCGGTTTCAGCACCCACATGTATGGGTGTCTGTCACCATGTATATGGGTGAGTGGCTGTCTCTGCCCCTGGTGACTGGATTCACTGTTGATATCCCATGGTGCTCCTACATGGCGTTTTACGAGGCTGCGATGCCTTCGTGATGATTGCTTATTAGCCTGTCTTAATTGCCCGTTCAAGACCGTAGGACCCGCAGTCATCAATAAATGGCAGGCAGGGCTGTGGAGCAGCAGAGCTCGAGTGTGAGCACAGCCCGAGTGCTGGCCGGCCCTGCGGGTCTCCAGCCAGACCTGAAAATCCCCAGTCTCCTGCCTCATGGCACCTTCAGTCCTTCCCCTCCCGCACCCCTTTTGGAGAAAGGGGACCCCAAATGCAGGACAGACCCCCAGCGCAAGCGGGAGACATGCAATGGTGAGACTGGGCAACCGGGCTTGCTGCCTCGGGGGTCCACAGCTGGTGGTCGTGGGGAGCAGAGCTGCAGCCGTACGGACAAACCAGGCGTGCGGTCCCCGACATGGCACTTGCAGGGGGCCCAGCCTGAGGCCAGGGGTGACTCCCCGGGCCGAGATCGGAATTCTGAGGGTCAATCAACACTCAGTGACTGCAGACGGGAGCTGTGACCCCCACCAGTGGCACCCAGAGCTGCCCAGACTAGATTCCCCCAGATCCCGGAATCTTTCTGGGACCCATCTGACTCAGCAATCACATACACCCAAGCAAGCTGGCCCTGTTGCTGCAGCTCAGTAACATTTGCGCTGCCACCACCTCTGTTAACAGGGTATTTAGCAAGCAAATAAACAGTGAAAAGCAAATAGCGTACAAGGAAATAGGATTTCTTTACAACGGATATATTCTCCTGGCCCCTGTGCCAGCGGTAAGGTACAGAAGGGGCCGAATTCTGATTAATCCTGAGTCCAGGGCTCCCTCCTGCTCTCCTGGCTGGCAGGGGCCGTCGGGACAGGCGGCTCCTGCTGTCTGCAGGGCCACCGAGCACCAGCATGGAGCAAAAAGCAGCCGCTCCGATGCTGGGGACGCAGCCCAGGGCTGCGGGGGCCGGTGGGGCTGGGAATTTGTAACAGGATGGCAACTCCCCTGCTCTCTGGGCCAGGCTTGAGTCCCTTCCCAAGGACGGCGGTGAGGGCCAGCCGGGGCTGCGGTGGTGGCCAGCGGCTGCGTGCTGGCGTGCAGCGTGGCCCAGTCGCGTTAATGCGGTTTGTAGTTATTGGAGACTGGACTGCGAAGGAGCCGGGATGCTGTTTCTATGGAAATGTCCTGGAACAGCCAACAAGGGAAGAGAAAAACAGGAGATATGTTAATGGGAGCTGCTGGCGGGGCTTTCTCCGAAGGGGCTGCGGTTGGAGGCATCTCGGGTCTCCTGTGAATAGGTCATTGCAGCTTGTTATCGCCTTCCTGGTGTGGAAGAGCCCTCAGGAGCTCCCAGGATGGCGCAGGGCTGCGAGGACGCCATCACTTCGCACCTCTGTGTGACCCCCCGAGCCCCCAGTGTTAGCTCAAAGACTGTTTTTACAACAGGGACTGTTTTTTTGTGGGGTTTTTTTTGTGTTTTAAAACACCAAGCCCCCCCTGCACAATGCTGGACACCCCCCGGCTGTGCCCATCCCAAAACGGCCCCGTGTGCGGGGACACACCGAGGGCTCGGCCCGACTGCGGCCTGTGCCCCGTCCCCGTGTCACCCCCGTGTCGCCCCGTCTCACGGGCCCTGGGGGGGCACCTCGGCCCCAGGTCGGGGGGTGCCAGCGCTCGGGCTGGGTGTCCTGGTTGGGGGGTGCCTGGTGGGGGTGAGCGCTGGGGCCGATGTGGTCCCCCTTGATGGGCCTGGGCCTAGTTGGGGCCCCCCTGCTGCGGGGCCAGGCCTGGGCCTAGTTGGGGCCCCCATGTTGTGGGACCGGGCCCGCTCGAGGCCCCTCTGAGGGCCGGGGCCTGGTTGGGGTCCCCCCGCTCCGTGAGGGGCCGAGCCCGGTGGGGGACCCCGCCGGCTCCTTGAGGGACCGGGGCCGGTCTGTGGTGCCCTCCCTCCCCGCCCCCGTTGCCGGGGTGGCCCCGTGGCGCGGATTGGCGGCGGCGGCGGCCCCACCCCGGCGGGCGCGGGTGGGCGGCGCGGCCCGGTCGGCCCGGCCCGGCCCGGCCCCGCGGAGCGGCCCCGCCGTCAGTCTGCCGGCGCTGCGGAGCGGAGGAGCGCGGCCATGGCGGCGGCTCCGGCGGGTGGGTAGGACGGGCGGCGGGGCCGGGGGTGGCGGCGGCGGCGGCGGGGCCGGTGGGGCCGGGCCGCACTAACGGGCGTCTCTCCCCCGCTTCTCCCCACAGAGACGGAGACCCGGCAGCGGCTGCTGCGCACCGTCAAGAAGGAGGTGGGTGCGGGACCGCGGGAGCAGCCCCGGCTCCCCGGTCACGGCTCGGTGACCCCCCGGCTCCGCGGTGATGCGGCGGGACCCTGCCCGGAGGGGAGCCCCGGCCCCGGGCTCGCCAGCCCGCAGCGTCCCGCAGGCTCCCGCCGGTGCTGCTGCAGCGAATTTAACAGTGTCGTGTCCCGTCCCCGCCCCCCCCCCCCCCCAAAAAAAAAAAAACCAACCAAAAACCCGACAAAACAAAACTAAAACCCAAACCAAACCCCAACCCCGAGTGGGGCTGCGGGTCGGAGCGTGAGCCCAGCCCGGTTCCCGGGGAGGTGGTGGAGCATCCCTCCGCAGCACCGGGGAATTTTAGCACCCCGGTGTCCTGTATCTTTTGAAAATTGCCTTTTGCTGGTGGCAGAGCTGCTCTCACAAGTTGTGATTTTTCCGCAGGGGAAAATGGGGTGACTCTGGGTGCTGCTGACCTCGGGAGCTGGGATGGGACGACGCCTCGTTGCAGCGAAGGGCGCTTTGGCAGGGCGGGAGGCAGCCGGGTGTCGGGGAGCGTGAGAAAATGGGGAACATGCACACGTGTGTGTGTGTGTCCAGCGCAAAGCGATGGCGTTTTACATCTGCTTGCTCTGGTCTCTCTTCTCGGGCATCTTTAACTCTCTCTTAGTTTATACTGTGTTTTTTGCAGAGCTTAGTGTTTATTACTGTGTGGCGTTAACCCAGTGAGCTGATGGTAGATCCAGAGAGGGAGCCGAGAGTCCCACGGCTCTGCCACGCAGTCGGTGTGTTGCTCGTGCGTGGAGGTGGCTGCGTGGGCCGGTGGGGCCGTCTGAGCCACCCGGCCGTGGCTGCTGAGCCTGAAGCAGCTGAATATCGTGGGACCTGCTGCAGGGGCACCTGGGCTTGCTGTGCCGTGTGGTGGAGTGTTGGGTGGCCGGGAGCTGCTGTCACCTCCTGCCTGTGGTCTGTCCCTGCAGGTCACCTCCCCTGGGATTTTGGAGGGTGTGATGTTTGGTTTACGAGCATCTTGATAGCCAGTTTACGGGCTCTGGAGAGTGGAAGGTCCCTGCCGAGACGGTGCTCGGAGTAGGGTGAACAAGATGGGTGGGTGGTAGGTCTGGGGAGGGTGACAGCGCAGTGTGTTTGGCTGTTCAGCCAGACCCCTTCCCACCTTTCACCCTGTGCTGGGTGTGGCGGTAAGGAATACCACTTGTTGCCTTGGCAACGGCTATTAAACCAGAAAAAGGGTATGACATTTATTTAGCATTGGGAATAAAGCTGACATCTCATTATTAGTGTCTGTCTGCGACTCCTCCTGAGTGGAGAGAGACAAAACAGCAGGCTGTGCGTCGACTGCCGCTGCCGGCTGGGAGGCGAGGAGGATTGCCCATCGTGCTGGTTAAACCGCTTGGCCAGCGGACGGGAGCTTCCTTCCGGAGCCCGCTGTGGCCTCTGCGAGCTGTCACTGCTCATGAGCATCTTCCGTGCTGTACTGGGCTGCTCTCCCTTTGCTCTTCCTCCTTTGCTTGAAAAAAGTGCAGCTCGTGCCTCGGGGAGGAGAGCTGAGGGTTGTGACGTGCCCTTCCGCTGGCTTTTGGTAAAATAAACGTATTGTACGAGGGTTTGGTGAATGCAGGTGAAGATTGAAGGAGAGGTGGTGTATGGGGAAAGCCCTTCTGCCCTGGTGAAATGCCACCAGCCAACATGTCACGGTGCCGTGATGTGGGTGTTTGACACAGTCTAGTATCTCTCCAGCAGCTCTTTAGCAAGGGCAGTGCTGATGCAGAGCAGAGATTTTTTTTTTTTCTTCCCTGGTGGGCTCCTCGCTCTGGGCTCTGCCTCGGGACATTGCTGGGGGTGTGGGTTCTTTGCCCACACAGGCACCGGGTGCTTGTGCTTTCCTTCAGGTTTCTCCCTGCTCTCCCAGAGGCTGGTAGGGGCCTTGGTCCAGTGAGGTGGGGCGCTCTGGGGGGGAATTCCCTGTCAGACCCGTGCTCTGCGCTCTCTCCACCTGGGCTTTGCTCTGTTAGGATTTTAAAACCCTGGGGAAACGTGATCCCATAGGTTACGTAGTTAAGTATTTAGCAACATCTCTGAAATTGGGAGCTGGTGGGGCATTCTTTTGCCTGTTGTTCCCTGCTATTGGGCCTGTTTTGCTCATGCTTTTGTTTTTTCTTCCCTCCTAGACTGACTTCAGGTTAAGTCGGGAGCTTGTGCAGATTCCAAGGAGGAGTAGAAAGGGCCAACTGCAGAAATCTCCTTTTTCCACCCCCCTGCCCTGGAATTTTTACCTTTCACAAAACTGCTTATTCTCATTTCATTAGACCATGTCTGGTTTTGCTTCAGCCATGGCTCCCTGTGACCTGCTGAGGTCCTCAAGTGCAGGTGAGCTCCCCGGGCCTGGGGACGGCCATGGATCGTACTTGGGAAGCCACGCCACATCTGTCACCCCAGCGTGGTGACTGACTGAATGAAATATTGTGAGGACAAGGTCTCATTAAAGAATGTAGATCAACAGTAAATCGAAATTACCCAAAGCACAGCAGTGAGCAAATGGACTTTGATATTTGGTTGTTGCCATGGTTAATGCATTTTTATTTTGAAGAAGTCCTGCTCTGCAGTAGATTTACAGGTTAAAATGAGTTGTGCTATCACTGTCTTTTTTTCCTTTTTTTTTTTTCCTTCCCCCCATATGGTCACAGTAAATTAAACTAATCCTGAAAGCTGCAAAATTGACTATTTGTCAGCAGACTGCAAGGGAAGGAGTGGAAGTATGACTTTCTGAGGAATCCTGTTCCCTGCTTTGCAGGATAAGAAGCATAACCAAATCTTCTCTGATTTTTTTTAGAGCTTTTATCAGATGGAGTGAGGCTTCTTGAAAAATCCAGAGCCTGAAATATCCAGGTTTAAAAGGGTGTTGGGTTTTCAACTAAAAATACTCTTCTTGCAACCCATGTTCCTCCCCTTCTTTTGCAAGTTTCATTTTTAATAGAGGAGAATCCTGTGGGATGTTTCTGACTACCTCCAGGTAATTGCACTGCATACAAGAATAGGTGGGGAAGCAGGTGTTACCCGTGAAACACAGGCTGTATTACACCGTGCCTGGAAAATTAGTTGTGTGAAAAGATGAATGGAATATGAAAGTAAACAGTTGTCTTGTTTATTCTCTGCAGAAACTTAGTTTATATTTAGCTTCCCACTCAGCAAGTAGCTTTAAGTCTTTCACTCGTCAATAACCACTCTGTATTGAACATTTTGCTGCCTGTTCTTAGAATTTCTTTAAAAACTGTTGATTGACCACAGCCTGCTCCCTTGCTGATGTCCCGCTGTCTTCTATGGGATATATTCTTTATTTTTTAATAGCTTGAATGGTTGTCACTGTGTAGCTGTTGACTAATTCCATCATCATGTATCACAGGGACAACAGCCAGTCTCTCTTCCTCCCACCCTTTAAACGATGTGCCCCCGCTACGCAGCCATGTTGTCT
The DNA here is from genome assembly GCF_047716275.1 of Strix uralensis. Classification (NCBI taxonomy): domain Eukaryota; kingdom Metazoa; phylum Chordata; class Aves; order Strigiformes; family Strigidae; genus Strix; species Strix uralensis. Next base: position 16,715,766 of record NC_133988.1, read on the forward strand.
GGTTTGTGGCTAAGTAACACAGAGTGACTGGTAAGAGCAATATTTTTGCAGCTTGGGTTTGTTTTTCTGGAGCGTGTATGTATGCCTGTAGTTCCAAAATATCAGATTGCCAGCGTCAATGCCAGCTATTTCATTCTGCATTGGTAGAAAATTGTAAATTAATTTAATGTTATTAGGATTTGAAAAATTAATGTTGATAGCTTTAAATGTTCTCAAGGCCATTTTTTTTTAAAGAAAAAAAGGCCTTTGCATAGCTGTCAAAACTGTTCAGGGAAAATGAAGATGAGGATGATAAGCTGCAGGTTTGTAATGAAAGCTGCTATTTGCAGAGGGACCTTCTGATGTTTCTCAAGCACCCAGGTCAGCCTTTTTCAGATGTTCCTATATCAAAAGTAAACAGACAGCTTTAATGCGGCATTTCTCGATTGCCTGCATCGATCTCTTCTGAAAAGAGTATTACTAATCGCTGGGGACCATTTTCTCTCCTTTTGAAGATAAAAGCAGTAGTGTGCAGAAGTGCTCTCATACTCCAGAAACCCCTGGCTTGATCTTTCATACCCAGAACCGGTTTCATGCTGCTTTCCTCCTTCCTTCATCTTCCTTCTCAGCGTTCAGGAAGATCTGCATGCCAGAGGAGCCTCCTTCCTCCCCACCCAGCCTCTCCTCTCTGCTGCCAAAATGTCATCCTCTTCTCCTTGTGGCGTCCTGGCCGTTGCCATGGAAATACCTGTTTTTGCACAGATTCAGGACTTCAAAGCAATTCGGGGCTGGAAGTTGCACCTCGTTTCAGTGCAGAGAGTGTCAGTCTTTGCAGTGTTTGCTAATTGAATCCAAAACGCTTGTCAGCTTAACATTTAGCACCTCGGAAAACAGAAGCTTTGTGGTGTGATGGGTGCAGAACAAAACAGGGTAAAGCTTTGAGATCAGGCGTTGAAAACAGAGAAATGACTAAAGTTTTTCTTGAAATGTTACAGTGTCTTTATTGAGCATCTCACAGCTAGTGGTAGCAGCAGTGCCAACAGATGGCATGGAAACTTGCGTTTGACAAGCACAACAGGAATAGAACCAGCTATAACTTGATCTTAAGTGATCTTAAGTTAGTGTTGTAGGTATGGATTTTGGGCCAAAAGTTGTTGCCCTGTGAAGAAAGTCTGATGCAAAATACTGCCAACAAATACACATCACTGGGATCATTCCTGTTTCCCCCAGGGTACAATGTTGCATTGTGAACCCTTCTGTTTAATGCCTTTTTGATTTCTTTTCCAGCAAACTGCCCAAATATTCTGGGTTTATATGCATTAACACCTTCTTCCTCCTTACCCCTCAAGGAGACTCAGCCCAGTTCCCAACCGTGAGTACACGTGGTTCCTGGGGAGGGTCTGCTGGCTGGCCAGGAAATCCCACGTGTGTCACGTAGGTGATACCCCGGCTGCAGAAGGTGTTATGTTTTATTTAGTAAGTGGTGATAAATAATTAAACAAGACTTTTAGAAAAGCCGAAGGCCTCAGTTGGTAGGATTGCAATCAACGTTTCTGTGGCAGCAAGAATATGGAGCTGCCAAATGGTTTTAAGGGCAAGCGCGTGTAGAGTGCGTGGTGCCGTTGGAGCTGTCCCCGTGCTGTCCTCCCGCGGCGCCGGGGAGCCCTCTTCTCACCTGCTCCATCGAAACAGCTGCCAGAGGCCTGGAAGTCTCTGCGTATAAATAGGGCATGTACGCAGAAGCTGGCGGTATTTTAACTGATTGGAGCACAATTAACTGGAATTATTTAGTGGTCAGCTAGTAAACTCTTAGATAAGTGGCAGAGCTTGGCTGCAACTTGTGATGGTGCCGGAAAAGTCTGGCACCTGCTTTTGGAATAATCAGGGTGTTTGTTGCTGGAACGATAAGAAACTGTGTCTTGCAACGCTGAGTTTAATAATGTGAATTCATAAACAAGTCTGCTAAAAAAGGATGTTGTAGCAACAAGACAGGCGATAGGCAGACATTTCATGTTCAAATGAGAAGATAAATCTGGTTAGTGAGAGGTATCAGACTGAGAAGTTCTGCTTGAGCTGAAAAAGTGGCTTTTAGCTGCGACACCATCGGTGTGATTGTAGGTACCGGTTTTTCTATCCACCATCCCCAGGGCGCTGTGCCCCGCAGAGACTCCCGTGGGCAGCCCAGACGTAGAAGACTTGGGGTTTGGGGTAACGTCTTTGTGTCCTAGAGCCGAACAGAGATTCTGTGCTTGCTTTGCCTTGGACACGGGACCACCTTTGGTACAAGCCAAGCCAAGAGCCAGAGACAAAAACAAACCTTGGGTTTCTGCCAGGAAATGTTCACTGGGGGAATCGTGTTTGTCCTTGCAAATACAAACATGCCTGGGATTGTCTTAATATTGCATCTGCTTCACTAAGTGATCCTTTGGCATTTTATAATGCCTGAGAGGAGATAATACTGTAGCGCTACGTGGACGAGTCTTGCACAGCGTATGGGCAACTTCACCAGAGCTTATTCCTGGAAAGAGACCTTGATTCGGAGAAGCAATTAAAGGAAAACTCAGATTACATCAAGGAGTGCCCATGTGGACATGTTGCGCCAAAACTGGGATAGAATTAACTTTCAAATACATAATCAAAGCAGCACTTAAAGACTGCAATGAGAATGAGAAAACACCAGCTCATAATAGAATTTGAAAAGCGAACATACAACAGCAAACCAAGTTTAAAGCCTATATCATCAGTGTGGGGGGTTTTTTTGTTTGTTTAGTTTTGGGTTTTTTAACATATAGAAGAGCAGGTTAAAGACGTTCATGGAAAAGAAATGCCTTGAGATTTAATGAATAGACTTGAACCACAAGTGGCAATTGTAGCTCCTGAACACAGGGGTTGTTTGTGCTGGATGGGGATTGGGATGCTCTTTCTGACTCCCTGCATGTTTACTTGGGGTAGGAGTCATCTTCCTGCAGTCTGTTAAAGAGAGGTGGGAAGGAGGAGGGATTTCCAGGGCTCCTCCTGTATCTGCTGGGGTTTTCCTGAGCTGTTGCAGTGCTGCCGGTGAGCAGAGTAGTTTTGTCTGGCACCACGGTAGTCGGTGCTTGGTTGCCCTCTGAGGTGAGGTGGATTCTGAGAGGATACAGGCAGTGCAGCTTCCTGCCTCTGGTCTTGCGTCATCTCATCCCACCCAAATGCTTGACATCTCATGCAGAGGTGGATGTTCAGCAGAAGACGTCTTAATTTCCACTATATTTTTTTACTGTAAATCTTTTGTTTTCAGAATGTGGATTACATGAATCATAGAATCACAGGCTGGTTTGGGTCAGAAGGGACCTTAAAGACCATCTAGTTCCAACCAGGGACACCTTCCACTAGCCCAGGTTGCCCAAAGCCCCGTCCAACCTGGCCTTGAACCCTTCCAGGGAGGGGGCAGCCACAGCTTCTCTGGGCAACCTGTGCCAGGGCCTCCCCACCCTCACAGGGGAGAATTTCTGCCTTATAGCTAATCTAAATCTGCCCTCTCTGAGTAAAGGGAAAAGGATCAAGCTGGGGACTCTGCGTCTGGCTTGCTATAAACAATTTCAGAGTCAGGAGCATGGCCAAATACACGGGAGATGCTGTGCTCCCATACCAATGCCTTAATAACCAGCACAAGGCTTTGCAAGAAGCGTGGCAGGGAAAATCGTGGCTGTAAACATCAGTGAATGATCTAGAGTAGAGGTTGTATGGTGACTTGCCTGGAAAAATCCAGCCAAATAAAAGAGAGTTGTGAGTCAATATTGCCTTAGACTAATTAAACCCAGAGTTATTGGTTTGCTCCTGATCTCTGCCCCTCGGTGGTTATTGTAACTGCTGTCATATTTGGCTTGCTCCCCCAATGTAAATGACAGCTGGGACTGGCCATGGTTTTGAAGCTCTGTTATGGGAAAATTGGACTCTGAGATGAAGTGCAGTCCTGGGAATTTTGTAGCGGAAAAATCTAAGCCTGCATCCCTCATTGGGCTCTGGGGGTTGTTGCATAGGTAAGGTTTTGTTTTCGTTTTTGAAGGGAGACGCAAAAGTGGTTACTCAAACAAAATTTTAATAACAGTGTTTTGGCTGTGATGGAACTGGCCAGGCCAAGAGGAACCAAAAGAGAAGCTGACTCTGGGATTAGGAGCCTCACTGGAGGTATGGGGCTGCGACTCAGATCCCTGCTCTGAAGGGGGTGCGCTGGGGTTCCTGATGCCCCTGATGAATGCCGTTACCCAAGGACTCTTCTCAGTGCCTGTGGCTCTTGGATCCGGCTTTGGAGATGCGACAAGGAGGAAAAAAAAAATTGATTTCCTTGTAATTTAGACCTGCACGTGAAGCAAAGGAGGACTAGCTCACTTGCTCACAAGTCTGTGATTCAGACGGTGATGTCGAGACTGGCCTGTCTTCTGTTGTATTCTTGGAACTGCAATTAATGCTGTTGAGTTTGTGTGGACACCTCGTTGTGGGGTGTCCCTGTGACCCTGCTCTCCCAGAGCAGGGGTGACTTGTCCTCTGCTCACAGCTGGAGCCAGGAGTAGTTTTACTGTTGTGGAGTAGTTTATGATATTCCTCTCGAGTTTACCTACAGCTAAATCATTAGTTGCTGTTTTAATTTCCTTTCTAATAAAAGAAGAGCAAACATCTCATTTTCCTTAGACTGGCTTTATCTAAGAGTGGGCAGCTTCATTTGTTGAGATTGTTCTGGCTACAATATGAGAATTAGCATTAAAATGCTGGAATGCAGCATATTTAGAGGCTGTTCAAGTCTTCTCTGTGCAGTGAGCCAAACGGGGGGTTAGCTGGCGTTCTCCATCCCCGCAGTGTCCCAAACGTGCTGCGCTGCCGGGAGAGGCTCCGGGGGCACCGTGGCAGATGGCAGCGGGTGCTGCTGCGGCGTTTGTGGTCCCTGCGGAGGGGCTGGGGGCCAGGGTGGGGGGGAGAGTCCTTCGGGGTCTGCAGACAACAGCATAGGAGACCTGTCAGGAGTTTTGGGGTTCTCTGGGTTGGAGCTGTCCTAGAGATGCCAGTTGTGTCCATTTATGAGCAAATGTAAAATTGTTCTGTTTGAAAACTTTCTCGGTAAAACACTTGTTTTCTGTTACGAGACCGTATTTATCTGTCTACTGGGGTTTGTGTTTGTTGTAGAGCTGCTCCCGTTCTGCTCTAGCCCTTCATGTCAGGTGAGTGCCCTTGTTGCAGCGCCCTTTCCACTTCTATTTCTTTAGATATCTTTGATTTATTTTGTTTAGCGTGATAACCTCAGTCAATACACCACTTTTTTTTTTTCCTCTTTTAATGAGTAATTTTCCACTAAACTGTGTCTCTTGGAAGGGTTTTTTTTTGTGTGCCTGGAGAGTGCAGGTTGTTCGTGCCGTGTTGGCACTGAGATGCCGGGTCAGAGCCGGCATCCCGCTGTGCTGGTGGCTCTGCGGGCACAGAATGACCAGATGGTCCCTGCCCACAGAAGGCAGTCCTGCGGGGGGTGCGACTGTGGCCTCGTGTCCGAGCAGCGAGACAGCGGCGTGCGCGAAAGGTGCCTGACAAATATTTGAATAGACTGCTTAAATTTGAGTACGTTCCTAATTTGATCAGAAGCTGGTATGTGCATTGATTCTCAAGTGTATTTTGGAAGGTTTGAAATACAGACGATACTAGTGTTGCCATGAGGGTACATTTTATATCTGTGTGTTCATTGTTTTGTAGCAGATTAGTTGGGTATGTGAGAGAGAAGTGCCCGTGACCCGCTGACAGGGGAAGCTCAGCCCGGGTGAGGGCTGTGTCTGGACAAAGGCAGCTCAGCCTGCTGGGAGAGCCCAATTTTGGAGAATTCCCGAGGTCCCAAGGCATTCATCGCTGGACCTCTGCCAGGGCTGCAACGAGGGGGTGATGGGTGATGGTTCCTGGGACAACTGGGGTTTCCAAAGGAGGGATTGGCATGTCTTTGTTGGACACTTGTAATGTCGGGTGGAGGAAAAGGAGGAACTCTGTCTTGGTGTGCACCTGGGCACTGGCTGCTGGTGGACAGAGGTGTGTGCTGCTTCCCGTCTGTAATTCACTGCTGCAGCCAAGGTCGGGGGATTTATGTCGCTATAATGCAGCAGATGTTAGAGAGGGACTCCTTCCCTCTTGCTGGGACTTGCTCTGTCCCTGTTTCTGTTTCATGGTATTCCTTCTGTTGTTGGAAGTTTAAAATAAAACGCTCCTGGAGCCGTGAAGCCTGAGTGAGGGCTGCAGCTGCCTCCTTCCATGGTGCTCGGCACATGGCAGCGGGACAAGGGGCAAAACTGTACGTCGGGCGTAATGAAATGAAGGGATGCTAGCCTCGCCTGGCCTCGCCATGCTGGACGGTGCCCTGATAAGGGACGGCTGCAGTTTGTGGCCACTTGCCGCAGCGAAGCACTGAGGTAGAAGAGGGAGCTTTCTGGCGAGTCTCTGGAAGCGGAGCCCTCAGTGCCCGGGGTGTTCCTGCAGCTGGAGTCGGGCTGCAGGAGCTGTATCGTGCTGTGCCGAGGTGAATTCCCAGCTCTGAGCCACCTCCGGTCCCCAGGTCCGCATCTCGGTGACGTTCCCTGCTGCGAGTTCCTGACTGGCTGTCAGCTCATCTGGGCTGCCGGGGTCCAGGTGAATTCCCTGTGCTTGTCCTGCTCCCCTGGGGTTCACGAGCAGGCTCTGTTAGTCACCCCGTGCCTCGGAGCAGAGCAGCACTGGGAGCTGACCTGATTGCTTTGACATGCAGAGATATGCTTTTGGCTGTAGAGAGGACTTTTTTCTTAATCCATATTCATAAAAGGATTTCCTTCATTGAGCTGTCAGCTGTGCATATCTGACCTTGATTATATCTTGCAAAGGAGTTTAATTCCCCAGATGATGCCATTAAAGGTCTCTCATACATGCAAGGTTTGCTTGGCCAAGACTTGACCTGCTGTTTTCTCCTCCTCCCTGTGCCTTCAGAAGGAACATCTTGATAAGCAGAGCCTCTCTTACGCCCACATCTCTGCACTGTGAACCCTTTCCCCTGCGTTTTCTGAAACCACAGAGTGAAAAGCAAGATGTTATAGAGGCACTAGAAGATGAGATCCGGGCACGCTGGCAACTCTGTATTTAAAAGGAAAACCAGTTAGGAACTGACTGTTTAAGGGCCAAACATTCAGCTGGACTTTTGCTGATTTCAGCAGGATCAGGGAGGGTGACACCTGGGGACCGAGCAGGGCTGGAAAGGCTGTGATGTTTGCCCCAGGGCTGCGGAGGGATGGGGGGACGGGCGGAGGGACGGCAGATCCATGGCTCTGCTGGTACGAGCTGGCCGAGGCGGTGGTGGACGACGGCGGCAGGCAGAGCCCTCAGTCTAGGGCTGCCTCCTTCATTAATAACACCCAACTTCTCCAGCAGCGCCTGAGCAAGGCTCAAACCCCCCTGAGCACTGAACTCCACATCGCTGGTGTGCAGCTCCTGCGTCCTACAGAGGCGTGGGGGCGAATGGAGATGAAGTTGCTGGAGAGCAGAGGCAGCCCTCGGAGTGGCTCTGTGTTCCCTGCTCTGCCCTGCCCTGATCATAGGACCATACTCCCCCACATCATCCAGCTTTAAGGGCATTTCATGCAGAATCTCACCCTGAAAGTCAGAGCACCCCCAGCAGCGTTCCCCCAACCCGTGGGAATGGGAGAAGTCATCTCTGTTGAGAGCGCAAAGTTGCTTGAGGTGCCGAAAACTGTCACTGTTCAGCAGCAGCATGTGTTCAGATGCTGCCTTCAGTGTCCTCCTTGTAGAGAATAACTGAGTTCAAGTTCAGCACAGCGGCGAGGTAGCTGCCAGGAGCAGTGGGAGACATGGAGGGAGGACAACATGTTTCCACAGATCCTCAGCAAGGGGGGACAGGCTGCTGGCAACCTGGGTTGGAAGCTGATCATCAGAAATAGGGCAACAAGGCACTTACAAAATCCTCTCCTTTGACAGCGACTCAAGTTTATAACCTGCAGTTGCTGTGGAACAAAGCTTGGTCTAGCCCAGTTTTTTTAGCTCCAAAATACCACGGAAACAACACGGGCTGCGTGGGCAGGTGGGCTGGAGAGCTGAGAGGGGGCTCGGGCACGGTGGGAGTGCTCTGCACTGAGGGGTGAGGGCCAGCCCTGCCAGGAAATCTCTGGTCTGGGCGAGCTGCTGAAGCTGAGCCACAGGGAAGGCCCTCACGGCAGCGGTTGGACCTGCTGGCTCTGAGCGGATGTGTAACAGCTTTAATGCACACCGAGTTCGTTAGTGCTTATTTATGGGGTGACCCTGCTGTTTCTCCCAAGCAGGTCTGAGGGGTGTGTGTGCTGCCAGAGGGACGCTCTGCGTGGCAGGGGGAGAGCGGGGCAGTGCCAGTGCTGGCGGTGACAGGTACTCGTGGAAGAGCAGCAGTGCTAGAGGGGTGCTTGGATTTCTTGCTCTGGCAGTTCTGGGCTCCTCAGGCTCTGCTGAGCTGCTGCTGTGGAGTAGCCAGACAGTCCTGGGAGCTTCCCCAAGGCCACAGTCTGTCCTCTGTAGCCTGTTTACCTGGCAGGTCTGACCTCCCACCTTGTGTCTACGCTCCTAATTTATACAGGTCCCTATTTATTTTCTTCCCCTCATTGTGCCCCTGATGTGCAACCTACACGACAGCTTCCTTTGGGTTAATTGCCCTGAAATGAGTGCCAGTAATGTGACATGAGCAGTGGAGACTCAGTCGTTCGGGAGGGCAGCGCTGATTGCATTGCTGTGCAATCACATTTGGTGCCAGGTGATCATTGAATTTGGCATTGACATTTGGAACAGCGATTTCACATGGAATTTGTCAAATCCCCATAAAATGAAAGAACATAACAATGCTGTAAAAGCATTAAGTATGAGATTTGGTTACCCTTATTAAGATGTCTTTTATCTAAATGATGCTTGCTTCCTGCAGTTAATTCTCTGCTGTTTTCTTACTTTGAAGTTTCTCAAAAACAAAACAACCTTTTTTTTTTATATCTGACTTTTTGAAATAGGAGGTGATGCTCAGCAGGCAAAGCTGTGTTAATCCTCTGTGAGACCTCCTGCGCCGTTAGAGCGATTAGAAAAGTCAGAGAGCAGAGGAGGTTTCCTTACAGACACGAAGCCAGCAGAGCATCTCGCACCCGCTCCACCACAGGTCTCCTCACTCTGCTCTGGGGCTGAAATTCAACGTTTTCTCTAACCCGGCCTCTGTTCAACAGGTGAAGCAGATCATGGAGGAGGCGGTGACGAGGAAGTTTGTGCATGAGGACAGCAGCCACATCATCTCCTTCTGTGGTGAGTCTCCAGTGGCGGGATGTGGACGTGAACGGGGGGCTGGAGCATCCTCTTCACGTTGGGCTTTTCCTGCCCGGAGCCGGCGCTGTTCCTGGGGACACACTCTGGTTCTGGGGCATTGTGCTGGGGCTGAGGAGGTGGTTGGTGCCAGAGGAGGAGTTGTTCTGGCAGCGGTCGCAGTCCCTGAGGTCCTTGCTCTGTGCTTAAAATATACTGAGATGTGTCAAAAGAGGGAGGGATGTTGGCAGTGTATACAGTCATTTAAGAAATACTAGAAATAATCTTTTAATTCCCCTAAGAATTGATTCAACAGAAAGTCGGTCAAGTCCAAATATTTCTTTGCTATTAGAGAACAGGAATTTAAGGAAAGGAGTCTTCGTTCTGCCTGAGTGCAGGAGCAGGCTGGAGGCTGCTAAAGAATTGTAAATGGACTTTGTGGAAGATCTGCTCTGACATTGTGCTGGTTTCAGGCTTGTTTTCTGGCAGCTGTGCTTTTCACTTAATCTGTTTTTTTCACCTATTCTTTTTTCTACTGGTGTACAGTTTTGTAAATGTGGAAGTGTTTCAGAATGGGTCCATCAAAACCTTGGCGAAGCGTTTTCCAAAAACCTCCCTGAAGAGCTGTTGGCTTTTGTCTGCGGTACGTGCAGGGGGGACTCTGGGCAAGGACTGTGGAGCAGGAGAGGAGCAGTAGTTGTATCTCAAAGGTAGTGTGGAGCAGGAGAGGGCAACCTTGTTCCTGGTGGCATGTGGTATGAGTTTGAGGCCAGGTCTCAGCGCCCTGCCCAGTGCAGAGCTCAGCAGGCCAGCACTGAGCACTGGAGAAGGTTTCTGGGGGCTGGACCAGCCCACAGAGTGGGGCTAATGGTCTAACACCTTGGCTCCATCTCGTCTCTGACAGATGAAAACAGAATTTTGCCTTTTACTAAGATCACTGCTGATCATCAGGGGAGACTTTGCAGTCAGGGTGGCAAAGTTAGATTATTTCTATTCTTTTGGCCCTTCTGTGCAGCTCTGGTCACCCATTCAAAGTGGAGAATAAGTGTCTGCCTCGGACAGTTAATGCCCAGGTAAAGCAGCTTCTTCAGCAGCTTCAGCTGCCCTGTCTGCCAGGTACTGCCAGCGTCAGTGTTTGCAAAAGCGGGGAGACCTGGCTGGGGGACTGGGGATTGTTTGATGAATATCAAACCTAGGCGGAAGCTAATTAGTCTATTGATAGCAGGGCAAGCCCTTCAGGCTGTCGGATGAGTGAGGTGGTTGTAGCCCAGGAGCCCTGGGCATGGAACAGGTCCTTTGTGCTAGGTGCTGCTTGGATAAGAAAATTTCTGAGCCCCATGGGGATGCAGGTGGGGTGGAGCTGGAGCAGATGCGGGGGGGCTTCAAGGAGACAAAGGGACAACGTTAATCAGACACGTGAGCTGTGATTTCTGTGCTCTGGCAGTGTCAAGTGTTTACCCACTCACCCAGAGCTTGAGAACGTGCTTTGGCAAGGTGCCTGGTGCCCGGTGCCCTCCCTCTGCCTCTGCCTCCTCACTAGCAGCTGTCTGAGAGATGGGTAGTGGTTTTGGGAGACACCAGTGACCACTATAGAAGAATAGCAAGTCCCCTGCTGTCCTCTGGCCCAGTAGTAGACTTGCACAATGGTGGTTTTCCCAGGTGCCTTTGTTTCTGAATCTGTTTATAGCCCCTTCCCTTGGCAGTGTTGCGTAGAGCGGCAGCTGGCTTTGTGAGGGATGGTTCTGCCAGGCTTCTGCCAGACACAGTGGTTCTCCCTCCCAGGGCTGCTCTCGAGGCGGTGTGGATGCGAAAGCTGTCGCTGCTGCTCGCTGGCAGCACTGGGCAAATGGCAGAGGTAGTTTGCTGAAGGCGGCTTACTGAGGGCTCGTGATTCTGCTACGTGTCTTACTCTGCTGTGCTTCCCCGCTTGCATGCGTGAGATGAAGCTCTGTTCACCAAAATCAGTGGAATTGCCCTCTTTGGGTTGATCCCTGAAGTTTGCAAGCCGCAGTTCCTCCACTGAACTCGTGATGGAAGTGGTTAGAGTTCCCTCTGCCCGCTGACTCCCAGGGCAGGAGGTCTGGTCCTGGAGTGCAGCATCTGTCCCTGCTTGGAAGGGGCTTTGGGGGAGCGCGGTGTGTGCCTGTGCCCCCAGCGTGGGTCGAGGTTCCCTCTGCTTGGTGGGTGCTGCCCTTTCTCCTGGCTCCGTCCGATCTCTCCCGCTCACTGGCCGCGCGCTGCTGCCGAGGAAGCCGTGCCTGCCGTGCCGTTGAGCGGGCTGTGGTGCTTGCTGGCTGCCCTCTCTGTTTCACGCATTTCTACCGAGAAAATAGGCAGAGGAGGCATCCTCGGAGCTCTGCTGGGAGAAGCTGTGCTCCCTCTCTGCCCACTCACCAATTTTGCAGCCCTGGCCCCCGTACGAGCCACCACGTGCCGGCTCTCCCTTCTCCGGCTACCGCGGTAGTGTCTATGGCAACACGCAGGGCGATGGCTGAGCAGGCAGGCTGCCACGACGGCGTCTGGGCCCAGCTCTGCCGGGTAGTGGGGGTGATGTTGTGGGCTCCCTTGACCTGAGCCTTCCGAACAGCTACAGCCTTCCTGCTCGTTGCAGTCCTGGGGGACTGTGGGGAATCTCTGGGGGCACCATTGGGCAGAGCCTGGCCTCTGCGACGTACCTGGGCGCTCCTGGAGCAGATCTCGGGCGCCTCCTTGTCCCTTGCTGCCGTGCAGTGGTGACCCCCTGAGACCAGGGGCCTTCCCAGGCCAGCAGCTGCCTCTGCAAAGCGTTTCGATGGCGGAAACTGCCTGTGTTCCTTTCTGCAGGGCACAGAGCTGCTGACAAACCTTCCCTGCTCTCCGCAGAGCAGCAGTGTTAAGGGAGGGAGGCTACCGGCTGGTTTTAGCTGTGCCTTGCTGTTCGCTGCCACCTCCCCTCCCCAGGTGACAGCCAGCCCCGTGGTCCCCGCGCAGAGCCCAGCGTAGCTGCGAGGGTAAGTGTTGCTCCTGCAAACCGAGGAGCTTGAGCAAGCGCAGCTGCGGGGTGTCTGCGCAGCGCTGCTGCTGCTGGGGATTTGAGACGGGGACCTGGACCTGGCAGGGTCCTTGGCCGAGCAAGTTTCTTTAAAGGCCAAAGCAAGAAGTTCCTCTGTCGTCCTGTGGCTCAGCCCTGGGACTGAAGCTGCCAGGGAACCAACACCACGAGCCCTGGCTCCCAGGGAAGGGGGTGCCCGTTTGCAGCCTGACCCGCTTGCCGTGCTGGTCGCTCTCAGCAGAGACATTTGCTGAGTTACAGGCAGCGGCGCTTCCAACACGCCCAGGCTGGGTCCATGTGGCTGCTGCTGAGCAAATGCTGCAGGCGGCGTGCGGAGCGGGAACCACACTCCTCAGTTTACAAATAGCTGAGGGCAGCTTGCTAATTTGGAGGCTAGGAAGAAAATGACAGAAGCGATGACAACTAGCTTTAGGAGAAGTTGCTTGGAGAAGGCTCGTGCAGCGCTGTCGCCGCTGAATAAGGCAGTAGCATCCACAGACGGGCACAGAAAAGAAAGAGGAGGGAGCTGTGAGGTCTCCTTTTCTGCTTCAGAGAGCAAAGAGGCTGTCGTCTGCCTTTTCTCCTGGGCCCTCACATAAAAGACATGCAGATGCTTGTTTCAGGCCTCTGTGCCTTTGTACGCTGTCGACCGAATGGCATCGAAAGAGCAGAACAGACTTCAAGGTGTGACTCATTCTCTGCTTTTCTGTGCAGCACGAGGCTTTGCAGCCTGGAATTATTTATAGCCTCCTGCGACACGGAGCTTGAGGCATCCAGGCACGGAGGGCTCGTTGGATCCTTCTGGTTTCTTAATGCTGCTGCTGCACTTTCACTGGCTTCTGGTGTCTACACCTTCTGGTCCGTCTGCTGTTGCTCTCTCATTTGGATGGTATGTGCACCTTCCTCGGTGCTGTGGCTCTCCGTGAGCTGCGTGAGCTTATAAATAATCTCTTTCCCTGACAAGCCGAGCGTGCTGCAAGTTTGGCTCTGGCTAGGCAGAGCTCCCCTGTTCTCTGGGAAGAGCCACCTTCCCCACAGAGCCCTCCTCGTTGAGCCCTCCTCATCCTCTGCGTAGCCAGTGTACCGCAAACACCTTCTGATGAGACCAGTGGTCTGGCAGGAAAGGGCAGCTGCCCTGTTTTGCCTGGAAGGGAAGGGTTTGAAGCAGAAAAACGCGAATTGGCATCTGTCACGTTGACGCTGCCCTGGGAGGCTGATGGAGAGCTGGCAGCGGGGCTGGGGGCCTGCGTGAGCTGAGGGGGGTTTGTTGTCCACATCAGTGCCGAGACTGCCTTCGTGCTCAGCCCCTGAGCGGTTTGAATTGTGCTGGGCCAGAGCGCTCTCGGGATCTCAAATATCTTTAGTCTTTTGCCAAGAAATCAAACTCCCCCCTTGCCTGGGCGTAGCTGCACAGAACCCCTGCACTGTGTGTTTCTGCCGTGGGGATGGGGAGAGTCTTTCTCTTCGCAGTGTCTGTTTGCAGTGGTGACAGTAAGTTATGGACTGGGCTCAAAAAATCATAAGGTTAAAAAAAAATCTACCACTATCCCTGGATTTAGCATGGACCTGATACACTTAGTTTATGTGCTCAAGCTTCTGAGCCCTTGGGAGAGCACAGGGAGGGTTTTTCCTTGGAGACTGTGCAGTTGTGTGTAGTTTTGCCAGCAGGAGAAGCGTTTTGGAGAGGGTCAGTCTGTGGCGTTGGTGACAGATGCTGATGACTGAAGGCTTGCTTGCATGACTTTTCTCTCCAGCATACGAGGGTGGGTGCGAGGCGCAGAGGGGCTTTTTGGGCTCATTGCCTTGCTGCCCTCTTGTTACCTCGTGCAGCTGGCAGAAAACTGGGCCCTGATAAGTTGCTGCTTGACAGCATAATTAATCTGACAGCTGATGGCTTAGCAGAGCTGGGAATGCCACAAATCCAGCGCTGCTCTTACACCGTGTCTGGCTGCCCCAGGTGAGCGTTGGAGCCCGGCCAGGCTGGCACTCGCTGTGGAGGCTGAGGCCACCTCGAAAGAGCTGCTTGGGAACAGGGAAATCCCCCAAAGTACAAATTGGAGGAGGGGGCGGTGGTGCTGGCAGCAGACATGGGCTGATGTGGGCGTGTGGTCCCCCAGACCTCACCCTCAGTTCGGTCTCAGGTTTTGAAGGTGCTGCTGTGATTTCTTCTTCGGCTATAAGTCAGCATAACCTTGCATTCCAAAACCAAAGCTGTGGCTTTTCTGCTTGCAATTCCACTCCAGCTAGCTCCTGAGCTCGCTTGGCTGCGGTTGACTCCACTGCGGGAGGTTATCAGCGAGGACAGGCCTGAGCTTTTGGGAGATGCCAGCTCCATGGTCAGGCGCTAAAATGGGCATGACTGGATGCAGTCTCAGGCAGGAGGGTTGTTTGTGTCTGTCACTTGTATTTCAGCCTTGGAGCACAGAACAAATGAATGAAGGGATGTGGGATGGGTTGATTTGAGTGCTTGTGAGGGAGGGGTGGGTCTTCTTGCAGTTGGTCCCAAAGCCAGGAAGCTGTCTGGTCTTATTTTGCAGCTGCGAATAATCCTCTGGTACAGGTAGGAAGACCCATCCATGCGTGCGTGTGTTTGCAGCATGTTTGGGCTTCAGGAAGGTTTGTGAAGGGCTTTGTTTAAAAACTAGACATCCATCCAGTGGCTCTGAATGGCTGTTACTGTGTGAGGAGGACTTGGCTGGCCCAGATGTGTTGCTTTTCTGCAGTTAGCGTGGGATATGTCTGGCAGCGCCTCAGATGCTGCCCGCCCGCCCTGCCTGCTCGGCGGTGAACTCGGGCATGGCACTAAGCAGGGCAGAGATAATGAGAGCATCTCGCAGCCCTGAGAGCTGATGGGTCTGCATGAAATGTCTTTTTTAATGTCTCCATAGAGTTGTTCAGCTGTAGGAAAAAATGCCTTTCCAAGCGAGAGGCGAATCAGCATCTGCTGGGCCGCTGCGGGGAAGGCTCAGCGCGGCTGAGCTCGGCAGCGTCGGCTTCCTGGGGAAGGAGGGGTGCTGGTACGCCAGAAAGCTTCTTGTCAGACCCAGATCAATAGCCTGCAGAACTGTGGGTCCATGTAATTTTCCAGTGCTTTGATCAGCCTGTTTAATAAGTCTGTGTTTGACACTAGACATCCATCCCGTGCCCTCCCAGGGGACTCTGGCAAACAGATTGCCGCTGGAGCCGCTACGTGTGCGCAGCTTTCTGTGGAGTCATCGCTGTCTCCCAGCGCCGGCAGAGCCGCCCGCCCGGGCTCCCCGCTCCTGCCTGCCCAGGCAGGGTGCTGGTGCTCTCCGGGCACTCGCTGTGGTCTGGTGAGTGTCTGACGCTGCCTTTCAGCAAAGTCCAGTGCAGGGAGTTAGGCAAAGCCTTGCACGGGGACTTAACTGCCGAGTACCAGCTATGAGGAGCCAACTGAGTCGCCACCCAGCTGGGAGGGTCTCTGAAGCCAGACTGAGCCGCTGGCATTGCCTGGGGTTTATTCCCAGGTTCTCTACTGCCTTTAGGTTTTTCAGGAAAACGTTTGTGTAAACCCTGGGATTTTTTTGTGAAAAAATTGCCTCATTTCCTCAGCTGCTTTAGGAAATCCTCAGTGTGCCTGTCTCTTGCTCCTGAGCTTTCTCCTTCACACTTGGACCATCCCAGCACAGTGTGGTGAAAGCTCCTGTTCCAGCCGTACCCATCCCTCAGACTGGGCCGAGGGGAAAACTTCAGGGAGTTGTTTGGTTTCTCTACAAACTGCGAGAAGCCTGCAAGGAGAATGTCAGCCTGTTTGTCTGCATAGCAAAGCAATTATCCTACCTGGAGAAGATGCAGTTAGTTGTCACGTGTCTGACGAGGACATTTTCCTGAAGGCCAGGTGGGGATGTTCTCTGCCTTAAAATATATAAGTTTTACAACCCATCTTTCCATCTAGCCCTTTGATTAATGGTGGTGGCTGGACTGATGAGCACGCTGGAGGGAAAGGAGAGGGACTCGTGTGCTGAGCTGGCGGAGGGACCCCAAGACTGGTGTGCTGTTGGCAGTCCCTCCCCAGCGACACCGCAAAGCCTGCTCTCCGTCCCGCTCCAGTCACCTGAAGCGGTTTCAGACCCGTTCAGCCCAGCAGCCGCGTCGCTGTGCGGTGTACAGCCACGCTTAGCTTCAAGCTGTTAAACCAGAGATCAACTGTTCACTCCCACAGGCTTAACCTGAGTGACTCCGTGTGAGCGGGCTCTCGGCAGCTCCTGATCCGTGTGGTACCGCCACGCCATGAGCCGTCGCTCCTCCACTGGGACAGCTCTGGGAACAGCGATTGTGCCAGCACAGACCTGGGAGCAGGATGCGACCTCCGTGCACACTGAGATTTTTCCAGCATTACATTAATTTGCATTCAGGGTAGCAGAGCTGGATCCTGGTGTTTCTGGAACAAAGGGCTGTGAGCACAGTGGTCCAAGTCCTCTCTCCTGCTCTGTTTTTATGAATGAGCAAAGCTCTCTGGTAAATCTTCCTCCAAGCTGCCAGCCTGGCACGCCAGCACCGCCAGCTCGCTGCTGGTGGCCCAAAGCTACCACCTTTGTGGTCCGAAAGCCGCACGTTCCCATTTCATCACCAGTCTAGAAAGGTCTCTTTGTGCTGGTGCTTGGTCAGATAAGCCGGTCCAAAACAAGTTAGTCTGCCTGACTAGTCTGTCCCAGGTGATTTCAGGGACACCCTGGATCTACTTTAGCAGGCACAAGTTCACTCTCCGTTGAAGCACAGTCTTGGCACACCCGCAGTTCATGTGTAGTTCCATCAAGCCAGTCGTCTGTTCAGATCAGCTGAACTTGTAATAGACTGCACTCACCTCAGTCTTTCAGTTTTCCAAAACTAAAGCTGTACCTCTATATAATCAGCAGAACTGATGACTCCACAGGCAGAAAAGCTGCACCACTGCTGCTTTGGGTCAAGAAACATCTGGGTTCCCTAATCTCCCATCTGCTTAGGCAGAAGCAGAACGTGGCACTGGTTTCCTCTTGGGAAACATTTCTACTGCGGAGTAAGGTCGTGGATGCAGCAGGAGACCGGCTGTTGTGACGTGAGCTCTGAGCTCTCCTGCTGCTTCAGTAACGGCTTCGCTCTGTTGCAGCTGCGGTGGAGGCCTGTGTCTTGTACGGCCTGAAGCGGAGGGCAGCAGGATTTCTGCGCAGCAACAAGATAGCGGCTCTGTTTATGAAGGTGGGAAAGAGCTTTCCTCTGGCAGAGGAGCTTTGCAAGAAAGTGCAAGACCTGGAGCAGCTCATCGAGAATGCGTAAGGCACCGGCGTCGCTCGTGTTTTGGTGTGGGTGTGTAGTTCGGGTATGGCTGTGGATCGTGATGTCCAGCTTGAGCCTCTACAGGAGGAATTTCTCCCTCAGGGGAGCAGAGTCCTGTCCTGCACTTTTGATATCTTGACTGAACTGGTTGCTTTTCTAGGAGACTTAAGGGTTGCAGTTGTGGTTTAAGCTAGGATGGACGAGTTCTTACTCCCTCTGCCCCTTGTCTCATGCTTCAGGGACAGCTAAGCGTGTTTGCTCCTGAACTGGCACAGTTTATGGACCGGTGCACTAAGCCAACTGGAACCAAATTTGGCCTGCCTCAATGTACAGGGCTTGAACCTGCACTAATTCAACTTCTGTTTGAGAGTGGCTTACTCATCCTTGAACAGGAAGCAGGGAGATGGATGGAGCAGCTACCTGGGGGCAGGAATCGTTGTGCTGTCCTAAGATAAGCTGCTTTGCTTGTGAACTGCTGTCCTCAGGCACTGGTGGAGAAGGTGTGTGGGTTGGAGGACTCTGCTGAGGCAGAAGCTTGTTCTAGGCTGCCTTTACAGTGGGAAACTGGTTTAGTGAAGTCAGTTTTCAAATGCAGATGTGGGCCTTCTGGAGCAGGGGGTGGAATAGATGAAGGGAGCAGTCTCCAGGGCCCTGTCCCCACGCGGTTCCCTGGGCTTCCCCCAGCCAGCCCCGTCAGCACCACTGAAACACCAACCTCGTGCCCCTCGAGATGCTGCAAGGGCTCCCGCAGTGCTCGGTGATGAGCCAGTGATGTTGTTGTCTTTTGCCTTCTTACTTCTAAAGACGAAATCAAGTCCAGAGCATCCCGGAGAATGTGCGCAAGATGCCGAAGCTGCCCAACCTGTCTCCTCAAGCCGTCAAGCACCTCTGGATCCGCACAGCCCTCTTTGAAAAGGTCTTGGATAAAATCGTGCATTACTTGGTAGAAAACAGCAGGTGAGTGCTGGCACAGGCCAACCATTCACCCGTCCCAACTCACTACCAGCACCTGCCCCTTCCCATGGTGCTGGAGGTGTTGCTGGCCGAGCTGTGTCCCAGTGGGCTGGAGAATTCCCTGGATGGGACAGGCCCGTTGTGTTGCCCTGTGCCCAGCACAGGGACTCTGACACCATACGCTCCCTAAAATAAAAACAGGCCACGCTTGCCCTGCTGATGGCTGGGTTGTCAGGGACTGCATCATCCTTGTCTTCTGGAAGCTGCATGCTGAGGTGTCCTGCCCCGGGGAGGTGTCGCCTCCAGCCCTGGGGTGGTTTGTTAGGAGATGTGGTGCTTGCAGTGTGCTGCAGGAGGGCGTCTATTCCCCAGGAATTTCAGAGCTGGCAGAAACAGCCTATTAAGGGCTTCTTGCCCTCTCACCATCAAGGAGTGATACAGAAAGAGAAGGGCATTACAGTGATTTAAAACCACTGTCTCTATCATTTTGCAGTCCCAGGGGGCTGAAGTGCTACAGCATTCTGCTCTCTTTATTTTTTTTTCTAGTAAGTACTATGAGAAAGAAGCTCTCCTGATGGATCCTGTGGATGGGCCAATTCTTGCATCTTTACTGGGTAACGCTTTCCTCTTACCCTACTTTGATAGCTTGTTTTCCAGAGCGGTGTTCCCAGTTCTGTGATCTGGAATGTGAAATGCACTTGTTTCCCAGTAAGAACTTCAGAAAACTTAATAGCCCTGGGCAGGTAGCCCTGTGGAGCGCTATAAAGCCCACGTGCTGCGCAGCTGCCGAGCAGTGCCTAGAGATGGAGAGTTGCAAAACTGAGCTTGGGGGTTTCCCCAGGCTTCACAGTAATTCTGACAGGCATGAAGCAGGGCTGGGGCGGGGCTCTGGGAAGCAGTGCCATGCCATGACGCGGGGCTCGGCGTGCGCACGGCCGCTCAGGCAGTGGGTTGTTGCTCTCTGCCAGGGCTGCTGACCCCTCTGAATTCTTTGCTGCTGTTCCACAACGCAGCAGTGTGTGCTGAGGCCAACGCTCTCTGCCTGTGCTGAGACGCTGGGGGTCTGGGAGGGCAACAATGCTGGTGCAGGGTCTGGAGCACAGGTCTGATGGGGAGCGGCTGAGGGAACTGGGGGGGTTTAGTCTGGAGAAGAGGAGGCTGAGGGGAGACCTCATGGCCCTCTTCAACTCCCTGAAAGGAGGGTGCAGAGAGGGGGGAGGAGTCTCTTGAGCCAAGGAACCAGCGCCAGGCCAAGAGGGAATGGCCTCAAGCTGCGCCAGGGCAGGGTCAGACTGGCTCTTAGGAAGGATTTCTTTGCAGAAGGGGTTGTTGGGCGTTGGAATGGGCTGCCCAGGGCAGGGGGGGAGTCCCCATCCCTGGAGGGGTTGAAGAGTCGGGTTGACCCAGCGCTGAGGGATCTGGTGGAGTTGAGAACGGTCAGGGTGAGGTTCATGGTTGGGCTGGAGGAGCTTCAAGGGCTTTTCCAACCTTGGTGATTCTTTGAGGTGACCACAGTCGTGGGAACACCACCACTGACTTCCATTTGCTGTTTTCTTCGTGCAGTGGGGCCCTGTGCGCTGGAGTACACCAAGATGAAGACTGCTGACCACTTCTGGACAGACCCCTCGGCTGACGAGCTGGTCCAGAGGCACCGGATCCACAGCTCGCACTGTCGCCAGGACTCGCCCACCAAGCGCCCGGCGCTCTGCGTGAGTGTGGGAGGGACAGCCCCTCGCAGCGCTGCTTGGGCACACGGCCAGCGCTGGCTGGAAAAGGGCTGGGAAGCCCTCTTGATGAGAGAAGTTGAAAAGGGCAGTTACTTGAAGTCTTCCAGCCAGAAGTGCTGGGAACGTGGGCTGTGGAGACTGCAGGTGTGCTGGACCAACGCGGCACTGTCTCTGCCCTTTGAGAACATCGTGTATGAACGAAAAGCAAAGGCAGCTGAAGGCTGCTCTGTTTATTGCAAACAAAGCACACTCCTGGGGCTTCTCTAAGTACAGAATCGAGCTTGGCCAGAGCCAGGAATCCTCTTAGAGGACACAAAGGGAAAGATTTCTAGTAGTGACTTCCCTAAGTGTATAAATGAGGAGGGAATGAGCTTTCAAGAGAAGCTTTTTGAAAGCAAGAGGCGTCAGTGCTCACCTCACGTTTGTGGGTGGCTCTCTTCCAGATTCAGAAAAGGCATTCGAGTGGCAGTATGGATGACCGGCCATCGCTGTCTGCCAGGGACTATGTGGAGTCACTGCACCAGAATTCCCGAGCCACGCTCCTCTATGGCAAGAACAACGTCCTGGTGCAGCCGGTAAGTACCTGCTGGGGCATCTGGGCTTTGAAATGCTGCTCTGCTCCCCGCCAGGTAGTTCTGTCCCAAGCGGCGCTTTGATGGGGAGAAGCACTGACTCGTTTTTAATCTGGGAAGGCAGTGACTGGGCTGCGTTTGTTGAGGTTCTGGTGATGTGGATCCTCCCAGCAGAATGAAGAGCTCTGCTTTTCTGTCCGAGTAGAAGCAGGCTCCTCTCCCTGACCAGAGGCCACAGAACCCGCCTCCTGTCCCTTTCTGCTTACTCTAGTTGAATAAATGAAGTGCAAACTGCTTAGGTGGAGCTGTCGAGTTTGCCTCAGCTGGGCAGCTGCTCTCGGCCCTTTTCCCAGCTGGTGAGGTGGCCCGTTGTCTCTGCTGGGAGGTTTTGCAGGGCTGCTGTGGTGAGCGGGTGGGCTCAGGGGCAGCAGGCCGGGCTGTGCTGGGGTCCAGGACTGTGCTCCAGGGCACGGCTTGGCCTCGGTGCTCTGTACTTGTGGCATCACCCAGCCTGCTCTCACCAGCTCGCGCTCTCCCTGCCTTTCTCTTCCCCAGCGAGACGACATGGAGGCGATCCCGGGATATCTGTCCCTTCACCAGACTGCCGACATCATGGCACTGAAGTGGACTCCCAACCAGCTGATGAACGGCTCCGTGGGCGACCTGGACTACGAGAAGAGGTGACTGGCTCCGAGTGCGCCCTGCCGCGGGGCAGAGGGGAGGCAAATGTTCCCCGGGTTCAGAGCTTGGATCTGGTGTCCATCAGTGAGTTTTCCTACTGACTGCAGAGCAAAGCAGTAACCCCCGGGTCTGTAACAGGGGAGGGGACGGGGAAGGAGGCCCGAGGCGGTGGGGGAGGTGGGCTGTGGGAAATGGGGTGAGGTGCTGTGCTAGTGCCCGTCTGCTGGGAAGCGCTCAGCGAGGGAGCTGGGGGGTGCTTGTTCTGAAAGATGCAAAGTGGTTTCATTTACTGCCCTCAGGGGTTTTCTCAGGAGAATGCCCTCTCTACCCACTCCACAGTGCTTTCAGGTTCATCATGGTTATTTTGATCTGGGGAGCCGAGTTGCTCATAAACAGGGGAAGAGTATCTGCAGAGAGAGGGGCCGTGAGCCGTTCCCAGATAACCACACCCTGGTCACAGCGTGCGTGCCATTTTGTAGTGCTGTTTTGGTGCAGTCTGCACCTGATCCCACGGGCAGCTACTCAGAGTCCCTTGGGTTCAGCGGTGTCCCTGGAGCTTGTTCCCCCAGGAGGGTTGAAGTCTGCTTAGTTTGCTGGGCAGGGTGTATTGCCATGCCCCATTGCCTGGGATTGCCTCACAGACTGCGGGGGTTTCTCTGATGGCTGCAAACAAAACGAAAGCAAACAAAATCCCTTTCCATCAGCAAACACTTCAGGAAAGCTGGAGTGTTTAGGATGCTGATTCTTTAATCTAGGATAAAGATCTTCTTCAGCAAAACTTGTTTTCAGTTTTGTTTATTCTCAATTGTAGTTTTTTGGGTTTTGTTTACCTGTGTTCTTTTCATCTCCCCTTTCTTCTTGGCCCCTGGGCCATTCCGTTATGCCTGGTACCCTGCCCCTAAAATGCTATTTTCATCTCCACACTCCTTTTCTGAGTTCTTGACTTGGGCATCAGCCTAAGCTCTAAAACTTCCCAGTGTCAAGACGTGACCAAGGAAGAGAGGAGTCAGATGTCAAAGTAAGTATGAATCTACGAGGAGTGACTCTTACACACCCCTTCCCATCCTTAACTGTCTTCATGAGCCTTTATTTTAAGCAATATTTTTGTAAAGTGACAGGTAATGCTGCTCAGAATCTGGAAATTGCTTTGTTGCAAAGAAGTAGGATGTTACTAAATGCTGACACCCTCCCAGAGCAGTGCTCTTGCTAGGCTCCCCACTGAAATGAAACCCTGCGTGAGGCCACGTGTGTCCTGGCCAGATCCTCTTCCCCGGTTTCCTCCTGGTGACCCTCTGACCCTCTGCCCTGTCCGGTGACCAGCAGCTATCCCAGCATTTTCTAGATTTGCTCAGGCACCTCGAGGTGCCTGTGCTGAGGGAGTGCAGTTCTCAAACAGAAGCAAGTGGGACCAAATGTATTTTCAGCTTTGGGAAAAAAAAAAAAAAATTGTGAGGGTTTATTTCCCCTTCTACTAGGGACAGGAGCTCAGCAGAGCAGCCCAGGCTTGGACTGCACTGCCACGTTCCCTTGGGGCTCTGGGGCTGCTCCCACCAGGTTCGTGGGGTTCTTCCAGCACCGCAGCAGGGTGGGGAGTCCATTCCGGGGTGCCCAGAGGAGAGTCCTCAGCTCTGCAGGGCTCCATGTCCCTCCCTGCCCTTGCCAGGATCCATGGGGACATTGTCTGTGTCTGGGAATGACATGAGGGTAAAGAAACAGCCCAGGGCAGGTGGGACTGGACTTGTCCTGGTTGAGCTGTAGCGGCAGGGACAGTTACTGGTTCTGGAGAAACATTGTCACTCGGGCTGGCTTCGTGGCAGTCGTGGTGCTGCTGGGACCTAACCATTTCTGTAGCTTCCCCTGGCGCCAGGGTAGCTGGAGGCAGGGTCTGGAGCTGATGTGAGGAGAAGCAGAGCCTCCTGCATCCCTGAAGCTCACGGCTTCCTCTCTTTCTCTGTTCTAGCGTGTACTGGGACTATGCCATGACTATTCGCCTGGAGGAGATCGTCTATTTGCACTGCCACCAGCAAGGTAAGGCCAGAGCGGGGGCTGCTGGAGGCTCTTAGCGCCCTGACATCAGATCCCTCTGGGGATGTTTTGCTTCTGCTCCAGGGCGGATGCCCAGAGCTCTGGGCAGTCACTAGTGTGTAAATGCTTCTAGGGAAACCTTTAAACCAGCTCCTGGCTGTGGTGCTTGGCCAGGCAGTGCTCCCTGCAGAGCAGTGCTCTGTGGTTTTCAAGGGTGTGATCTCCCAGACCAGCCTTCTCCAAGGCCCCAGACTTGTCATGGACTTGGAGAAGAATCCGAACAAGCAGGAAAGTCTTTCTTTTCCATACCAGAAAGACAATTCTCTGAGCTTTCTTGCCCGCCCTCTACATTTCTGACTGGTAATGTTTCCCTCATTCATGTCTGTGTCTTCTCTCTGCTGTCACCGTTGCTAATAGTAGACAGCGGTGGCACGGTTGTCTTGGTGAGCCAGGACGGGATTCAGAGGCCCCCGCTGCGGTTCCCCAGAGGAGGGCACTTGCTGCAGTTCCTGTCCTGCCTGGAGAACGGCCTCCTGCCCCACGGGCAGCTGGATCCACCCCTCTGGTCGCAGCGGGGAAAGGTAGGCACCCCGAAACCGGGCTTGTTCCTTGCGCTGTGTCTCAGAGCAGAGCTGCTGGGGAGGGACCCTCTGCTTGACGTTAGTGGCTGCTGCATTTTAAACAATCCCCCTCTCAAAACTAGGAAGGAAGGTGGGCTTGAGGTAGGGCGGTTTGGTTTAGCTCAGGGCCTTGCCCAGCTAAACAGACCCTTGTGGGCACATCAGAAGGGAGGTGGTGTGGGAGCGGTGGCCATGGGGCACCGGGGGATTTGGTTCTCCCTGTGCACAAACAGGCTGATAGATCCCCCGGGTAGTTGAAAGCTTAATCCAAAGGCTGCTGCAGCCCAAGGAACATGCAAACCTCATCCAGGCTGATGAAGCACGTGCTCTTGTTGGGCAGGAGTTTGGCAAGCGAAGCAGTGGCTACGCTGGCCCGCGTGGTTGGGCGTGGGGCGGCTCGTGAAGAGCAGGTTTTGTTCACTAGGGGAAGGTGTTTCCCAAGCTGAGGAAGCGAAGTCCCCAGGGCTCCTCCGAGTCTGCATCCGACAAGGAAGATGATGAAGCCACAGATTACGTTTTCAGAATAATCTACCCAGGGACACAGTCGGAATTTGGTGAGTGCGTTGGCAGAGAGGGGTTCAGGTGGGTTGTGGGGGGGTGTGAGCAGCCGGGGATGCTGCACTGACGGGCACGTGGCCCATCATGCCAGGAAGTGGCCCAGAGAAACGGGCTTTGCCTGTGGCAGTGCTGCCTTTTGTTCAACATCGTTGGTTTGGGGCTTTTATTTTCTTGTTTTAACCTTCCACTTGCTACCAAGTCCTTCATTTCTGCAGCTGCAGGCTGTGACTGCCTTAACGGTTGGAAAAAAGAATTCTGGTACATAATTTGAGTAGTAAAGTTCACTTTGGTCACGTTCCTTGGGGTCACTTTTCACCATCACAAGCCTCCAGGGCTGATTCTTCTCTTGCTGTCACCAGCAAGTGCCACATTAGATCCAGTGGTGTTCCTTCAGCGTTGCTTCTGCAGCACAAAGGAGAGGTTACAGACCCTTCTTTCTCTGTGTGCTGCCAGTCTTGACCCCCGTGTCTGCTCCCTTGCTCACAGGACAAGGGAGAGGATGCTGCTGGATTCACCAGACCAGAAATTGCTCTTAAGGGCTGGTTGGGAATGATCTGAACAATGTGCTTGCCTGAAGTGACTGTACATTTGTCCTCGCTCTTCTGTGGGATGCTAAGAACAATTTTTTGACCCCTGGGAATGTTGTAGATGACTATAAGGGGGAAAACCAAGAGAAGACTTGTGGAGTGCTTTTAAAAAGCTATGAAATTTGATCAAAACCTTGTTGCTATATTTTTGAGGCTAGAGCGGGGCAATCACATCTCCTGTGACTCCTCCATAACATCAGTTAAGGTTATACTTAGTTCTTCCTGCCTTTAGCTGACTAACACAATTCAGTGAGTCAGATAAAAATCTGAGGCTAAAATAGCAGATAGAAATGCTCCTTTCTGTAGCTTCCTTTTGATCTACCCCTTAAAATTCCATGCTGGGGGCCAGATTTTCTGTGAAATGAATTGCTGCAATCTCCTCAGCTGGCATCATCAAAGTCTATGTGGTTCCTGTGGACCTTCCCAGAGGGGGGTGGAACTGCATCAGTTCTTCTTCTCTACAGATTCTTCCTTTCTCCCCTTTCATTTGTGCCCTTGTCCTCTCTCTGTGTCTCTAGTTACCATTAATGGTAATTTTCACCCATTCCTTGCGTCTGTGGTCTCCATCACTGCTGTGAGAGGGAAGAGCACGAGGACTCCAGCTGCGAGCACGATGGTGGTGATCCCCAAACGATTTCCGAGTCTCCCCATCACGTCCCGACCTCCCCTTGCCTCCCTGGGGACCACTCGGCATCAGTGTAATGCGGCTGTTGTTTGTGTCTGGTGCTACTGCTCTCCTGTGTTGTCACTTGACAGTCCCTGCAGAGGTGTCCCCTGTCCCTGCTGACCGTCACCGACCCATCAGCACCTGCTCAGTACGGGGGAAATAGGAATATTGCAACATTTTTCTTGCTAGTATCAGTTACTCAATATCACAAGCAGGGAGGGTCGCTGAGACCAAGGGTGAGCAAGGAAGCCCTCTCCCAGCTGGAAGCTGGAATTTCTACCACAATTTAATTCCCAAGGAGGAGCAAATAGGATGATTATTCATGAATCTTTTTCAGCATCCCACAGTTCACCTTCATCACGATGGCCTTTTTCCTAGGGAGGCCCAAGACCGAGGGGCAGGGGCTGTTCCAGGCCAGGCCCCCCTGAGCGGGGGGCTCTGGGGGCTGCCCGTTCCCCTGGGCTCCCTGGTGCCTGGCCGCTCTGCGGGGCGGTACCTGCGCAGGGTCCGAGGCCCTTCCAGGAGCGCTTCTGAGTTGAAGCAGGGATTTAGCAAGTGACAACATGACAAGCTACTTGCTCCTGCAGTCCCTCTCAACTTCTTCATCGAAGTCTTTATCTCCTGTCTTGTGATTTGGATGCTCCCGTCCTTCCCGCAATCTTGGGTGGGATCCTAGTGTTTGAGAGATGGGGCTTTTCCCTTCCAGTGATCTGCTCTTCCTGGGACAGCGGGTGATTTCAATCATGGTTTTTGTGTGACAGTCTCTTGCAGCCCCTTGTCTTGAGTCTCTCTGGGTTGTTTGTTTGTTTCTGCCTTGGTTGGCACTCGGCAGTTTGAGATTAGCTTGCTGAAGGCACTGTAGTTAATTAACAGATGGTTCTCTCTCTCATCAATGCTCTTTGTTTCCTTCCCCCTCTCTTTCTTTTTCCTCCTTCCCCCTCTCTTTCTTTTTCCTCCTTCCCCCTCTCTTTCTTTTTCCTCCTTCCCCCTCTCTTTCTTTTTCCTCCTTCCCCCTCTCTTTCTTTTTCCTCCTTCCCCCTCTCTTTCTTTTTCCTCCTTCCCCCTCTCTTTCTTTTTCCTCCTTCCCCCTCTCTTTCTTTTTCCTCCTTCCCCCTCTCTTTCTTTTTCCTCCCCTCTCCTGAGCTCACCAGTGCTGGTGCTGTGATTACCTGCTGTGGGTCCTACCTGGTGGCTGGACTCTCTTTGGGAAGTGTGGGATGCTGCATTTGCTGATCAAAACTCTCCTCTCAGTTGACCTCCCGTGGCTCAGCTGACTCCAGGGCTGTGCCAGGCGGCAGCTGATGCTCCTCTCCGCCCTCTTACAGTGCCCCAGGACCTGATGGACGCGCCGGGCGCTGGCCTGCCTCCCATGTGGCAACCCAGCACCCGCAAGTCCTCCTGCTCCTCCTGCTCTCAGAGCGGCTCCTCTGACGGTGGGCCGTCCAACGGCTGCAGCCACGAGAGGTACGACGGCTCTGCTGCGCCTGCTTGGAGAAACACGGGTAAAATAAAACGAGGGTCACAGGTGAAAGCCCAGCGGGGTGGCTGAGCGAGAGCAGTTATGGTGCAGGTGGTGTCTCCAGCCTCACACTTGGCTCAGTTGTCCAGGGACCGTTTGCAGGGACCAGTGGGACATGAAGTGAGGCTTGTCCCCTCCTCTGGGACGTCTCAGCTGCTCTGTGCAGCAGGAATTGCTGCTCTCAAGTGGGCAGAGGTCCTGTAGTGCTCCTCTGAAGGCAAAGCTGGAACAGCCAGGTCAAAGCAGGGGCTGAGCGAATGTGTGGGAGCGATTCCTCTCCTCACATCCTCTATGTTTTTATTGGCAGAGCTCCGCTGAAGCTCTTGTGTGACAACATGAAGTACCAAATCCTCTCCCGGGCCTTCTATGGCTGTGAGTACTTGGCACATCCACGATGCCTTGAGACGCGTGATGGGCAAGGGCTGAAATCCTGGCCTTGGGGCTGGGAGTGGTGCTGGGGTGGCTGGACGGTGGCCAAGGGCACTGGGACCAGCCTGTGGCATGCAGGGCCCTGCATACACACGCTCAGGGTTGGAAGCAAACATCTGAAATGAGATCCTGGGGCTTCAGCCCAGCGAGCAGCAGTGCTGGTGCTACAAGGCGATGAGATGCCGCCCTGTCCCAGTAGACTCCCTGCTTTGCTGCTCAGGCTGGGTGCAGCTTCCGTGGGTCTCCTTCAGGGACGAGGTGGATCAGAGCTTTCCCCTGCCCTTCGTCCCCGCAGCTCCCCGCCTTCCCTGGCTGAATATTTGCTTCTGCTTGATGCAGGGCTGGCCTATTGCAGACACCTCTCCACGGTGCGAACCCACCTGTCTGCGCTGGTTCACCACAACATTGTGTCTCCTGACGTGCCCTGCAGCGCCAGCGCGGGGCTGACTGCGGACATATGGCAGAGATACCTGCAGGACAGCACGGTAGGGCCAGCGCTGTGGGGACAGGCCAGTTGTGGTGGGCTTGGGATGGCCAGGGCAGCGTCGCTTAACCAGTCGTAGCATGGTAAGGTAAAGCAAATTGAGGAATTCCTTGAGAAGTGGGGCAGCCTGCCCCAGCCTGCACAGAGCACAGGGCTCCTAATTCTCGACACGAGGGAGCTGGAGAATGAAGGCTGCTCTCCATAGCATGTGTCTGCTCACAGCCTGTCTGCAGCAGCCTCTGTCACCCTGAGTGCTGTGGTCTTGCGGGGGGTCCCAGCACGCTGTTACAGTGGGATGGCCAAAAAGCTGCGACCGCTGCCAAGTCCTGATGCGCTGCCGGGGCTCAGAGTCACTTCAGGGGGCTGTGGTGAGCCAGTGTTGTCCCAGAATGTCCATCCACACGGGCCCCTGGCTGCGCTTAAGCCCAAGTGGAGCTCTGAGAGCGCAGCCGCAATGAACGGGCAGGGAGTTTGCGGGCAGGCAGGGTCTGGGCAGCACCCCGGGCGCTGAGGGGTGGTGTGGCTGGGCTGGGGTTGCCCTCGCATCTGCCAGCTGATGGGCCGCGGTCCTGGCTGTGTCCGCGTGCTGACCCAGAGCTCTCCCTGCAGAGTTACGAGGACCAGGAGCTGCTGCGGCTGATCTACTACGGCGGGATCCAGCACGAGATCAGGAAGGCTGTCTGGCCCTTCCTTTTGGGCCATTATCAGTTTGGGATGACGGAGGCAGAAAGGAAAGAGGTTGGTCTGGGTGTGCTGCCGGCTCGGCAGGCCGCTGTATTGCCCTGGATATTTCACAGCTTGAAGTGTCTGTGTGAACCCACGGGGCGTTGGGTCCCCTCTGTACCGCGGCTGTAGATAGGAGGTGGGAGAAAGCCCCAGGTAAGCAGGAATTCACAGAATCATCTCGCTTGGACAAGCCCTTGAAGCTCCTCCAGCCCAACCATGAACCTCACACTGACCGTTCCCAACTCCACCAGATCCCTCAGCGCTGGGTCAACCCGACTCTTCAACCCCTCCAGGGATGGGGACTCCCCCCCTGCCCTGGGCAGCCCATTCCAACGCCCAACAACCCCTTCTGCAAAGAAATCCTTCCTAAGAGCCAGTCTAAAATTGATAGGACCAAGCTCAACACTCCCCTGTGTGAGTGCAGCTGCTGGCTGCTGGCGTTCTGCGCACCTCTGGAAGGCAGGAAGGAGATGGATGGTTGGTTTTCCATCCTAATTTTTGTGCAGTTTTGTGGGTCAGGCTCTGGCTGGCACTGTGCCGCAGATGGGTGACTTTAAGTCCCACCTAGCCACAGTTAACACGATCGATCGTGTGCTTAACTGCTCTGTGCAGGCTGTCTGGGAGGGGCAGGAGGTGCTGGTTTCTGGGCTCTCCCGAGAACAGCCGTTCAAAGACCCTCCCTCTCTAAACGCTGCAGGCTGACGACCAGATCCGCATGTGCTATGAGCACACCATGGCGGAGTGGCTGGGCTGCGAGGCCATCGTCCGGCAGCGGGAGAAGGAGTCGCACGCAGCAGCTTTGGCCAAGTGCTCCTCCGGGGCCAGCCTGGATTCCCACATTCAGAGGATGATGCACCGCGACTCAACCATCAGCAACGAGGTGAGGGTGTGGGGGGCTTGGGGAGGCTCCTGTGCTGCGGGGAGGGACGGAGACACGGTTCTTGCTCACCCTTCTCCCCGCCTCTGCGCCTCGTGGCTCACTAATCCGTGTGAGTTAGGGTTGGAGCTTTCTTATCTGTTTCCTTTCATCTGCTCTGGTTTAGCAGCAGGGGCAGCATCTGCTGCGGTCTGACCCCAGTTTGTGTGCTGCTGCACTGATGCAGAGGTTTTGGTCTGCAGCCTGAATTGAGGTCTTGGGAGTCAAACAAATCTGCTTTGGTTCTTGCAGCCACAGTATCTGCAGCGGCGCTGAACAGTTCTGCATCTCTGACCCCGGGTCGGGGTGTGGGCACAGAGGGTCTGAAAGCCAGAGAGAGGGCAGGGAGTCAGCCAGGAGCCCAGAGCTCCTTCGTGGAGCTGCTCCAGGCACTCTCACCAGTCCTGTGAAAAGTTCCTCATGGGTATTTCTGGACAACAAGAGATACTTGTTACCTGGTTCGCGCTCCTGGTGTAAAACTTCCATGGAAATCAGGGTTGAAGTAGCAGAAGGGAGGAGGACCACGTTTCTGGCACTGAGGGGCTGTGAAACAGGTCAGTGGGCTTCTTGGCTCCCTTTTCCATCAGCTGCTCAGCACAGAGGAAGCCTGGGCTGCTGCCTGTAGGCAAGAGGAGTGGGGTGGCTCTAGGGCTGGCTCTGAAGGAGCCTGCAGGGCGCGGGGCAGCCTCGTGCCGTGATGGGACAGAGCTGGGCCCCGGCACCCGGCTCCGTGGGCCTGGCTTTGGCAGTGCAGTGAGGAGTTAGACCCACAGCCCAAAGCAAAGGGTGTGGAGGGAGAAGCCTGTTAAAGGAAAGAGAGTCCTGGGTACAGAGTCCAGGGAGTGTTTCTGTGGGGGTTTTGTCCTTGGAGGAGAAGAGTGTGGCACAGCAGAGCGAGCGGTGCTGGGTTATCTGACCTTGCGCTGCCACACCAGAGAGGAACAGAGGGCAAGCCTGGAGACTTCATCTGCTTTCTTCTGGGGACTTTGCATGGATGCTTTTGGAAAGAGATGAGCTCAGCCCCAACCGGGTGTGTAGAGAGAGGGAGAGAGGCAGGGAGGCGAGGCCGAAGCGGGCTCTGTGTGTGGATGACGCGGCTCTTGCAGGGGATGAGCAGGGGTGGGCTGCACGCCCGGCATTGCTGAAGCCCTGGGAATCATTCCCATCCCCTCAGCACCTCCGCTGTGGTGGTTCTTTTGCATCCCAGTCTGCCTGCTCCAGGAACATGCGCTGGGAGGGGAGCTGGCAGGGTTAATATGTGCAGAGGTTCACCCTTTTCTCAGCTCAACCTGAAATTTCCTGTTAGAAAACGCTCCCATGGTAATGGAGGAAAACTGTCACCCTTCCTCTCTCCAGTAGAGCCCTGCCCAGCAAACACCCACAATAGTAGGGTGGGGACAACTCGCTGCTGCCGCTCTGAAAGTGCCTGTTTTCTTAAAACCCCATTGTTTGTGCGTGACGTCATTGCAACGCTCCGCACATCCCCACAGCCGAGCAGCTGCAGGCTCCTGCGCGACGGCCAGCCTGGAGCAGGGGTGGCTCAGCTAACGGGCAGGGCTCACTCAGAGGGAGTCCACGGGGCAGGAATCCACGGGGCAGGAATCCACGAGGCAGGAAGAGCACTGAACTGGTCACTGCAAAGCCCGACGCTTCCTTCTGTGCTTCAGCTGGAAGCTAGAAAAGAGTGCCGTTGACTTTTAGAGGGGCTGCCTCCGCTGAGTCTGGCTTGAAACATCAATATTTGTCCTTTAAGAAAAGAAAAAAAACATTAATATGCTGGGAGGGATTGTTTTATAGCCTGTGACTTCATCCTTTATGTAAACTAAGATGGAGTGAGCCGCATTGCTGCCAAATTAGGACAGAGATTTGTAGAAATTTGCGCTCCAGGGAGACAGCGTGACCTCTCTGTAGGCCAGAAGAAAGCAGTTCCTTTCAGACCCAAACATACAGTGTTTGAACTGGATTGCCCTGGAACAGGACTTTGTTTTTTGTCATCTTCTCCAGCAGTAAATGTCAGTGGCGGGCTGAGGCGGGGTGCGGCGCTGTGTCACAGATCTGCACGGCAGAGTTCATGTCATGTGAATGTATTTCATGGGTCAAATATGAGAATTTATTGGAGGCGTTTTCTGCTCGTTCTTTACATGCAGATGTGCCCACCTCTGATAGCACGGCTTGAGCCTCCCCCCACTCCAGACACCACACTCTTTGCCTTCTCACTGGCCTTTTCCCTCTCTCTCACAGTCTTTGCAGAGCTGCAGCTCCGGCCGACAGAATCACGCGCGGCTGCAGAGCGACTCCAGCTCCAGCACGCAGGTGAGCGGCAGCATTTTGTCCCCTCTTGCTTGTTCAGACACCGGCCGCCCTGGATGCCCTTCACGGTCTTTTCCAACCGAGATGATTCTGTGATTCTGTGACTGTGGGCTCTGAGTTGTGCAGATGACCGAGCTCTGACCTGCCAGATCCAGGCAGAGCAACCTAAAGGCTGAGGACGGCCCAGAAATTCCTCCAAGAGTCTGGTTAAAATGGGGCAGAGAGCTCGATGCTCAGGCTGAAGCTCTCTCTCACTATAGCCAAGATGTGGAGCCACAGCCAGGCACAGCACTAGTAAGTTTAAAACGCCCTCAAGTCCTCTGAGCTTTCTTCCAGTGGTTGCTTGTATGAGCCCTGCAGATGTAGAGCAGATCTTCCTCCCTCCCCACACTCGGGAACACGGGCACTACGTCCCCAGGAGCCACGTTCCGCAGTTTAACTGCAGTTTCTCTGCAGCTCCTGGGGCTGTGATGCCCACGTTCCCAACGGTTTGCTGAGCGCAAGGGGGTTGCTGGCTCTCACGGGGCTCTTGGCTTGTGCTTTGCAGGTGTTTGAATCTGTTGATGAAGTGGAACAGATGGAAGATGGCAAACAAAGCAAGATCCCCAACGGGACGGTTCCCAACGGCATGTGTTCCCCCGATTCTGGCCACCCCTCTTCTCAGAACTTCTCCATCGCATCGGGATTCTCGGAGCGCAGCTTCAGCAACGAGGACAGTGCCCTGGAAACCAACAAATCCTCAGCCAGCTCTCAGGGAAAGGCCGGCGGGTCCGACGCATCAGGCCCACAGGACGCGGATGGTGCCCGGCAGGAGGAGAAGCTGCAGGGCCAAGACAGCCTGGAAGGCGAATTTCCCCCCGCTGGAAGCGTGGATTTTGTTCCCGTGGGTGAGAGCTCGTCAGGGGTCCTGAGAGATCGTGAGGCCGTGGCTCTGACTGTGGTAGAGAGCTGGGCAGACAGCGAAGCTGAAAAGCAAAGCTTGGTGGAGAGTGAAGATAACCTCTCCGAGGAGCCGGAGATGGAGAGTTTGTACCCGCAGCTGGATTCTCTGGCTGTAGCTGATCTGGCCAACAGCGAAACCTCTGCTGTCTCCTCGTCGGGTGTCACCTACTCGGTATGTACAGACTCGTTCACTGCGTGGGGTTCTGCCTGGGTGCCCTGCTATTTACCTGCATTTCCCCTGTGCTAATCCTGCAGTTGTGAGTGCAGGGGCTGTTCACCTTCCTCCCAAACCCTGCCCTGTTGCTGCGCTGCCCTCGCAACTTTCTTTTTTGGTTTTTAGTTGAAAACAAATCAACTTGGCTTTTGTTTTGGGCAGCCAGAGCTACTGGACATGTACACGGTGAACCTGCACCGCATTGAGAAGGACGTGCAGCGGTGTGACCGCAACTACTGGTACTTCACCCCCGCCAACCTGGAGAAACTCCGCAACATCATGTGCAGGTGGGGGCGGGCGCGGGCTCCAGGCGCTGGGGCTTGGTTTCCCTGAGTTCACCCTGAGGCTGGAGCCTCAAACTTTATTCTGATTACTGAGTTTCGCCTCTGACTTCCTCCCCCAAATCCCCTCATCGTCTCCAAGGACCTCGTGGTCACCAGAGCGAGGAGTGCAGCGTCCTGCCGTGTGCTGCTCTGCCCCGTGGCTGGGTTGGTGGCCCAAG
This sequence comes from Strix uralensis, assembly GCF_047716275.1. Lineage (NCBI taxonomy): Eukaryota > Metazoa > Chordata > Aves > Strigiformes > Strigidae > Strix > Strix uralensis. The sequence continues at coordinate 16,749,777 of NC_133988.1, forward strand.
CAGGAGGCTCCCTGGGGCTGCCCGGCCATGCTGCCTCACAGCCTGAGTCCAGCACAGCCCTCCTGCTCTCCAGAATATATCCAGAAAATGTTTTAATGAGGATCAGCCCGCAGAGCTGTGGTGCTAATGAGGAAGTGCCTGAAGCAGCCGAGTGGTTAGTGCCTACCCCGCAGACAGTGATACCTGGGTGTGCTTCTGATTCTCTTTGCTTAGTCCCTGTGACTAAGAGGTTGCTGTGTGACATTCACCGACTCAATTCGGCTCTAGCTCAGCAGCTGCGGCTGCTTCAGGGGCAGCGAAGGCTAAAATATTATTACTCATCTTGCAAATATGAGGAGAAGCTGCTATTTCATTAGCGCTGTCACTTCATCTGACAGCCCGAGTTGGAGATCTCTGCTGAGATGAGACCTACAAGACAGCAGAGTTTGGAAAACTAGTGGGCAGGATGGAAAAGATCGTTCCCTTGTGCCAGCAGCGGAGCTGAGCCCTTTCTGAACACGTTTTGACTTGCTACCAAATATGGGAAGACATCTCTGCCGGGCTGGCGGCTTCCTGGGACGCGGGGTCCAGGGAGGCGAAGCAGGCAGAGAGCGCCAGGAGGATGAACTGAGGGGGAAGGGTGAGAACGAGAGATAAATTAACACGCTCTTACCAGTCTCTGCCCTTTGACCAACCGCCCCACCTTGCTGTGCCTTTTGATTTCACTTTTCCCTGCGCTGATTCCTGTGCGCTGGCCACGGCACAGCCCTGGATCAACACCCTCCCGTGGCTTCCCTGAAAGTCACTACGGGAACTTAATCATTTACAGGCCGCTGGTGGAGGGACGGAGCACGGGTGTAGCAGAATAAACAGGCCTGATTTGCCCTGCCCGCCGCCGTGCGCTGGCGGCAGCGTGGGGGAAACGCCGGCGTTCCGGGAGCGGAGGCAAGGGCACGGGCGAGCAAGGTGGCAGGCGGTGGCACGGGGAGGGCTCACAGGTCGCCTTTCCTGCTCTCTCCCACAGCTACATCTGGCAGCACATTGAGATTGGCTACGTGCAGGGCATGTGTGACCTGCTGGCCCCTCTCCTGGTCATCCTGGATGACGGTGAGTGGGTGGCTCCACTCCGCTTGCCCCATGCCTTTGTGGGAGCGTGTGGGGGGACGTGCTGGGCCCTTGGCAGTGGGAGGGTCTCATGTGCGGCGTGGAGCAGCTGGGGACAAGGTCACAGAATCTTAGAATCACAGAGTCATCTCGGTTGGAAAAGCCCTTGAAGCTCCTCCAGTCCAACCATGAACCTCACACTGACCGTTCCCAACTCCACCAGATCCCTCAGCAACCCGACTCTTCAACCCCTCCAGGGATGGGGACTCCCCCCCTGCCCTGGGCAGCCCATTCCAACGCCCAACAACCCCTTCGGCAAAGAAATCCTTCCTAATAAGGTCCCACTTGTCCTTGCTGCTGTCTGACCCCCGGGAGCCCAACCTGGGGACAGCAAGTACCTTTGGCAGCGTGAGGGCTGTTTCTGAGGCCAGACCCCTGGCTCTGTGTGCGGGGAGGGGTGTTCCTGCTGCGGGGGGGTGGGGATGCGGGCGCAGCTGCAGCAGAGCAGTGACTGTCTCCCCTCCCTGCACAGAGGCTCTGGCTTTCAGCTGTTTCACGGAGCTGATGAAGAGGATGAATCAGAACTTCCCCCACGGAGGAGCCATGGACACCCACTTTGCCAACATGAGATCTCTGATCCAGGTCCTGGCACAGGGACGGGGCAGCCTCTCAGGCCGGAGTGGGGAAGCTGATCTTGGGACAGGGGTCTTGGGGGGGCTGAGAGGAGTTTTTGGGGGTGGGAAACAAGAGGGACTATAACGACAGCCTGGAGCAACGTGTGCCAGGGCTGCCAGGGAGGGAGGAGCTGTGTGGAAGGTGCTGTGGTGCAGTAGGAGAGCAGTGGGCACGGAGGGAGGCAGAGGAATGGCTGGTGCCTCCGCTGCGCACTGATGAGTTTTCTTTTCTCTTTTCTTGGCAGATTCTGGACTCCGAGCTCTTCGAGCTGATGCACCAGAATGGTGATTACACCCATTTCTACTTCTGCTACCGATGGTTTCTCCTGGACTTCAAGAGAGGTGTGTGCTGGGAGGGAGGTAGCTGGGAGCAGCAAATGGGGAGGGAACGCAAGGCCTGCCACGCTTCTCAGTACACCCCGCAGCTTCAGTTGTTTGAACTTCTGTTTTTACCATGTGCTCCTGTTTTGCTTTCCCTGGTAGATTTGTGGCTGACTTTTCTAGATACAGAACCTGCTGTTCTAGAGCTGCTGCTGAGCCTCCACCGGGTTTGTGTCCCGAAGCCTGTGCCACCCGCCGCAGGCCGGAATGTTTGTCTCTCAGATGCTTATTGCTTCCAACTAGAACAGGTTCTGTGGGAAGAAACCACCCAGCGTGTCCTCCCCATGCTGCCGTGCCCGCTGTGAGCCAGGACGGTCGTAAACCCACGGCTGGGGTAGTAAGTGCTGGGCTTTTTCCTCTGTTAACAGAGCTGGTGTACGATGACGTGTTCGCCGTCTGGGAGACCATCTGGGCAGCTGCACACGTTTCCTCTGCACACTACGTGCTCTTCATAGCCCTGGCTTTGGTGGAAATGTACCGGGACATCATTTTGGAGAACAACATGGATTTTACAGACATCATCAAGTTTTTCAACGGTACAGCTTGTGTTCTGTTGGGCTGAATTTGTGGCAGCTGCTCCGATGTAGGCAGCACATATCTGTCTGACTACAGACAGTCATGGCTGGGCCATACTGGTAAATGTTGTAAAACAAACAGAGCAGTGTGTGGTTGTGCGATGCTGGTGCTTGGAGCACGATGGTAAAGAGACCCCTTGCCCCAGCTGGGCTTGGGGGGGTCTGGTGGTGCCGTCCTTGGCAACGGCCCACCTTGCTGTGCCAAAGGGAGCAGGGAGCGTAGCTTGGGCTTCCTGCTGGCTGCAATCCCGAGCTGGGTGATGGTGGCTCTTCAGTCGGGCGTCCCTGCGAGGGAACTTGGGCAGGAATTGGCAGCTTGGGCTGAGCTGCAGAGTGCTGCGAGGCTGGGGCTCCCCACAAGGCGCCGGGCTGCTCGGGTCTAGCCCCTCTGGGTGTTCCTTCTGTCTCTGTTCCAGAAATGGCCGAGCGACACAACACCAAGCAGATCCTGAAGCTGGCTCGGGACCTCGTCTACAAAGTCCAGACTCTGATTGAGAACAAATGAAGGCCGCGGGGAAGATGAGGCATCCAGACGAAGAGCTGGGACTCCCCTTCGATGCTTCCTCCCCTTCTCCTTTTTCTCCCAGTGCCACACCTGTGGAAATAAGGTAGTTGGACACACGCTGCTGTCTGTACTGGAGGTACCCTTAGCTCTCCAAGTGCTGTGGTCAGTGTTAGGTCCGGGGGCCTCGGCTCAGCTCTTCGCAGCCTTCTTCAGTGACTTAACCAAAGATCCGTACGATTGCATTTCGTTGCTAAGGACTCGCTTCGGAAGCAGGACGCGGGCAGTTGCTGCCTTGCCTTGCTGCAGCAAGCGGGGTCACCCCCCCCCAACCAGCGAGGCGGCTGCCAGCGGCGCGGCTCAGAGCTGGGGGTCTGTGAGAGCCGAGCTGCCGGCGCTCCTCGCGCTCGACAGCCTCTGTCACAAGGAAATAAAGCTGCTTCCTCACACGCCGTTGCCCCGTGGCACGGGGAAGCCGGGGCCAGCCCTGCAAGCCTGGGCAACACCGGGGTGCTGCCAGTGCTCACTTTCTTACCAAGCTCATGAGGTTCTGCCAGGAACAGAGAGGGACTTTGATCACAGAAATTCCCCTTCTTTTGATCTTGCCCCTTGATGCATAGCATCCCCTTTAGTATTTTTTTTTTTTTTAGGGCTCTGTTCTCTCCCTGGGATTTTTATGTTGTTTGTTACTACAGTATCTGAGCACACAAGAGTTTCATCTCTGGATGGATTTTTAGAAGAGCTCTGAATTCAGCATTGGGTTTTTCTTTCAAAATCCAGCCTCTGTAACACTCTGAACACTGGTAAATCTGGTCCTAACCTCCTCTGGGAACTCTAGACTTGAGGTTTTCTCACCTGCCTTACTCTAGCTGCTCGTGTTAGGAGTCTGGTCTCCTTATGGTCCCTCTGCAGCTCCTGTTCGGGGAGGGCTCCTCGAGGGGCAAGTCAGAGCTCCGACTTCGCTGACTGTCCTGACTTTCCCTCTGGAGGTGCCCATCTCTTCCTCTGTTAATTAAAAGACCAGCTGCTCAAAGCTAGCCAGTGCAAACAATCCCCTTGGTGCCTGCAGGTTTTCTGTGTGCTTCTGGGGCTGGCTACAAAGCCCCCGAAGTCCACTGAAAGTCTCCAGTTAGGTCTTGGTGGGCTTCTTTCACATGCCTGTGAAGAGGAAAAGAGCCCAAGGTCCCTGAGTGGTCTTTGCTTTTGGAAGATGCACTTTTGCGGCCGCTTTTCCTGCAGTGGCTCTCCAGCGTCGCAGCCCCTGGAGCACACTGCATGAAGTGCCTCTCCAGCACTACCAGCGTGAGAGCTGAGCTGCTGTGCCGTGCCACGGCTGCGCGACGGAGGGTTTGGATTCATTTTTCAACTCAGGTAAAAACAATAAAGGGAAAGGAGAGAGGTGGGTTGGTGGTACGTCCACTTCAGCCAGGGAGGGCTTTGTCACGGCCACAGGAGGCTGCCGTGAACGTGTGCTTTCAGCAGCAGGGAAGACGCTGGGTTGTAGCTCTCTCTAAGGGTACTTGCTCTCAAGTTTTGCTGCAAAAATCTGTGTTCCCCCTCCGTGCGATGTGTGGTGTGTGTGCGTGCTCTCCTCCTCCCCTCTGCGAGATAAGGCCCTGCTCTTCTCTTGCTGTTGGAGTGCTGCTCACCAGAAGGGAAAAGGGGCCCTTCCCTCCTTCTGTGGAACATCTGTGTGCTGACTGTGTTTTGTATTTATTTGTGGCATGTGTCAGATGTTGCTTGCAGAGTCAGATGTAAATCTGCAGAAGAGAAAACCATTGTTTAGAACAGTTCTGCAGAGCGTGCTGAGGCGGTTTGCAGTTTCTGAGCAAACGGGCTCATCTGTCTGCAGTTCTGGGACACGGAGGCTGCACTAGAAAAACCAGGGAACGGTAGTGAACTGAACGCTTTGGGGAAGAGGCTGCAGCAGGGGGTCAGAGCGGTGGGGAGCCCCTCGTGTCTCTCAATCCCAACAGGCAAGTGTGTGCCAACAATCTCAGAAAGGCTTTGGAGCAGTTTTCTGCAGCAGATCCCCAAAGAGTGCTTGGTCTGGGGTAGCACAGGAAACAAAAGCTTCAAATCTGCCAGGTCGCGTGTGAGTCTTTCATCTTTCCACAAAGCAGAGCAAAAAGCTCGTGCCTGCCCTACCAGGCTGTTGCTGTTCCCTCCAGGTCCTAGGACAGGTAACAGTCGGCTGCATCACCCTCTCCAAAGGGCGGAGTGCTCTGTCCTCCCCTCCTGCGGGACGGGAACCAGTAGGTCAGCTTAAACACGGTCCTATCAAGCAACATCACTGACACTTTATCTTTCAAGCTTCTGTTTTTCTTTCCTTGGTTTTTAAACAAAAACAGCCAAGAAATTCTGCACAATATTTGCTGTCTGTATTAACTGAGAGTGTCTTTGGGCCGCTCAATAGCAGTGTTTTTTGAATAACTTCTGGGGGGAAAAAGTATTTATTTATTGATTGTACATTACTGTGTGTCCTTGTATACTGAAGTGTGTGAGTGTGTGTTGTTATGCAAATGGAGATATATCTTTTCAATGTTCTTTCCGATATCTTGTAAATGTTTACCAGAAAATCGTGTCTATATATAATATATATATACAGTATAGAGAGAGAAGACGTGAATTAAGTGGGTTATTTTTTGAGGGGGGGGGGGCGCGGGGGAGAAGAAATCTTTTGCTTCTAAGAACTGTGTGGTTTCTATAGCACCTATTCCATGATGTGCCAATCTGTCACTGTCTCTGTGCTGTGAGAATTGTTCTGGTACGGCAACAGGAAGCTCAGAGCAGAACCACTGTCATCGTGTCAAGCTTGGCTTGATTTTACTTCTGACTTTAAAACTGGAAAAGAAGAAAAAAAGGGAGGGGAAAAAAAAAATGGAGGAGAAAAAAAAAAAAAGCTTTGTTCCAGCTACAGCGCTGAGTCAGGCTGTGCCTGCCCCGAGATTGGCTTTGGGTCAGAACAGTTGCAGAGTTGAGGGTCGCAGAGAAATGGGATAGCCCAAAGAATATGGTACGAATGTCAGGACTAAGGTCCTTCCCCTTTGCAGCTGATCGTACCGTTTGTTAGGAAGGGGCTTTACAGGAGCTGTACAGAGCCGAGCTCTGCCGCAGGCAGTGCCCCCGCGCACGGCGCTGCCCCAACTCCTCCAAAAGTCAGCGAAAACCATCCGCTGCCCAGTGCTCTGCGAGGCCTCGGGGCTGAACCTGGAGCTCCAGCTTTGTGTCCCCGTGCAGACCTGAGCCAGAAGCCCTGGGCCATGTCCAGCTCTGCGCTGGTGGACGGTGCTGCTCCCCCACTGCCTGTCCTGCCAGACCCTGCCTGCGCTGCTGGCATGGGCACAGGCAGGGCAGCGGCTGCGGGACGTCCCAAACAGGCCGTGTGTGATAGTCCCTGCGTGGTGTTGAGCATCTTGGAAGCGGGGCGGGGGCAGGAGCTGTGTCCTTGCTCAGGTCTACCCACAGGGAGGCAACCCCAGGAGCCTGGGGCTCGAGATCTGGTCGATGGTTAAAAGCTACTAAAATTTCAGCAAAGGTTTTTGTTGCGCAGCTGTTTGTAGGCCCTCTCCTGCCTGGCTCTGCCCCTCTGCCACATCACCCTGAGGTAGAAGCGTTACTCCGGGTTTCCGACAGCGTGAATCCTCGTGGCCCTGCGCGCCGGCACGGCTCTGTCCCGGCTGTTCACCGCGGAGGGAGCAGCCGGTCGCGGGGGAACGCGTTGCCCATGTACAGTCACTTTCTCTGGCTCCTTGGGGGAGAGGAACGTCTCATCCCAGCAGCTCCGCGCAGCTGAAATGCAGCCCCTGCCATGGCACTAGGAGCTCTGGGGGACGCGGGGTCGAGCTGCTGTGCCTCCTGCTGGAGGCCACTGCGTCCCCTCATCCCGCTTGCCCCCGGCCCGCGTTCCCTACCCTGGGCCACTCCAGAGCTGAGCCCCAGTGAAGGATGGGCCGAGCAGTTCCACTGGCAGAGCATCTGCAGGGGGTGTGGGGTTTTCGCTTTATCTTTTTTGTTGGAGCTGCTCAGCTCGCAGATAATCCTGGTGTGTTGAAATACAGAGTGTTTGTGCCCCGTGTTCCCCCGCGGGAGCCACTAACGGATCCTCTTTCTGCATTTGAGCTTTCTGCTGATGCAACCAACCACATAACTCTTGGTCCCCATCTCTTAGTGTTACTCATGTGAACGCTTTAGAAGTTGTCTTTCTTCCTAAATGTGTAATTTTTATAGGCCTTTTTCTCTTACTGAGTCTCTCAGTTGCTTTGCTATTAACATTTTTCGTGAAGGCTGAGAGGGTTTCTTGCATGGGAACTTCTTGCAGCCACCTGTTCTGCTCTCATCCAGCCTCATACATTCTGAACGTCCCTTAACATTTCCAAATATTCCTTTTATTCTAACTAGAGCCAGCAGTAGAAGTGCAGGTCTCGGCAACATTGTCGCTGAGAAGTAAAAAACAGATGAAGAGCAGTGACTGCTCTTGGTGTGGTGCCTTGGAATCGCAGTTCTGGGGGGCACCCATCCGTGGGCAAGCTGAGCCCATCCCTAAATCCCACCCTGGAGGCACAAGCCTTGTGGCCAAGAGCAATTTATGGGATAAGATTCTTCTTATTCTTTCTCCTTTATTTATTTGTTTACTTATTTTAACCTGGCTGGCTAGTTTTCCTTCCTTTCCCCGTTTATTTTAAGTAGCTGGCTAATTCTCTGCACTGGGAGCCACTGTGGCAAACAGTCCTCAAAATAGTTATGGGACCAGTTTCAGGATTCTCATCACATAAGTTTGCTTTAAAAAAATACCTTCTGCTGTCTTAAATTGCTGCTCTCTCTTGTGGCATTGCTGTCCAGCTAGTGGTAGCCTCAGAGCCTGTTCATCAGTGGGGCCAAAATGATTCTCATTTCATCTAAACATCTGTCAAATATCTTTCACTCTGGGAATTTTCACAAGTACCAAGCAGTTCTGGGCACATTTTCAGCATTTTACTGTCGCGTGAGCACAAATTGATAGTGAAGGAGCACAACTTACAGGTGAAGTGAGTTTTCTAGCAATATGGAAGGGTTATAACTCTCACCAGAACCAGTTTTCAGAAATTCTGATAGAGGTTTTCAGATACCGTGAAGTGGATAAAATGCCACTCAGTGTTCCCTGCTCCTTCAGGCGCTCCAGCGATCTCCACTTGAGGTCGTTGCCCTCGTTGCCTGCCCTCAGATAAACACACGTCGCTCACTGAGGCACCTGAAGTCTTTGTGCTCCCCAGTCACACCACGTTTATGTTTTATGGTGGCAGTGGGCCAAAGTTAAGGTGGTTGTGGTGCCGTAGCCGTGCGTTTCTACACCTTAGAATGTTTGGGTTTCTTCTAAACTTCGTCTGAATCCTGAATTTCCTGGAGAATGTACGTTGATGGAATAGCCATAGCAGTCTTTTAACAGGTGTCTCGTCTTAGATTAGTGATAACCCTATTCAACCTTAAATTCCCGTTCAGTGGTTTAAGAACTTACTTTTTTAAATTGATTTTGCACACGGAGGCGGAGCTGTGGGTGACAGCCTCTGCTCCTGAGGTGCTGGCACATGAAGGGCCGTGTCCCCACCGGCTGCGGGGCCGATCCTGCAAGGAAGGCCACTTTTCATCAGCTTTTTTGTAAAAGCACCTTTTAAATTTTTTTTTTTTAATAAGTCAAAGCTAAAATTTAAACTATGCACAAGGTCTCAAAAAGTACGTGGGAGTTTTAAGAATCGGTGTGGCTTCACTGCTAAGGAAGTGAAAGAATTGAAAATCCTAACACTGGATACTGAGATACTAAAAACTTCATGACTATGTAAGAAGATCTACTTAAACTCTTAGAAATTCAGTCTCTTCTTGGAGTGTGATTCCCAGGAGCCAGGGAAGGAGAAAGCTGGTTTTCACAAACAGCATTAAGGAAAATTTTGTTGAAAATCCAACTCGGTTGTAACCTTAGACCCACGATTGTCGCTTCCCGAGGGCTCAGGTGTGTTCTGGAGGGCTTGGCGGGGCGAGCGGGTGGTGCTGGGCTGTCACCCTGCTGCGGCTCTCGGGGACGGGGGTTACCCCTCAGTGGCGGGGTTATGAATGTATCTGATGTACCCGCACTAGACTTTTATGTTGCCCTACACTGAATTGCTGCTTTTCTATGTTGGATGCCATTTTGGTCTCTGGGAGTTGCTCTATCTGAGCTTAATGAGCACTACAGCTTTTAATCTATTTGTAGAAGTGCTGCTAATGTTCTTAGATTATTTGAATTCCACACTGTGGTATAATATCTGTTTTATATTATTTTATTCATGCTTTTTTTTTTTATGTAAACTGTTCCTTATTGTTGTTCAGAAAGGAAAAATTAAAGCTCTATTCTCTATGGTTAATGTATTTTCAAATCAATAAAATCCTGGTGGTTCTTTACGGCTGCGCAGTCCCTGGTAAGACAGCACATGTGGGGTGTACCCTGACAAGGCAGCGCTGGGGCCTTCAGCAGTGCTGCTGCCGAGAGCACGGGGGGAACTGCTGCACCCAAAAATGGGGTGCGGGGGGATGCTCGGGGGCTTTTCTCCTCGTTTTGAGGACAAATTTCTACTTCCCTCCTCAGCGTACCTGCTCCTTGTTGCTAGAAAAACTACGAGTTTTTAACGAGTGCTCAGAGCCACAGCAAAATACCAAGTCCTGTAACAACTTTGGTCTGGGAAAAGCTCCTCCCGTTGCTGAATGCGTGTTGGTAAATGCTCACTGCTGCCATTAATGAAACAGTAATTCCAGTGGAGTTAATCTGCACTGAGCTATTTCTGTGCTCGCTAAGCTGCTGACAAGGAATTTTTCAAAGTCAGAATCAGTGCGTGGCCCGAGATCTTCTAGAGCAGAATCTTTCCCTTCCCTCCTCCCCCTTCCACCCCCTCCGCAGTGGGGAGCACACGGTTATTTTCAGAGGTTACCGGTAGCTCCGCGCAGCACCGCAAGGGCTGTGGGGTTTAGTCTGGGCTCGCTCACTGGCGAGGGGAAGGCCCTGAGCAGGGCGGGATGCTCCTCGGCAGCCCAGTGGGGTGGAGGGGCTGGGGCCGAGCTGCTGCTCCTTCCCCCCAGGAGGATTTTGGGCTACCATCTGCTCCGCTTGCTTGCCGGACAAGTGACTCGTCTGGGACCAAGGCCAAGTTTGACCAAGACCCTGTGTGTGCGGGATGGGGGAGCTGAAAGGAGCTGGGCCGTGGGGGCAGGTGGGAGGGCCGCAGCGATGGACTGGAGGGGTTGGGGGGTGGCTGGAGGGAGCTGGGGAGGCACCACTGGGCACCTGCAGCCCCCCGCATCCCCCCGCCCCACGCTCACCAGCGGCGGCTCTTCCCCATCGTTGCTCTTTCTCAACCCCAGACCCCGCGGCAGCTCTGTGCACCCCGTCCCCTTCTCGGAGCCCGTCCTCGTCCTCGGGGGCTGGAGAACGGCTCAGCCCCAGGGTTCTGGTGGGAGCCAGGTGAGGAGCACGAGCCGTGGGATCCCCAGCAGCAAGGGGGATGCTGTTCGAGCTGTGGTTTTGAGGAGATCTGTATTTTCTCATCGCTCCCAGCTTTCAGAGCTCTCCCCTGCTCTTCTCAAGTCCCTTCTCCCCGCTGTCCCCTCATCTCCTTTTTGCACTTCTCCCCTCTTGCCGTGCTGGCTTTGTTCTGCGTTGCCATCCTTGCTCTCCCTGATGGCATCTCTTGGCCTTCGCGGCCTCGCTGCACTCGGACCGTCACCTCCGTCCTTCCTCTCGCTGTGCCCCTCCCTGGTAGCGTGGGGAGTTCAAACCGGTGAGGGTGAAGGTGAAATAGAGCACTTCAAGAGGAGGAAAAAGGCTGCCAGTCGCTAGGGACAGGCTGGGCTGGCTCCTGTGCCCGCGGGGAGGTGGTGGAGGGCCCTGGGGCGAGGGCAGCTCCTGGCCGTGGTGGTGATTTTTTATACCTCCGTGTGATCCTCCGCTGACACAGACGGGGTGTGCGGAAGGCAAGGGAGCGCGCTCTGCGGTAGTGCCTAAAATGACCTTGGACTTGATCTCGTTAGCTTGCCTTGATTATTTCCTGGGTCTATCTTTAGACCTTTAAACCGGTCGTGATATGAGGGGCTGCGGCGCCTTTCTCGCTGCAGGCGAGCGGGTAACAGGAGCGACAAGTTTTTCATTAAAAAATGCAGGGAGGGTGAGAGGAGAGCGGGAGGAGCTGCTCGGGGGTCCCTGCTGGTGCTCAGGGCTGGTGCCTGTCACCTCCGGAGACCCCAGAAGGTCTTTGGGTGCTCAGGGAGGGCTTCCCCAGGGAGGCTGTCACGCGTGGGAGCGGGGACGGGGTGAACCCGGGCCCCGGGAGCCGCCTCGGAGCGACGTCGTGTGCGTGTGTCGGTCCCGCAGGGCAGGTTTGCATCAGCCCGAGTGTCGTGTTTTACACAGCACCAACCCGGTTTAAATGCTTTTCTAAAAATGGGATAGGAGTGAAAGCAAGGTGGGACGGTAGCTCCAGATTCCTGCCTCTACGTACTTACGAGAAGAGGCTTAATTAAATAAAACCTGGTATTTAATTAATCCTTAATATGTTTGCTTCTTGGGGCATGTTTGCTCTAATGGCACAGCACCAGTTTTTAGTGCAGCCTAATTGATTGCCAGGGAGCTCACAGTTAAGAACTTCAAAAGGGTGATGAAGACACTCCCCAAAGATGCGTAGTTTGCAAAACGTCACGGTGGGATTCAACCAGCCCTTGCAAATGTGTTAATTACCTGATATTAATTGCCAATCTAATCACTAGAGGCCAGATCCCCAACGTGCAAAAGCAGAAATGCCCTGTATGCGTGGTGGGGAGAAGACTGGCAACAATCCTGCTGTTCAGATGGAGGAAAGTAAATGATCCTAAAAGTGAATTTCATTAATTTTTAACTCGGGATACTTTCTCACAAAAGCAGATATCCTGAGGTTGTGCTTTGAAGTGCACTTAGGCACAGCCCCGAGCTTTCCGTCAGAGTTGCCGCCTGGGTGCAGCGGGGGGCCGGCAGCCTGCGAAGCCGCTCCTGAACGCCGGGTTCACCATGTCGTGCCCTGGGCTGCCCTTCAGGAGATGCTTCGCCATCAGCCGGTGGCGGAGGGTGGTGGGAGGGGTGGTGTCAGCCCCGGTATTTATATCTGGTCTGGTTTGATCCTCTGCTGCCCGAGTCTGAGCCCTCGGGCTGTCGGTGCGAAGGCAGCAACTGTGGCTGACAAACCAGTTTTACCTGGCACCTACCCAGGGCAGCCCAAGGCGGTGGCTGTGGCTGAGGGCTGAGGGGGTAGGCCCAGCCTGGCAGGGGTGAGGGGCTGCACTGGTAAGCCCAACCTAGTGGAGGTGAGGGTGCTACGCTGGTAAGCCCAGCCTGGGGGCTCTGTGTGTCAGTAAGCCCAGTCTGGGGGCTGTGTGTGTCGGTAAGCCCAGTCTGGGGGTTCTGTGTGTCAGTAAGCCCAGCCTGGGGGCTCTGTGTGTCGGTAAGCCCAGTCTGGGGGTTCTGTGTGTCGGTAAGCCCAGCCTGGGGGCTCTGTGTGTCGGTAAGCCCAGTCTGGGGGTTCTGTGTGTCAGTAAGCCCAGCCTGGGGGCTCTGTGTGTCGGTAAGCCCAGTCTGGGGGTTCTGTGTGTTGGTAAGCCCAGCCTGGGGGCTCTGTGTGTCGGTAAGCCCAGTCTGGGGGTTCTGTGTGTCAGTAAGCCCAGCCTGGGGGCTCTGTGTGTCGGTAAGCCCATCCCTGCAGTGCCACAGCACCGGGTGCAGCCTCGGCCGTGGCCACAGCAGCCGGGACGGAGCAGGTATATTTACAGCACGTTGTTACCACGCATGAATGAACAGGGTAAACCTCAGCACAAAGTACTTCTAGTCTCAACATCTGCGCCTGCTAAGCTCTGCTCTGGCCCCTTAACAGCCCTGGCTACATCGGCCGTGTTGGGGGGCTCCAACACCTATTTCAGCGATGCCTTTTTTCAAAGGGAAATAAAACCAGTCTACAAAGACTTACCCACAACTGGGTGTCACAATACCTGGGCAAATCCTTTGGAGGGCCCCGTTTCTCCCCAGCACAGCAGGTTTGCACGGGCACCGCTCACCCCGACGCCGGGGGAAGGCGCATTGGCGCACACGGTGCTGAGCCTTGGGTCCCTGTCCTGCCCCGCGGCGCCCTGGGCTGGAGGAGGGACACGGGCTTTGCCAGCCTGGGATTCAGAGTCTCCTTTTGGATTTGTGTGCGGTGGCTGTGATGGAGCTATTCGGGCTACGGCGTTCCCAGGGAGCTGTGGATGTACCTCACAACCATGGAAAACAAGCTCAGATCCAGGAGACAAAAGGGCAGGGATGTGTTAAGGCGTTTCTTAAGCACAAGGAAGTAGAGTGCTTTTTCCTGGAGCATTTTGCAGAAAGTGAAAGCATTTCTCCTCCACCTTTAGCGGCATTAGCACGACATGTAAGCGTTCACTTTATTTATCGGAAAGCTCTCAACTATGATAGAGCATCTCTGCTGGTTTAGAAGTGCATTTTCCAAGTAGTTTCCAGGGGTTCAGCGAGGCTGTTCAGGAGCGAGATGCCGTCGTCGCTGTGAGGGGCTCAAGGCTCAGCCCATGGTCTCCGGTTTAGTGACTGAGCCGGCCGTGGGGTGGGCAAGTTTATTGGAGCTTTTATTAGTTCGGCAAATGGAACACAGATCCTCGCCTTTATCACTTTGACTAACAACGTGTTGTTGTTGGCTGAGTTACAGGAGTGCGAGCTGAAATCTGAGTCACTCTTCTGCTTGGGAAAACAAAAACAGACTCCCAGGAAATCTGCTTTCCTTTGTTCTCCCCACAGTCCCCCCACGTCTGACCATGTGCCGGTCGCTGATAGCGCAGGGCGGGCTCCCGACTGGGATGGGTGCTTGTCCTCGCCCAAACCAGCTGGGCCAAAACTGCCAGAGATTATATAATTGGCAAAAATTCCACACCCACTGACTTTTCACTCTGATGCAATCAAACCTCCACTACAGTGCAATCTAACAACTCCTTCCTACTGAAGAGCATTATACATACAAATTTGATGCTCAATTATCCCTGGTTTTTTGTCAGGGATTTCTGGCTATAGCTGCTTTCAGCTTCGCCTTGCTGAATTTCTCCTTTCTGGAGGAAGAAGTATTTTGTGGATACTGAAGGTAAAATGCTGCAGGGACCGTGTGCCCATCGGAGGGGGGATGCCCTTTCCAGGCCTGCAGCCAGGGCTGCTCAGCACCGTGGCAGAGCTCGACCTTCACAGGGGCACAAATGATGGTCAAAAGGAGCCGGCTGACATCGGACTGTGTGTTTTACAGACTCTCTCTCCTGCGTTCCTTCTCCCAGCCCTGCTCCTCTTTAAATCAGGAGTCAAACCTGGAGGGGGGAGAGGAAGCAATGGGGGTCCTGTGGCCAGTGGGGCTTTTTTCAGGAGGGCTGTGCCCTCAGCTGTGCACTCGGTGCTCTCTGGGTACCTCTGTACTGATTTTCATGGTGGATGAACACGAAGAGGTGGGAAAGGAGCTTTTAAGGACCCCTGCCGTGATGGTGATTCGGAGTAGGAGGATTTTCTGCTTTCCTTTTTGCAGATTGTCTGTAGTTGGCAGTGGAGCACCTTCCTGCAGTACTGAGATGTGCAGGGAGCTCCTGGCCGGTTCCTCCTGGGGCCTCATCCTGAACCTCCACCTATAGTTTGGGCTTTCATGGGAGAGCTTTGTGGAGGGCTTCAAGACAGGACACTGAAGTGCTTCACTGCTTGGAGCCAGAGCATTTCAAACCCACATGGGCCTGAGAAGAGCAGATGCTTGTTCCCCAGATCCAGACGAAGTGCCTTTTGCATACATCTCCACCTCTTCGTAACAGGAGCAACTGGCTCAGCGGGAAGAGACGGAGATTGTTCATGGCTGGAACAAAGGAGGGAATCTCGCCACTGCAGCCGGCGGAGTCGGGCCGAGCTGCTGTTGTGAAGCAGCACTGGGGTTTGCCTGGGATCTCCCCACCACCTCCTGTGGCCTGAGCTCAGGTTCCAGGAGTTTGGCAGTCGCTCCATGTGACATATGCAATTAACCCACTTCTCCACTACAGGGCACTGACAGACTGCACCAGAGGAACCAGCTCACCCCAGCAGCCCCGCTGGTACACGCGACATGCGCTGTCATTCACTGTTTTATGGAATTCTTTTAGTTTAATTCTGAAAAGGTCCCACCCTGGTTGTTAATTGTATGGCAGAGAGGAGAAACAGTGGCATTACCCATCTGAGAAGCGGAGTAAACTGGTGCATCAGCCTGGCAGAGCCTTTTGTTGGTTGATGGCAAAGACAAGGGCCCGTCGTTTCTTTGTGAGCGCAGGCGCTCCTTGACTGTCCATCGCCCACACATCATCGTGCTGACGGTTCTGGTGAAATCATAAACCAAAGGTTCAAAGCTCAAATGTCCATGGGAGATGGGTCTGGCAGTGTCTGTTTGCTATTGCCATCCACACCGCAGGGTGGAATTACAGCTCTAATTCATATACATGGGGTGATAGAACAGGACTCTGCGTTTAACTCTGCCCATAGATTGCGGTAAACTCTAGCCCAGTACTTGCTGATAAATGCGGTGGCAGAAAGGTTCATGCAGGGGCTCGGTTCTCCTGCCTGGTGCCAGAGCTGGGGTGCAAGGGCTCAGCGTGGCGGCCGGTGGGGTGCCCAGCTCCCCGCAGCAGCACTGCAGGTCCCGTGGTTCCCAGCTCCGTGCCGGGCCCACGCTCCAGCCGTTCCCTTTCCCACACGGTTGGGATGTCCCCGGGGCAACAGGGGCTGAGTGAGGGTGAGGATACGGCCCCTCCAGCTTTGCACGGGAGGCTCGTCGAGACCAGGCCTGCTCCGTGCCACTGCCTCTACCCCGCAGCTCTGCAATCCCGCCGGTACAGCTGCTGCTGCCTCTGGCCTGCTGGGGCTTGAAGCATCGAGAGTTTTTGTGGCTCCTTTGAAGCTCCCAGGTCTCGTCTCCCCGAGCGTTTGCAAAGGCACATGCTGAGGTTTCTCCTCAGACAGTGGGAAACAAGGCAGCAGCTTCCTGGGAACGCGTCTGCTCTTCTTGAAGTCGTCCATTTGAATGCAGCCTCCCAGAGGCTATGGAGCCTCGGGAGCCTGGCTTGGCCAGTTCTCTGGCTGTGTCGCCGCATGTAGGTGTTTCTGTGGAGGGTGCTGCCATTAGAGCGGCTCCTGAATAACTGATCAGACGATTTAATTGTTTCACATTACTTGCTGAAAGCCCCATGCGCTAGAGCAGGGGTTCCCAAGCCATGGGTGAAACAAGAACCACTTCAAAGAGGTGTGAGAAGCAGGAACATCCTCTTTGCAGAGGCACGATCCGAGCTGTGGATCCCCCCTCTTCCGACGGGCAGGGACCAGTCGCCAGCAACAGCCTGAGCTGCAGGGTGGGTGCTGGCACGGAGGTGACGGCTGCCAGGCTGCCGGGGAGGGGTGCTGGGGGGGATAGGTGGATGATGGGATGGGTTAAGTCTTGGTTTCTGGAAAAGAGAAAGGCAAATGAGTCATGGAATTGGGATTCCTTTGTGTTTGCATGTGTGGTGAAGATAAAAGGATTGCTAAGGTGGGGAAAAGACATCCTGATTTGGGAGCAAGGGGGATCTGTGGGAAAGGGATCTTCATTTAAATGGGATGTGAGGCTATACAGCAAGGGTGGGGACGGAGGAGGTGAGGCACGCTCGTTTATTCCTGCAGCTGTTGCAGGGCTGGATATTTTTGCTGCTGAAACCCTCATCCACGCACCTGCCAAGAGGCAGCTACTGTGCACCCATCATAGCTAAGGCAAGTCAAGAAGCGTCACCTCCCTCATGCAGTTCGGGGACAGGTCACGGAGAGATCAATCAGCTTGATTTGCTCAGGACCCCCTGCAAAAGAGGTGAGATTTGAATTGGCTCCCTCGGGGGGCTGGTTAATGGCAGATCAGTAAGTTCCCCGCTGATGGCAGGGACGTGGGACCTGCTACCCGACCTCTCAAGGTCCTGCTAAGAGCTGGGGCGAGGATGAGGAGCTGCCATCTCCTCCTCGTGCCACAGCATCTGCCCTCCCGGCCCCGCGCTGCGATACCCGCCGCGAGCCGGGCCCTGCTTTCTCTCCGGGCCGTGGCGTGGGCACTGCCACGAGTCACCAGGCTCCGCGCTGGCCCTGCCTCGCGAGCCGACTTTGGACTCCTCCGTCACACGAAACCACACCTTTTGTAACGACAAAAAGCAGCATTTGGAGCATTTGAATTACTGCAGCTGTGGCAGGGCCTTGGAGGGGCCGCCGAGGTGCCCACGGGCGCGTTCAGTCGCCGTTCCTGGGAGCGGGGGTGTGTGGCTGAGGAGAAACGCTCTCCATCTGAGGAGGAATGCCCCACAGTCCGAGGGGAAATGTCCCTCCTCAGAGGACTGGGTGCCTGCGGCCATTTGAGCGCTCTGGCAGGGATAGCGGGGAGGCTCTCGCAGGGTCCCTCTCTGCAGCCCAAAGCGCGGGGGGGGGCCTGAACTATGGTGGCAGAGAGCTCACCAGGAAGGGCCACTCCTGCCCCGGGAAGGGGAGACCCGGGGGGCTGGGTGAAGGGGCAGAGGGTTGTGCTGTCCGTAGGGAGGAGGAAGGGAGGTGGCACAAGGCCGAGGGGCAGCTGCCTCCATCCGGGCTCTCTCCCTCAGCGCCGGGGCCGGGACGCGAACCCGCGTCCTTCAGGGGTGTGGGGGGGAGCAGGTGGAGGAGGCGGAGCCACCCCCGTGACCGGTCACCGGGCTGCGCGCGCAGGGGCCCCGCCCATCCCGGCGCTGTCGCCATGGCAACAGAGGCGCTTCCCGCCGGGCGAGGGCTGCGCGCGCGCCGCCGTCCGCCGCCACCGGCGGCTTCTTTGGCAGCGGGACGGCGGGGCCGGGCCCGCCCCGCTGGCGTCGTTCCCAACCCGGGAGGCGGCGGGACACCCTGGCGTCTCCCTCCCTCCCTCCCGCGGCCCTTCCCGTTGCCCCCGGCAGCCCCTCGCCCCGGGGAGCGCGGAGGGGCGGCTCCCGCGCTCCGTCCCGCCCCGTTCCGCCCCCCCCCGCCTCCCCCGGGTAGGGGTGTCCGGCCGTGCCCGGCCGCCGATCAGCACCTCCGCCGGGCAGGCCGCTGGGCTCCGCCGCGCTCAAACTTAGTTCGGAACTTCCCCGTTGCGGCGGAGTCGGCGCCGTCCCGCCTCGTTTTCTCTGAGGGACGAGCCGGTGCCGCGGCAGGGTAAGTGGTGAGGGGAGTGGTGGCGGCGGCGGCGGGACAAAGGCGGCCCGGGAGGCACCGGGTGGGTCCGGTTCACTCGCCCTGAGGGGCCGCCGCCCCGGGCCCCCCCTTCCCGCCTTCCCCCGGGCCGGCTCTGAGGGCGAAGGCGGGAAGGGGGGGCCCGGGGTGTTGCTGCCGGTGCCGCTCCCGGTAGCGGGGGGACGGACACACCCACGGGGGTCTTGGCGGCCAGTGGGGGTCGGTGACGGTGGTGCTGGGCTCGGTTCGCTGCTGGTTTTTCACTGCGTCAGAGCCAAGGGCGAGGGGAGAAGTTGGGTCCTCGTGTGCGTGTGCTCCGGGTGGAAAAGAAGAAACCCCCCCCCCCCCAAAAAGCCCACCCCTTCGTGCTTTTTAACCGAGCGTCTGCGTGGGGTGGTAGGTGGTTTCGTGGTGATTTTGATGGCTCATGGGTGTAATGTTCTGCTGGCGGGCGCTGCAGATTAGAGCCTTATTTTTGTAATCCAAGATGACTTTTGTAAACGCTGCAATTATCTGTCCCCCCTCTGGATTAGTGACGGTAATGTGCTTGGCGTTCTTAAATGTACAAATAAAGATGCCCCCACCCTCCCCCCGAAGAGTTTCCAGCCGTGCCGACTCCAGCTGGGGTTAACAGCACACGGGCATTCACAAGTGCGGTGTGTGACTCTCTTGGACTTTAGGAGCTGTATCTGCTCCCTGGAGTTAGTTTAAAGTGCCACTTTAAGGTCATCGTGCTGCTTCTTTTTAATTGCGGGTGCACGTACCTTTGCTTGTTGGCGTATCGGCCCATGCGTGTGTGTATGTTTTTATTTTAGAAGCGCGTCTGACGTTTGGGTGGGCAGATTTGTATTGCTCCCTTGTGTTATGCAACTCATCTGTCCATTTTTCTTCCTAACTCCAAATGTCAGTGATTTATGTGAGGATGGAGGGATGTGGAGTTCCGCTTACGGGTGGGAATAGCTGCCCCAGTTCCCTCAATTTGCGTGGAGTTCTGCGCTGGGATTTGGGAGGGAGCAAAATCAGGATTCTGACAGGGTGAAGCTAATCTGTGAAATCACTTTGTTTCCTGTGTGGTATTGCGTCGAGTCGTGTAAAAAGCTTTGCCTCCCTCAGTCTGTTTGCAGCATTGTTACTGCTCTTCTGTTTCTCCCGTCTGAAGGTAGGAGATTAATCTTGTGGATTCAGGTATTGACTTGACTTCTATTTGTGTGGCGTAATCCGGGTGATTTCGATTGGTGTGTGAGGAATGGGATTAAGGGAATCGCACTTGGCAGATGGCGGAGCTCTTCTATACCATCATGAGATACCGTAACCTTTTATTATACCTACGGATTCGATTCTCTAGAGTTTACTAATATAATTCTATGATAAAGTACTGCTCATGATAAAATACTGGTACTGCATTAAAGAAATTGCAGCATACAGCAATTGATGTTTTGTCAAAACTGACGCTTTATTCCACTGTGGTAATTGCAGGCAATTTTCATGGTAGGCTGAAGAGGTAAACTATGTTTCCAGGGTAACTGTGAAGTTGTTTAGCTGCTTCAGAGGTACTTTTTTTGCCAGAATGGAAGGTTGTTGGTATTTTCCTTGTCTCTTGTCCATAAATCAGAAGGATTTGCATCTTTTTAACAACCACATGAAAATATTATTTTTCTTTGTTTTCCTGTGACATTTTTAGGGTGTGGTAGGGAAACAGACAATGTATGGCAGAAATGCTAATAAAGTTGCCTGGCAGCAACTGTAAAAACTGTCAAGGAAATTTATTAGCAAGTAAATTTATAAAGCCTTTCTACTTTAGAATAACGAAAGGGGTAGGAATCCCACTGAAATAGAAGACATAGCTTGTATAGGCGTATAGTTTCTTGAAAATACACTTGTAAACTTTAGTCTGTTCTATTTCAGGCGATGCTCTGAACTAATTTTAAGCCAAATGTTTCTTTTCCAGTATGTAGAAAACATAGAACAAAGTGACTCTAGAGTGTCATGGTATGGAAAGTCAAATCTAGGGCTGTTTTCTAATTGTCATTGCGTTTGTCATTTTTTACTATCTCATTTTATATATGGTAGTAAACGATGTGAATGTCACCAACGCAAGGTCTGTGCTCACGCTGCAGTTCCAGAGGCTGCCTGTCTTAGGGCTGGAGGAGAAAGGGCAGGGTACCCACCTCCGGCTGTCCTGACCCGGGCTCTTAACTGACTAGGTGCCAATGTATTAGGAAAATTTTAATGTCTGATGATTAAACAGTTCATTACCTCTGATCTTTGCCATACTGAGAGCGACGTGCAGCAATGATTGTGATGGTTGGGTTTTTTTTAATGCTGTTTCCAACCATGTGTAGCACTGTCATGGTGGATGCTAATCGAGCCCCTTGTGTGTTTGCAGACTCCTTGGACAGTAGTAATATGCTTCCTGGATGCCTGATTTCCCCAAAGGAAAAAAAAAATCACTTATGACTTGGAAATAGATTTTATTGAAAGAAAGAATTTCAGACTCTTAAGGACTGTGTTTGAAAAGTCTGCCAGCCCTCACTGCTCTATGGACTGACCGTAACGTTTAGCCCCTGTGTGGAAGAGGCCAGCCCTGGCCAGCTGGTCCCAGGTAGATGGAGAGCTCGGGAATTCCACCTCCTGGGATTCTTTGCATGGCTCTGTGATTTCGCTTGGGTGTTGTCCTGGACTCTGCTCCATTCAGTGCTTCTGTTTCTCTGGCTACTAGATAATTTTGAAACCAGTCATGTCACCTCCCTTCTCTTTCACACGTGCTTGGTTGCTGTAAAGTAGAAAATGAACTTGCTCTCCTTGGTGAAGAATGTGTTGCTGCGCTCGCTGCCTAGTCCCTTCCTCGGGATTAGCCTTTGATCTTTGGTCCTGGAGCTTTCTCTCTTCTGGTAGGTTTTCCACGTATCATCAGAATCAAGTTGATAGAACTCCTAGTGATTTTTCTTCTGTCCTTGACTTTTTAAATAGTGGTAAGAAAACTTCCCATAGTCTTGAAAATTTGAGTATATAAGTGCTTGTGGGGATTGCTCTGCAGATCTGGGATGCAGGGCTTGCGATCACATTTGAGAGGATTACTCTGAGGGGCAGGGACATGGTACACCTGTAGCTGCAGAAAACTACCTCTCTCATACCTTTGACTGCTCATGTGTTTAAAAACTGTGCTGGTTTCTGACTGAGGAGTCTCTAGATCAAGATTTTTCTCAAAGACTTGGTATGTTTTCTCAAATTGATATTCCACAGAAATTGATAACTTGGCGCAGCTCACTAGCCAGAAGTTTCCTTTGGCAAATGAATTTGTCCTGATGAGTTGTGTGCTGTGTAGTTACCTAAAAATGTGACTAGTAAAAGGGGTGTGTGCGGGCATGCGTGTCTAAATACAAGTTTTGAATGTTCTGCATCTTTTCTTCTTTTCAAGCTATTTCTTTTTATATACTCATGCAGGAAAACAATAATGCTAGCTGGAAGTCTTTCACTTTCATAGCTCGGTAAATTTATGTGATGCTGTTGGTTCTAGGGAGGTATTCAATGTCTTTGCTTTTCTGCTTATTAATTTATTTCTTAACGCAGGTGCAGCCTTTTGGGGCTCCTTGTTTGATTTTTAAGTGTTAGGCAGCTTTTGGGGAGGAAAGTACTATGTCTATTCAATTCTTTAAAGAGACGTTCATGGAGTAGGAGATCACACTGTATTCAGTGGGCTGTTTGTAAAAGCAAGACTGAAGTAAACTACTTAATCCTGCAAGCCCAGGCATGAAGCTTGCAGTGATGCTGTGAGCATGGTCTGTATCACTACTTTGTGCTTGATGCACAAGGGTGACTAGAACCCGAGAATGTTGCAATGTTTTAGGTGTGTTTTTTGTTTTGTATGTAGGAAGCACCCAAAGACAACATACGGAAAAAGCCACAAACTTTTTGGTTTTGCCTCAGAAATCTATTTAAATGAAGGCTCCCTGGTTGCAGTAGTAGCCTTTGCGGTGTAAACCACCGTGTGGTTGTCTTGAGTTTGCAGCCAAAGAGACTGGACTAACAGGAGAGCTGTGGAATTCCCTCCGCAGCAAACCGTCTTGAATCCTAGTCACAACCTTCTGAATGACCACAGACCTGGTAGATTTAACAGTTTAATTGGAAGGCATCGTGCTTGATAAACTCTAGACGCACCTGCCTCGTGCAGCTGGGGGTACAGACTTTTCCTAAAAACATAGAGGATTTGCTGTTGCCCATATACGTGCTCCAGGGAGATGTGACTGCAAGGAGCCGATTCTGAGGAGATACTCTGCGTGCTGCATTGAAAGAGGTGGCAGAAGTTGCTTGCTTTTCCTTGACGGACTTTCAGTAAGTTTGAAGGGCATACATAAACTTTTGTCTGAACTCTCAGGACTTTTCTTTGAAGCTGTGTTTTAGTAATGCTTTAAAAAAAAAAAAGTAGTAAATCAAAAACCTAGCAAGTCAGTTACTGTTTGCCTTTGAATGGGCTTCTGGGGGTGAAGCAATTTTGTGCACAGTGGACTTCCAATATCTCAGGTTCTGTTAAGTGTCAGGAAAAACAAATTCTTAAGAAAAGCTGGGTATTGAGTTTTGGCAAAACGCACTAAATTCAGTGTGATGACTACTCTTGTCTTTTTGCAGCTATTGGTTTAAAAAAATCAGTGATGTTTCCCTTTTTTTCTCATCATTCTATGCTAGTATGACCTAACCATCTGATCAGAAAGGGATATGTAGGTCCTGCTGAATGATGATTTTCCTCAGGCCTAGGCTTAAATAATCTAGACTCTTAAAAGAAGTATATTCCTGTAGATAATTTAATCTTTAGATTCTTTTCTCAAATCAAGGTGGCTTATTTTCTTGCTTCTGTCTTTGGTTTGTTCTGGAAATAAGTAATGCTGGAACTTCTGCAGACAAGAAAGCCTTCCTGTTTGGGGTTATTTTTCAATGCATCTGTATAAATAGGAGATTGTTAATGAATATTTTTACAGTTCATGAATACCTTACAACTGTGTTGAAACAATGGGAGTTGAATTTTCATTTTATACTCTTCATCTCTACAAAACACGCTTGAGGAGAGGAAATGAATTTTTTCTTAGGCTTGTGTGATTGTGGTGATGCAATTTGAGCAGTGTGGGACTACAGAGGATTATTATCTGAAACATTGCTTGTTTTTGTTTTGAGTCATGTCCCATGAACACGCACTTAAACATTGGGGGGGGGGGGGGAAATCTGGTCTCCTTTAAAGCCACTTACAGAGCCCTTCATTAAAAGTTCTTATCAGAATTAAGTGCCAAAACTTTCACTTTTGGGCTGTAATAAAGCTGTTGCATGCCTGAAAGAAGATAAGTGTTGGTCTTGCAGCAGTGTGAGAACTGAAAGCTTCTTACTATTGTAGTAATTATGAGTCAGGATGGTCATTAGCCTGCTGTAACAAGTAGAAAAAGATAACCAAAGCTTCAGCACTTGAATTGTTATCTGCACCATTTTCACTTAAAGGGAAAAAGGGTGCATGTGTGTTCTAGCAGTTTCTTCCAAGAGTGTACGAACGGCTTGTCTTATTTTACAGAATTAGCGTAAACTTTCATGTGGGGTGGTGGGACGTCGGTGTCTTTTTTTTTTTTTTTTTCCCCCAGATCAAAATACCCTTTTAATTTGGTTGGGGGCTGGGGAGAGAACTGCCATGAGCCAAGTGGCCTGTTAACTCCAGCTCCAGGCGTGACCCAGTTACAGTTCGGCAGCGAGGTCTGCGGAGCTGGGGCATCGCTGGGAAGCGGGTGAGCTCTTTGAGCTAGGCCAGCCCAGGAATAGACAACTTGAACTTCGCTGCAGAAGCGGCACTTGGATGCAAATAAGATGGATGGCAAAAATAGAAGAGAAAGGAATGGGCTGCATTTTTTTGTTTAAATCTAAAATGCATAGATTTGGCACACTGGAGAAGAGGTGAAGAAGTGAAGATGCAAATGCTTTCTTTTGTTAGTTTTTCTTTAATTCTAGTAGTTAACAACAATTTTACTCCTCATAGTTCCTAAGGGTAAAAAGCTGCCAGTGTTTGAGTGAAACGCATGAAAATATGAGTATTTGTGTGTGCTTTGCTGATGCAAAAAATGTTGTTGCCATACACATCAGCCTCTTCTGTTTATATTTGCATAGTGACTGTTTTTTCTGGTTTCAGCAAGTGATGTTAATAAATATGAAGTTCTGAAACTTGTTATTCCTACTGTTGTGAAACTAGGATGATCTTTATTTTACAGTCTTGATGAGAATTTGAAAAACATAAATAGGAATGGAATTTAAGTTTCTCTTTTTATTCTGTCTTTTAATGAGCTCAGACTTCAGCTTGGATTAAGCCTGGCTGCTTTTTCAGTTCAGCCATAGTATCAGTAACTCTTGGTAGGGAGTCAGTTGTGCCAAAATTTAAGAGGGATGTTTATCTGCTGCAAGTATGTTCAACCATACAAGGCTTTCGATGGACAAAGCTGTCTCATCCACAAGGAAAGCATTCGGCCCAGCGAAGCCATGGTACATTTTAAACAGGGTTGGAATTTTTGGCCACTGTAATTGTTTGATATTTCATGAGAACACTCAGAATTCTTCATTGAACAAAATGAGCCCAGATGCCTTTCTAAAACGGGCATTTATGCTACAGTGGTGCAGCTCAGCTGGCTCCTTCCTTTACTTAGAGACCTTACAAGAAATGTCATTTTTATTATTTGTTGTCAAACAGGGCTCTTACTGTATTGGCAGTATTAAATGTCAGATATTAGTATAATCTGCCTTTAGAATGTTTTAAGCCACATGATGGTTGCAGACATCTAAATATCCTCCTATTCTTGCAGCACACATGTACACATGATGCGGGGGTTTTCTTTTGCATGTTCAAGCCTACAATAACAGTTATGTCCAAGAAAATAGATATCTTGACTTACGCAAATAATAGTAAGTATTTCTAAAACACGTTTGAATTTATGTATCTTGTAATTCTTACTAGTTGTCATAATGTTCAGTTTACATTCTTCACAAAATTAATATTAAAAAAAATCACTGCAGTTCTCAGTGGTTACCGTTTGCGCAGGAGGGATTAATTGATTTGATTACAGTAGAGTTTCTAGTACAACTTCAGATCTTTTGCTACTCCCCTAAATACAGCTTTACCTAGTAGGAAAGAGATGCTCGCTATTGCAGCGTGGCTGTGTGAGGCTGCAGGAGAGGTTTCTGCCTGTCTGACCTAATCTCACTAAACTTGACAGGGCAACAGATGTTTTCTTGACTTCTTCCTTAAAATAGTTGAATCACAGCACACATAGGAAAGACTGGCCAATAGTTACAGATCAGCATTTCAAGGTCAGGGAGACTGGTTTCTGCGTGGTGAGCATTATGCTAATTCAGTTGTTAAACATATTGGAATTGCGCTTCCTTTTGCTTCTGCAGCGCTTGCAGATTCCATCGGCGCCTTTGCTCTGCGCTTGGAGTACAGAGGGTTAGTTTTGGACAGGGAGAAGCTTTCTTGTATGCTGTATTGCACGCGTGCGAGAAACGTGTCTGCAGATCTCGGTTTGAATCGAGTTCTTTACATGAAGTACTTGCTTAAGTAGTGCCACTGTCATGTTGCTGCTTATGCGTGACGATGAAATCTGATGGAGAGGTTGAAGCCTTGTTTAAGATGAAATACATGTTTTCCTCTCCCAAGGGCACTTTATATTGGGATAAAGGTCTAGGGTAGATTCGCAGCTGCAATGATGGAATTCATTGTTTATGTGCGTGCAGAAATGAAATGAGAGCGTGTGCTGAGGCAGATGTGTAACTTGGGCCCCATGTCTGACACCTCTTACAAACAATACTAAGCCTTTCCTCTCCTATTTTGGTCTTGAATACTAGGAATGTGTGTTAGTATTGTTTCCTAACCAGCATGTGTAATATCTTTAGAGATTATCTCTGCATTAAAGCGTATGGGATATACGTGTAAAGTAACAATCACAGAGTGTCATGTTTGATACTGGACTGTTGCACACAGTGTAAAAAGTAGTTCATTTTGAATCCATTTTTTTTGTACTGTAGATGTATGGTTGCCTGAGATGGTTTTTGCACAATCTTGACCGTAAGAAGCAGGTTAGTATATTTTTCAAATTGTCTCCAGAAGTCTTGTCTTGGCTCCATTGAGTTTAATCTCTTTTTAAAGTAACAGCTTTAATTCCAGATTAGTATACTGTCAAAATGCTGCTTTTACAGATGCTGAAAATGGTTACTTTGAGGTTAAAGATCTTGCCGTCTTTTCTCTTCAGCTTGGCTCTAGAAATGATTGTGCTCTTATGCCTGTTACGTCCTTTCTACTGGCACTGGAAACTTGAACTCAGTCGTGTTGCTCCTGAGGAATTAGAAGCATTGTTACACCTCAGCACAGTTGGAGCCTTCCCACAAGTTCTTGGGGCAGGGCTGCTGTAGTCTGGATATTTCTTACGGCTTTAAAACCTTTATAAGCTGTGGCCTTATTTTCTGCTTCTGCTGGCTCCTTCAGATACTGTGAGGGAGCTCCACTCTGGAGATCTGCGTCTCAGCATCCTGTTAATTACACTGGTTCCACCAGGACTCGGTTGCTGATGGGAGTGTGTGGAAAAAGCCAGTGAATATGGGAGGGGCACCCAAACACAGTGTGTTGGGAACATCTTCAGGAGTGTGGAGCAGGAGGTAACGAAGCAGATGGCAAGTTGGCATCTGGAGAGCTTCAAGACTGCTAACAGCCCACAGTGGAAGGCAAAGGATGTCGCCTGGCCGTCTGGCAGCTTCCTCCTCCACTGCTCCTGCCTGGGGGGGGTCAGTCCCAGTCCCTGGCATTGCTTTGAGTGTGGTGGCCATTGCCAGTGCTTGGTGGGCTCGGCTGTGGAGCCGTCTGACCTGTTTGAGACAGGGCTAGTAACTGCAAACGAATCGGAGAGAGTCAATACTTGGGCTTGTAACTAGAGAATGGGCTGTGGGCCAGATTCGATGGCTCTGCCCTCTGTTACATCTGGAGAGAGTACTGGGGAGGGGGCTGGAGTGAAGAACTTGAGGTATGAGTGTGTATTTTAAACTATATAATTAACAGAAGGTTGCTTATAACTGTTTAACCAATACTGGCTTTAAACCAATGTGCAAGACAACGTTTATAATTTGGACTGGCTTTTATTAGGCATCCAAATCTGTAGCGTTTATCATTTTGCTGCAAAACAAACAGGCCAGGCGCTGCCTGAACATTGGGCAGTTTTGGTTTCTTCTCCCATCCTGTATCTCATTTCTTCACCCTGATTTTTATAACTTTGGCTCTTGAACCTGACGACTTCCGGGGAGGGGAACTCAAGTTGATCAGTGCGATTCCTGGGCAGGGTTTGTGTCCAGTGGTTCAGATGTATCTTTTGTCCATGGTGTGCTGGTTGGTTTGTATGTGATGAAACACAAGAAAAAAATCACCCAGCCTTCTTCACTGAGCAGGTACCTGGTCTCTTGGTTCAACAAGTCTCTAAACTATATATGACTGGAAACTGAAAAGAAATGATATTTTGTGCCTGTGTCACTTCTGAAGCATCCTCTGCTGGCTGCTGCTTTGTGAAAGATGCTGGGATGTGTGGATCTTTGATTTCACTTGCCAAGTCTGCCACTGACTTGAGGAAGCTGAAGGTACATTTGGCCTTAACATTCAGCTCCTTGGACTGGCGTGGCTCCTGCTCTGTGAATGACTGATTCAGCTGGGATTCCTCCCGCAGAAACTCTGGATCCAGTGTCATCACCTGTTTTCATGACAGCATTGTGCCACTACTTGAACCTGCAGAGCAGCAACAAAAAGGCCAGCGAGGGAGTCAGCTCAGCGGGTCTCCCAGTACCTGCAGGATTTACTGTGTCTCTTGAAGTTGGTGGTTGTGTCTTGTCCCTTCCAGAGGCATCCAGCGGTACTAACAGTGGAGCTAAAGCCAGGATCAGTTGTGCTTTGCTGTGTGGCTTTCTGGGAGTGGACAGAGGTGGGGAGCTGGGAGAACTCGTATTCTGGCTTTGGTTTGGGTCAGAGTGCAGTCAAAGGAACCTTCTTTGTAATAACATTGGAAAGATGATGTCTCTAAGTCTGCTGTAAGATCATTCTTAAATTACTAGTTAAAATCCCTTTGGATATGGCCTGAGAAATTCGGGTTGGGCTCTGGGGCTGCTGTAATACCGGCGCGGGTGGGATTTGAGGGAAGCTGGATGCTCCCAGGCAGATAAGTGCTCATGCCCAGCTTCTGGGGTCTGCATGAACTGTTGGGAACATACCAGTGATCTTTCATTCCTGCTTATTTTTGAGAGCTCCAAAATATACCTGGGTCAGCTATTCATTATTGTCCTGCCTTAAAATGTAGGTGATCTCCACACTGTACCATGTATTCTTTGACAGCGTCTACAATTTTTTTTTTCTAAAAAAGTGTTTTTATGTTACTCTTTTATCTTCATTTTGATGTGTGAGAGTGGTTCTGTGGCTTCTGTGCTTAAAACTTACCAGAAAGTTTGAAAAAAACACTGTTCACTTGTGGTTGAAAATGCACTTGTATGCTAAAGCTTGTGAACGTCATTTAAGCAGCCACCTGTGCCTGCCTTCCTCCCCCCCATGCCCCCGCTAGCGCCGTGTGCCGGACGCGGGGGTGTCTTCCACACAAGTGTTTCTTCACAGCCAGGCACTTCCAGGTTCATAGTGCCTCCACGGTTTGGATTTTGGTGCTGGTTTTTTGGTTTTGTTTTTTTTTTTTTTTGCACTTCAGCTATTTTTTTTTTTTTCTTCCACCCCCTTCAATAAAAATGTTAACATTTTAAGTGTCTGAACTGTGGCCTTTCAATTAATAGGCAATTTTCCCCTTCCGTGCTTTCTGAAGCATATAGGGAGGTGGAGGGGATTGTTTTGTAGTCATAAAGCTTCTAGGTAGTGTGTTGACCAGTAATTCATTACAGGCCTTGATTTTGCTGAATAACATCATGTTTCTGAAGAACAAGGTAGAAAACGATGGCTAGTGTGCATGTGCAGGCTTTGTGCTGTCGGAGTTCTTGGCTTAAACATGCTTTTGTTCAGAAAACAGGAAGAAATGCAGTGTCACTGCTTTGATTCCTCACAGTCAATACAGAACTCCCTGATGCTCAGTTCAATTCTTATCACTTTTGGAGGAAGAAGAAACTCATTATGGATGCTGATAATGATAACCTGCTAGCAGGTAACAAAAGAAACATACCTACAAATCAGCAAAACCAGCCAGTGTTTCTGAAACGGGTGTTGCATTGTTGGGGGGGAAAAAACTTAAGCCTATTTCCTGCATATGTGAAAGCTAGATGTGACCACTGAAGGAAAAATGGGCGCCTTATCATCGAGGTAGCAGCAGTAGCTCCTCTGGCACATAAAACATTCTTGACAAGCAGCTTTTTTATGGGTGTGCAGCTTGGGGCAGATCGATGCCTGACAGGAGGCAGCACCCTGCTGCAGTAACACATCCTACCCAAATTAATGCTGTGTTGAGTATACAAGGAAGAGATCAAAGAGCTGCCTGAAAATTGTTAACAAACCCGAGAGGCAAAAAGATTAATTTCAAAGTGTGTAATTGTTTTGTAGAGCAGAGGATGACATAAGGGATTTTGGCCCAGAGAATGATAAATGCCACCAAGTATTTTGCTTTTATGACAATACTTTATTTGACTCAAAACAGATCCACCCGTGTCTCACTAGTCCAGTAATTTTTTTAAATATTTATGGGAAATGAGCGGAATTTGTAAATCTGATGGTCATATCCATTTGAATTTGAATGCATTTTAATGGCTCCATCTGTATACTGAAAGGCGCAACTAGAATAAAATTAATCCAGTTTAAGATTGTTAATAATTGGCTTGTTCAAAATCGGGTCACCTTTTATGTAAAGCATTTGAATTGCTGCAATAGGAGCAAGAACTTGGGCAAAGGAGGATTTTTATCAGATAACCTTGCCTGTATCATACGTAGTGCTGGGTAAAACAGCTGAGACGGGCATTTTCCGTGCTGTGTGGTGTTGGCCTACCAGAACTGGTGCTGAAGTTGGTTTTTCAACGTGGTCAGGCCGTTGCTGAGCGCACTGGAAAATTTCCCTCAGGGTTGATGCCAATGACATGTAAACCCAAGTCCAGCGTCAGTTCTACTATTCCCTCCATTTTACCTTAAACATTTTTGGGTTATGGGAACCATGCATAAAAAAGGGTCAGTCATAAAAACTCCTCTGAATGCACACGTCCGAGAGACGTGTTGGGATCTGCTTCTGCTGGCGCACAAAAGGAACCTGTCAGCGAAGCTGGGGTTTGTCTTGGCAGTGCCGGTCTGCCCTGTGCCTGCAGACCCCGGGGCTCGCGACGGAGATGCTTCCCCATTTCCAGGCAACTCAGTGTTACGTGTGCTGCCACCACTGTTATTGTCAGCTGTTAGGAATGTCGTTAGTCAAAATTTGTTAGGTAGTGCCTACAGCTTTTTTTTTTTATTAATGTTTGTACCCAGCACACTTAGTGCATCCTGTTGTAATTCTGAGCTGAACCTTGGGGAAGTGAAGCTGGGTGCAAGGCGTTGTTCTAGGGTCAGCGCTCGCATCTCTGCTGGCAGTGCCTTCGAAAGCTGCTCCCCGGGACCACCTGCCCGCCTTGGCATGCGAATGGGGGAGAGTGAGATCGAGTTGTGGTCGTTATTAATGCTTTACACTGTCAGCCTGTTACCACAGTGTTTGTCTTTTCCAATGGAAACAGGTATTGTTATTGCCCGCTTCAGTCAAGTCCCACCATGATGCAGCTTTGTGGCAAGCTTGATCTTTAAGACAAAGGTTGCTACAGCTTAGAGGAGCAGGCTTAGAAATTGTTCATTTGTTCATGGAGCAGAATAATCTGTTCTTGGGAACCATCTGGTCCAAGCCCCTGTTTCGAGCAGGGCCAGTTCGGAGTCTTATTACACTGCAGTTCATTTCTAGAGCAGTGCTTGGGATGAGTGTTTGGGGCTTGAGTATAGTTGCTTGTTGACCACGCTAGACTACGTGCTTCTGTTATGACTAACGCAAATATTTGAAAAGTAGTATGGTGGACTGAATGGAGAAATTGCTGCTAGACAACACTGGCTGTCTGTATTGAAAGAACATGTGTCGTGAGCAGCAAAGTCCAAAGCTGTTGAACACAGAGCTTTTTAGTGTGTGATTTAGTGTATGTAGGCCAGGTTGGACGGGGCTTTGAGCAACCTGGGCTAGTGGAAGGTGTCCCTGCCCATGGCAGGGGGGTTGGAACTAGATGATCTTTAAGGTCCCTCCCAACCCAAACTATTCTATGATTTTTAAAAATTTTTTTTCTTCTAAAGCAAGCAAGTGGAAAATCAGCCAGTGAAGACATCAAATTGTATAGCTGTAAGAGGTGAAGCAGAGCATAAACATTTGTAACAAGAATACACAATGACAAATTTCTTTTTAGTTAGGTGAAAGCTTAGAAGCAGCATAATCTATTACAGCATCTTTGCTCTAAGTATTTTGTCTGCAGGTGGCGTGTGCTTTTTGCAAGTCTCTTAGTGATGGTGCAGCTTCAGAATCTGTCCTTCAAGACAAGTACAGGTATAAAACTAATACAGTGTAAATCCTCTTTCTTTTTGCAGAAGCAAAGGAATCTTAATGCTTAGGCCTCAAACACAGATGTTAGTTGCCCTTGCATGCGTGCAGGACGGGGGCTGTGGATGTTACACAGCTCTTCACTGAGCAGGCACTGGCCTGGACGTGGGGCTCTGCACCCCTGCTTTGTTGTGCAGGGGGATCATGTTCTCCCCACTGCCCGACAGGTCTGGCTCTGCTCTGCCTCGTGAGCAAGCTGTGTTTTCCCCAAAGATGCTTTCCTAGGGTCTGTCAGTAGTCGCTCTTTAATAGTTGTTGGCAATGGCTGTGTAGTGGCCTGAAACAGCTGGCTTGGAACCTCCATGGTGAGAACAAATCCTGAGGATTAGAACAGGAGGAAAGCTGTCGGCCTTGGGGAAACCAAGTTTAGCTTTGCCCAGGTGTTCTGTCTTGGAGAAGATGCCCATTGTGTGTGTGTATATATATATATGTATACACACATAATTTTTAATCTGCCATGATTCTTTTTGGTCTTCTACCCATCACTCTGTTTCCGTTGTCCTCCATTTTATGGGTTCAGATTTTCTGCAGATGATTAAACTGCTGAAGTGATCTCCCAATGTGTTGCAGGTGGTGCTCCAAGGTCGGTAGCTTTGGGTTTTCTTAAAGTCTTGATAAAACTACTTTGTTCTTTTCGCCATATGGCAACACCTTAATCCTTTTTTCAGCAATCAGATGAATGTATAAAAGACACAGCATTTATAAATTAGTGCTGGCGATTCCAAGTCAATCGCAGAACAATGTGAGCTGGTTATACTTTCTGAAGGTGGTTTACTGCATCAGGCCACAAATGCGTTTTCCAGTGCTGGAAATTCTGTTAGAATTTGAAGAGGAAGATCAGAGGATTATGGACTTTGTTCTTTCTTGCAGTCCCTTCTGACACAGAAGCACCTGCCACGCATAAAAGCAAGCAGGAAATATCTTCTTGCATCACGCTATTTCTGTAATACAGTGACCTTCAGCAGCTCAGTTCATATGAAATGATCCGTTCCCTCTGATCCCTTCCTGGGTGCAGAGGGTGATGTGTCAGGTTTATTTCTGAAGGCTTCATAGCCTTTGCTTGCAAGCAGTATTTCTGTGAAGACACTTCCCTATTTTTGTAACAAGTAGGTGGATTTTTTTTAATGAACTGAAGCCCACAGATCTGTTTTACTCCATGCTCTGACTTGTGTGCCACGTCGGGTCAGCGGCAGACCCTTCTCTCCAGAGTGATGGGAGCATTCCAGTTCTCCTCAGCTTTGCGTGTTTTCGCACTGACTGGCAGGCTTAGCAAGGTGTTTCACTGCAGGGATCTTCTGAGGGGTATTTTAACTTCGCATTTGCTCCATGAAGTAAATAGTTTCAATGTCAGCGTCCATGTAGTTCTCACTAGCGTTTTGGGAGGAAACTGTCCCAATAATATCATTGCTGCTTATAAAGCATTTACAGCAGCTGGTAGCTCTGAAGGCACCGAATGGGGTGAGTGAAACAGAAAAGCCAGGGGTGATATCTGTGTCCTGTCAGCTCTGAGATCAGAGACAGTTGTCCTTTGTCTTCCCTTACTGCCAAGAGGACGCGAAGTACGCACAAGCACAGTAAATATTTCCAGGTGTGGGTGGTCTCTAAGCATCTTTTACTGCCAAAACTTGGTACTGAACATGGTATTCCGTAGGGGAGTATCAAATGGAAGAATGCCAAAGTGTTTTTTCAGACCTGTGTTTCTATCTGTGCTGCAGACAGCTGGCTCATCCATCTCCTTACTCTCCTTCAGCCACGTCCATGGTGTGTCTGCCAAATCAGAGCATTCACACTCAAAGCTGGAGCCTCCAGAGAAAATACCGCCCTGCCTCGCCTCTGCGGGCTTCAACGGGAAAGGGATGGTCGAAAGTGCCGCCCGCTCGAGGTCAGAGCAATCAGTAGCTGCTTGATGTATTTCTGAAACAGTAATGAAACAAATTTCACCTCTTAAAGCAAGGTCATGAAGACCATACACTCAAAGGAGGTATAAATAAATTAGTGTGTGATTAATTTCATCATAGTTGTGATGTACAGCATAAGAGTATGAAAAAGACATAACCAGGGCTTTAACCCTGTTCCTTTAGAATCTGCACAGAAAAACTTACTCTGATAAAAATTTATTTTAAATATGGTGAAAAGTGAAGTTAAGCTTCCTGCAACAAGATGATCATGTTGTTCGTACAAATTAACCAGGAGGAAGTTTTTATAATGATCCTGGAAAGGTTTGAGGAGAAATCTGCCAGGTTGCAAATTAAAGTATCCACCCTGCGCTGTGTCAGGGTGACCTTGGGAGCTGCAGGTAGAGCTGAGCTCTCCCTGGAGCAACCAAACATCTTCCTGTAAGAGCCTTGGTCTGACTTTTTTTCAGTTCCATAGTCAATTTTTCTTGCTTGTAGCCAAACCTGATCATTAATATTTCATCTGGCATGCAATGCAGTTGTTTCTGGAATGTCATTTTTTCCTGATAAACTGTGTATAAGGGTGGGGGGAGGGGTGTGTGGGGGGGAAGTTATTTGTGGGTCCTGTTTGTGGGTGAAATGCATTTACGAGGATGAAACCTAAAAAAATATTAACGGAGGTGAAGCTGACCACAAAAGCAAATGTTTGATAACATAAGCAAACATCTGAGGCCTGCTGGGAATACCGACCTTCTGCACAAACACACTTTTAGCCTGACTTCAGCCTTATCCAGTAAATCATGTTGGTCCTGCTGAATGTCATCCTCCATTGGCAGAAATCAAGAATTTGCTCTTGTTCTCTATTTGAACTGCCAAAAGAACTGGGCTTTCTGCAAATACCCACCCAGTAATGAGCCAGGTAGAATCCCTGGTGCAGAATGCTAGCTGGAAATAAGAGATGACTCACTCGGAAGGGTGAGGATGCACAGCATCTGCCACCAAAAAATGGTGATTCACCAACATTTCAAAGCATTTTTCCTTTGGTCAGGGTTTGTTCTAGCTTAGTCTCATGAGACCTTCAAAACAAATTAGACTCTCTGAAACATGGAAGAGAAAAGAGTTTACTCTGAAACTGTCAATGAGAGGGTTGCGGAGGATGGAATTATGGAAGAATGAGATGTAATGAGGTAGTTGTACAGGGCAGAGGAAATGCCTAACGTGCTCTTCCAGCCTGTGTGCTCTTGAGGATCTCTCTTGAGGAGAACACACTGGCAATGATGTGTGAAGAGCAAAAACCCTAACCAAGAGTCTGGTTTTGACAAAGATTATCTTGACAGAGGAGTAGTTGCCCATAATTGTCTGTAGAATGGTGGGAATCGCCCCCAAATGTCAGAGTGCAGAAACTTTTGGAGGTCTTTTCAGAGCTGAAAACCCTGCAAATGGGTAATTGATAATAAATGTGGTGGCCGTGCAGGGGAAGGTATGGTCGCAGTTGATGTTTGTAGGGATCTCTTTTTGCTGTGTTCTAGAAATAACGGGAAGCAAACCCCTCTAGTTCCAGGTCCGTTCCACCCCGCTGACTTTTCTTCCTCAGCTCAGTGCAGGTGCTGCCGGACAGACAAGGACCAGGGACGTAACTGCTCACTAATGTTGACTGATTTTTTGCAGATTAATCCTGTTTGGTTACTTTTTATACATGACACACAGACTGTGTTATGTTGTTGTGAACACTCTATAGGACTGTCAGTTACGGAAGCAGACAATTACGTACAATTTTTTTCACAAGTCATTCCCTCCAGACCGATCTTTGTTTTACAAATCCAAGGAAATTTGGCGGATGACTCGCCCTGCCCTGTGGCTGTCACAGGGCATTCCATCTTGGTTATGGACAGTTGTATTTTGCTGTTGAAGCCTATTTTAACATAAATCAATGTGTTTTCCTGAGTGCTTGTCTCAGTTGATTGTCCTACAATCAAGAATGTAATCTTAAATTTATGTGGTCAATGCCAGTCTATTTAGCATTGAATTTTTGGTTTCCTGTAAATGTAATTGCCTCTGTGTGGCCAGTTTGAATTACTGAAGCTACTTGCTTGTGGTGCTTTGTAACTTGTTACCCTTTTAACTGCCTTACTTTTGTAACATGGATATTAAAATATAAGGTGTAAAGTTTTCACTCTAGTACTGAGATGGCAGCACAGAATCAAAAGGATTGTTGAAAATATTTCTGTTCTTTAGTGCATGTCTAGATCTCAGTGAAACTCTAACAAGTAATGATAGTTATGCAATTGTACTGGCAGTAGCAATTAGAGATTTACAAGTGCTTGTAAATGCTGCTATTTATAGGATGGGCACTTTATTTAACAAAATGCTAATCTTTCTCTGCAGTGGGAGAAAATGTCAGCGTGGAATATTTCATCGTTGTGATGGGACTGGACTATAATGTCTGAAACAACAGTACTTTGTCCTTTTTTTTCAAAAAAACCCTAGAGGCTTCAAATAGGCTTGCACATGGGGAATGCAGAAAGAGTATTTTAAATTGGAATATTCGTATTAAAGATCTATGGGGCTTTGCAGGTCATAAGATACCTGGCTGGTGAGACTGGGAATATGTATTTTTAGTTCTCAACCTGTTAACTTTGATTATTGAGAAGCAAAACAAATGCCTGGTTCCACTGAACTTCTCGCTGTGAAACTGGGAAAAGGTAATTTAAATGCATTTGATTACCTGTTCTTACTTTGTGAATAAATTTGTCCAGGGATATTTCTAAAAATTAAGAGGCAGTATGACAGTATTTTCATTAATCTTCCTCTTTAAGAGACCCTGTATGTCCTCTTAAATACAACTGATGGATCCCATTTCAGTGAGTGATGGTACTAATAATATGAATTAGGCTTACATAGAAAAAGCCTTTTTTTTTTTTTTTTTTTTATTTTACTGAATTAGTTGCATGATCTACTTAGTTACAAAAGTTTCGGAAAAGATTTGTTTTCCTTTGTGTTATTTTGATTGTGCTATAGTAAGTCTTATGTCCTTGACAGTATTCACACACATGGTTAAAGTATTCTTCTCTTCATACATGCCCAGTAAGTGATTGGATTAAATAAGAATTAACAGAGCAGATCCTATCAGCGACTCTCCAGGTGTTGTAGGAAGCAGCAGAAGGGTGATTGCTTAGCCATGAACTGCTGTAGACTGATGCCAATATATGGTCAGTGAGGAGAGGAAGAAAAAAAAAAAAGAAAGAAAAAGACTTTTTTTTTAAAGACTGAAACACTTAAGACAGTGGGGAGGCCTTTTGTAAAATTAATGAGAGAAATCTCATTTTGTGGATATGGGCATGGCATTGTTTTGAGTAGCTTCTGTGGCTTGCTGTAGCAGTGAAAGCCTGCAGGACAGAGGAGTGTGTAGGCACTGGCAAAGCTGTGTTTTCAGAAGCTGCTAATATATGTAGTTACACAAATCGCTTCCTGTATTTACACATTAAGGGTGTAATATTTTTTATGCTGGTTGGAGATTTGGTGGTAAAGTTTCCTCTAAAGAAGGAAAACCTTGTGTTTATTTGGTAGTTTTCTGTTGGAGTTTTCTTAGTATAAACAGACATGGATATTCACTGTTCGAGCCATGCTTTCTGATTGTTTTCAAGTTTATAAACTGGATTTTTGGGTTTGGGGTGGGTTTTTTGTTTGGTTGGTTTTGTTTCCCTTTTTTATAGCAGAAAGATTTTTCTCTGAAGAATTTTTATACTTTCCATCCTTACAGAAGACAGATGGACATGTTTATCTGCTGTGAGGTTCAGGAACAGATTATAGATTATTTTGCTTGTGTCGTTTAAAACATTCTTATTTATGAGCAAGGAAGTTGACAATAATCACGTGATTCATGGTAGAAAAATTATCTGCAGGCTGCTGCTCCTGTTGTCCTAATAGGCTTAAAGGAATTACCACTGATGTAAATAATAGTTCTGTGTGCTGCTGGTGGGCAAGGCAGGGCAGGCAGACGCTAAATAGAAAGGGTGTGTTTTGGGTAAAGCCCTTCCCATATGATTTTTGCAAAAATAACACTGTGGAGTGAATAATCCCTTCTGATTTCTAATGAGCAATGTTAATAATCTTTGTGAGGATAGATTGTTTAATTAAAATCAAAACAACACCTCAAGACATTAAGACTTTCAGACTTGGTTTGTGCCTGGAGCCGTGTTTGTGTGTGCATCTCTGTAACACCCTGTAGTGGTTCAGCTTGGCCCAGGAAAAATCACAGTTGCAGTTGTTTTGAAGCTGAGCGAGAAGAGCAGCGGGGGAAGAGCCTGGCCTTCGTGCACCGCTCTTCTCATGGAAAGCAGGAAGAATTGCAAAAGATGCTTCAGTGCCGTTTATAATGTTGTCCATGAGGAATGCACCCCAGAACAGCCGAGGGGAGCGTGTCCGAAGCTTAGGGAGCACGAAGGAAAATAGTGCCCAGAAGAGGTGACAACGTGGCCTGGGTCTTTGCTGAACAGAGTGGGGACGCGTGGGGGCCGGAGCGGCAGCGCAGCCGGCGCGGCGACCGCGGCAGCTCAAGGCTGGTCAGGGAAGGGATTAATGAACTGTAGCTGGCTGTGAGGGACTTACAACTGTAATAGTACAAGTACAGTAGTAATACTAAATATTCATAGCATCTCAAATTCTCATGCAATTTAGTTTCCAGGTGATTTTTTTAAATTGCCCAGAACTTTGTACGCTGCCAACTTGACCAGATAGTATTTTATGAGAAGCACGTTTAAACCAAGCTCTGTATTTCCAAACCAAACCACAATGTCCAGGGTATGTCATAATACGATTCCTCTTTGTCGGGCATACAGCTTTTTGAAGTTCCAGGAGCTTTATAACTTTCAAAATCGGGTGATTATTATTTTTCCCCAAATATTTTGTTCTCCTTTTTTGAGTACTTGTCTGTTTTGGGCCACATACCTGTTGTAGGGTATCTGAGCAATGAGAATGTAAAACCCGAACACTGACTTCGCTAGATCATGGAGGGAAAAAATGGGATCCTGTAAGGCTGAAGTGTAATAAACTGAAGGAACAAATATCATCAGAATGGGTAAGTGGTGGCTTAGGAATGCTGGCTGGAGAAACGGGTTGTACACTGTTAGCCAGGATTATGCCTCACGTTGTATACTCACTGCCTTGCGTTCCGTTGAGGATCAGGTTTTATTCCATTTAAGAAGCTCTGTGTCCCCTTCTTCTTTTCCAAAGAAAAAGCAGTACAGAATGATGGGAGCAAACATATTCTCAAGTACTGCAAGACAGATGCTGTTTTTAGAGCTTAATTTTTTGCTTTGTGGTATTTCCTGTTAGCATCGCCCTTATTTCAGCAAGTGTAACTATTTTACTTTTAGTGCATAACTGCCTTTCACAAAACCTTTGCATCCTTGGAATGTGAGAGCATTTTAATCGGATTTTGATGGAGTTTCTTAGAATAAGGAGTGGGAGAGGGAGGAAGATTTCATTAAGATCTGTGAGATTGTGGAAGGGACAGATTGATTCTGATAAGCTGATTTGGGTTAGTGACTATTTTGGACAGGAGAGGTCATGGACTCAGAGGGGACTAGCATAGCGTGTAAGTAGTTGAGACAGAATTTCAAATGGATTGAAAGATGAAAGGGAGTGAGCAAGGTGAACAGAGTTCATTACCCCGCCTGAGAGAGGAAGGCATAAACACAAGGGACAAAATTAAATCTCTGCAATTTATGGTGCCAGTGTGGTGTTAGTCTATTCAAGGGACGTTGAAGGTGAAATAACCATTTTTTTCAGACTGCAGGCTCAGGAAAGCAATATTCTGTTTAGTTGTTGGGTTTTTTTTTTTAATATTCACATGCAAGGGGCTCCATATTCCACAGAATCTAGAAATGGGCATATTTGTAGGGTAAATACACACCAAACTAGATCAGGCAAGAGGAATCCAAAGACTGCCCCTTCAAAGGCTGCCCAAAAGTAGACAAGAGGATGGCAACACAAAACTGAGCCGCTAAGTGAAAGACTATGAAATACAGTATGAATTTCCTAAAAATTAAAAGTATGAAAGCTTTTAAAGGAAAAAAAAAAGCATCTAACCTTACATAGCCACCCACATCTGCTACAAAGTTTAAATGTACTTTTTGTTAGGAAAAATTCAGGTTACTTCTTGTTGCTGAAATTCTAATTACTGCTGTTTTTCCCTCGTCTCTGCAGTAAGAATATAATTA
This sequence comes from Strix uralensis, assembly GCF_047716275.1. NCBI lineage: Eukaryota > Metazoa > Chordata > Aves > Strigiformes > Strigidae > Strix > Strix uralensis. The sequence continues at coordinate 16,789,971 of NC_133988.1, forward strand.
AAGCCAAAGCTAACCTCCTGCCTTTGTTGGTGAGATATTGGAAAAGCTGCTTTGTCATGGTAAAAGTTAAATTTTATTTGAAAATCAGCCGTTTCAAGGTCAGCTTCACAGGTAGCGCTTTGCATACTGTTGTAACAGAACGGAGATTTACAATAAAGTAAATTACAGTAATTGAGATTACAGTAATACAGAGCTCTGTGTTTAACCAGTGATTGACAGCACTTGGATCTGCAGGCAGCGCTCACTGAAATGCGGTTTTAACTGTGTTCAAATTTGGTCTGTCTGTTGTCCAGACCAAGTTATTTACCCTTCACCTTTCAGGCTTTAGGTGATAATCTCTTGTTGGTCCTTTAATAACTGTCTGAAAAATAAGCATTCTGCTTTATACAGTTAAATCAGGTGGCTTTACACTTCAAGCTGAGAGCCAGCTTTTTTTCCTTAAAATGTCTCATGGGGTATTACCTGTGTAGGTCTGGGTGTGTGCCATGCTTGAATCTGAACGCTCTTTGTTTATTTGCAGGAGAGGCCTGATCAGTGTTGCTGAAGTGATCGCTTCCCACTGCTCTTAATGTGATCTTGGCGACCGAGACCTTGTTTTCACTATGAGAAGTGAATCAGGTTGTATGGATTGTTTGCAGCAGAAAATGCAGATTATGGTAAGTGGTAGCAAAGCTTCTGGAGATTTGTAGAATATGTATATAATTCCGTTGTTTAATTTAGGCCTTAGCTAATAGAAAACAAATAACACTTTCAGTCACACCAATCTTGATGTTTGTTAGTTTGAAAGTACATACTCAGTGCATCTGGCCAGCTATTTGTATGGTAAAAAGGAGCTGGTGTTTGTATGTCAACATTGAGATGTCCGCTTCAAAAAAGAAATTAATCTCTTTAAGTGTCTCAACCCTTGAAACTTACTTGACTAATGGGAACTCAGTGCTGTGCAGATGCTCTTGTAGGTTTTGTGGTGTGCTCTTTGGTTGTTAGGCCTAATCAATGAATAATGGTGTTTCTTGGTGTTTTTTTAGAGGAGGAACAATGGTATGTCTTTCATTATGTGATACACTCTGTAAACAGCATATCTGAAAGGCACCTTAATCTGAGTTTAGCTACTCTATGAATTTAAATTAGAATGATGTTATTTGATGCATTTGATGTTCATGCTGACTCTACATCAACACTTGCTTTTTTTTTTCCAGATTCTTTTTCCTTGTTGGATTTTTTCAATTTTGTTGAATGTGTAACTACAACTATGGCAACAAGAGTAGAAATAAATTCTACTTTGGCGTCTTTGACGACAGTACCTGACTTAAATGAAATCAGAAATGAGGATAAATCACAGCGTGTGTATGTAAGTGTGCTTTCAGATGCAAGTAACAAGACAAAGGAGGCTTCAGCATCACTAAGTCTTGAAGAGAAGAACAAGTTTGGGAGTACTCTGAGATCTGCAACAATGCCGTCGCTAGGATCAAGGCCAAGACTGTTCCCAAAGCCTTTTTCTAAAGAGAAATCTTCAGATACTTTTGCAAATGTAAAACCACCTACTCCGGCTTTCAGATCAAGCAGTCTCATTAGAAAGGCCACTGAAGAAACATCATCTGTTAAGGTATTAAGTGGAAATGTTCCTCCGTTAGTAGATCAGAAAGTAATTGAAAATGACAGCAAGTCTGGCAGCGAAGTAGTCACAAACATGACTTTCTACACTGGTCCCAGTGCGAATACTGTCATTCTTTTTGAGACAGCAGGCACAGAGCAATCAAAGGTAAGCCTGGCCCAAGAAAAAAGGGCTGCTGATGACCGCAGGGTGTTCAGTACTATGCAAACAAAAGAGCTTCAGTGCAGTGCGAAGCTGGAGAAACCATCTCAGCCGTCTGAGACGTTCAGGAGTCCTGAAGGGTCTCTTCATAGGCAGATATCGCTTTCCTCCAGCTTCAGACCAGTCTCTTGGAACTCCCTCAAAACTGGTGAAAAAAAGGATGCTTATGAAGTTCATCCAAGGGAGAAAAACAACGATGATGCAAATAATATCAACAGTAAAGTTGATTTCTCTACTGATGTGCAGCAAAGGCCAAAACATAGACCAGTATCTGCTATTTTTCTGGAATCATTACGAGATCAAACGCATCGCACCGTGGAAGCTTCTGAGGAAAAATCTCCTACAGAGAAATCCTGGGTGAGAAAACCAAGGCCTCTATCCATGGACCTGACAGCTAAGTTTGAACATAAAGATATTTCTTCTTCCAAGAAGACTTGTTCGTCTCATGAAAGCAAGGAGAACGTATCGATAATTTCTTTAACTGATGTGGGCTGTCACAATCAGTCTGAAACAGGGCCAAAACCTGAAGAAACTGAATTTAATAAAGGCAGTTCTTCAAAAACGAACTTGAAGTGCAGTAGTCAGGACATTGGCGTCCTAAATAGTGGAAAATACCTATGGGAAACAAAGCTTAAATCTAAAAGTGAACAAATTGAGACAAAGCCAGAAATAACAACTAACTTGCACAGTTCTGAAAGAAGCCATGAAACCACTAGTGAAAGCAGAACTAGTAAGGGGGAGAAAAGACTGGATGGAAAGGAGACATGTATGTTTCTAGGCTGTGAAAGCCCCGCTGCTTCCTCAGAAAAAGAGGTTAATATTGTAAGAGGTAGTGTTAAAAAACACATTAGTTTGTTTACTTTGGAAAATCCCAGTACCTCGGTGGATACAGAGCTGCTCCCATCAACTGCTGAGAAAGAAAACAGATGTGTGAACATCCAACAGAGAATCAAAGAACTGACAGCAGAAAACACCGATGTTAAGCCAGGAAATCTACGCAGGTCACTTCAATCACGACCACTTTCTGCAGACTTAACCAAGATGTAGGTTGCAGAGAAATTGTATTTAATCCTCTTAACTTCATCTCGTTCAGTAAAAATTGCTCTCTCAGTACAGTAAAATAACTGATGATTTTGGTTCCACTAAATGTATTTATTCTGTGTACTATTATTCTTGAGCCCCTTTCCCACCTTTTCATATGCCAAAAAAAGAATATTTAATGACATATACCCTGACAACAGCTTTAAAAAAGAAAAAAAAAAGCTGTCAATATTGTGGCCTTTGCATGTTACTGTAACTGTATATCTATTATTAAAATTTCATGCATTTTGAAATCTTGAGGGGAGCATTGTAGGCTGCAAGCTTATGTATTGGTGAGAAAGCAAAAGAATGGTTACCATGTCTTTGACAGTGGTGTAGAGTGTCAGGTTTTCAGCCAGACAGGAATCTTATTTCGCTGTCATATTAAAGCCTAAAGTTCTGTGATGTTTATTCTGCCTAAGCTGTGGCGATGAGCAGTGTTGTTAGAGTAATGTGAGATCTGCTAATTTTTACATACCAAAACAGAAAAAAAAAAATCTCTTGTCCAGTAAAAAGAGATTTAGTCCAAGATAAAATGTATTCTCTCGGTACAAAGTTGGGTAATTGATTATTCAAAATCATAACAATTTGTGACATGAATGAGGAAGCTCTTTGTGCACTTCGCAGTACTGTGTGAGGCCGCACTGCCGGGCTGGTGCTGGTCTGGATAATTCATGTTCTGTGTGTGATGACAAAGCGATAAGGAAAGAAGAATAACGTTTTTTGGAAGTGTAAAGGAAGCGTGCTTTGCGTAATGAACGCAGCAGATGTTTGGCAAACAGAACCTGCTTTGTGAACAGTGGAATAGGAGAATTTTTCAGCAAATCTTGGTCTTTTAACATTGTGATGAAAATAAGGAAAAGAAATTTGACTGAGGCATGAGAGTATTGGTATCTCTTTCACTGCTTCATTATGTATCTCTAAATCTTATACCATACAATAAAGCTGCATAACTAACCATTTTTTGGGAACAGCAATCCTTTGGTCTAGATACAAATAAACCACCAAATACAGTTACTTACTATGAAATAGTGATGTTTTGCCTTTAAGAAATATAATTTATTGGATGATTTCTACAAGTGTGCTTTGGTAGGAAGCATACCTGCTAACTAACTAGCTTGATTAGAAGAAGTAACAGAAGTCTTTTGTCTTAGGTTTTCAAGTCCCACATCAAGCAGTGAAGTAAAGCCTGAGAAACCTGCCGAAACTAGAAACGACTCCATCAATGAAATGCAAGAAAATCAAAAAGTAAGAAAATGGCATCAGCTGATGTGGTCTCCAGCTGGGTTTGCATTCAGAAGGCAGAGAGCACTGTCCTGTGTCCTGTGTGCCTTTATCGACCGGTGGCCAGAAAATGGGTATTGAGAGTATTAAGAATGACCTAATCTAGAGGGTTTTCTCGTGTAAGTCTGTCTTTAGGGCACGCTGATAAACTGCGGGAGTATCATGTCTGTTGAGTTTTTAGAAGTTAAATAAGCATGCTCTTAAATGCGTGCAGTGGTGCAGAGTGAAGAGTATTTTATAGGGTATTTTAAAGGGACTTTTAACGCATGAAAACCAATAGTGAATCGACTGGCTGCTGTGGTTTTGTGCAGTGATTATCCTTTATTTTCTCTAAGCATAGTATTAGTGTAGTACACTTCTACATCTAAGTCGCAACTCCTTGTTAAATACGTGCTGTATATGTCATGTGGATCTCCTAAGTAACATTTACCTTAGAAGTATTGACATTAAGATATTATACAGCAGGTTCTGAGTTGCTGTAAAAGCTGTTAGGCTGGCTTTGATGCTATGCAACACTTTGGTGTTGCAAAACATAACTTATCTGCTGAGACTTCTTAGTATTGGTGACAGTGTAGTTTTAAGGGTATTTCTTGTGAGTTCTCATGGCTGTGCTTTTCCTGTCTAGGTTTAAGAGAGGAATATATGGTAAGGAAACTAGTAGGTAGACACACAATTTCTGTGGTTCAATATCATTTTAAAGAAGATCAATTTGTTTTAAAAAGGAAATCTTTCATTAATGGAAGTGCTGTTTTCAGAGTCTGACAATAAAATAGGATTAAAAAAACTCCTTTGAATTCCTAGAAGAATATAGATCAGATTCAAAAATCTTTATTTATAAATGTTGTTAGTGTTAATTTTTTTACATTCTTCAGCTTTTTTAAAGAGAATTTAAAGTCAATTCCAAGCTTTACATTTTTTTAAAAATAGAACTCTGGTGGGACTGGGGAGTATTCTTTAAATCTGTTTATTTGCATGCTGTGCTTTTTCAATTAATGTTATTAAACATAACAGCTTTCAAGATGCTAGCTGTATTTCCTGCAAGTAGGTAATAGTAAAAAATTGGCAATAAATATTAATTCCCATTTTCTTTTTACTTCAGCTCAGCCTTAACATTCTTCTTAGCTGAGCAGCTCCAGCTGTGATATTTACTCAGATCTTCATGTTCCTTGCAGTTACTGACCATGTAACTAGTTAGTTAGTGAACAGCCAGATTTGAAAAGACAGTTTTGACAAAATATGGTATATTTGGTGGTGTCCCCCAGGAGTTTAGACTTGCTCTGAAGGTGCCTACATCCTTGTGGTGCTGCTCTATGCTTTGCTTTTGAACTTGAATTTCTGTAGGGCTTGCAACATAAATGCCCATAAGTGTTTCTGTGGTAGCTGGGGTTATGAACCTTCTACAGTTTTGTACTATTTTTGCACGTGTTGCTTTCTCTGGAGTATGATGTGGACATAAATTCACTGCAGACTAAAATGTCTTATGAAATCTGAGCTCGGGAGCACACAGTCATGCGTATCTCCTGTATCAACGCTTCATACATTTTTTCCTTTTTTGTATTAAAAATAAAAATCAAGTTATGAGATAATTCTGTTATAATCAAGATTCAGGAGCTGGAGCTGCACATTTGCTTAGCTTACCTTGGTCTCCATGGGTTTTGTGTTCAGAGAACGTGGATGTGTTTAACTTGTTCAGGCTGTGTTGCACAGAGTAGCGCAAGCAAGTTTTAAAATAAACTTTATTGCGCATCTTCTAAATAAACTATCTTAACTGTTGGATTTTCTTGTTCCAGAGTAAAGAGATCAAGCTTACACATGGCACAGACTTCACTGAAGCACATGCTGCTGGGAACCCTTGGAAACCCCGGCAGATTTTAAAAATGACAAATAAACCTGATCAGGTAGAGAGGAAAGAAAGCTTCCTTGGAGATGGTCAGCATTTTTCTCAGCAAAGTGAAAATTCAGGCTCGTTCACAAGCAGCTTGGAAAAAAAATTAAAACCAACCACACTGATGGAAAAGACCTACATGAAAACTGTCCGAGCCACCATGTTTGACCATAATATTCAGAGACATAACATTGCTGCTGATCATCCGGGAACTGACTCTGCGCTGAAAACAAATAACGAGCGTGAGGCAAAGCGCGATGTGGTGACTTCGGGGCACAGCAGACGGTCGTGGATGGGAGAAGTGGAGGAAACCACTAGCATAAAGAGGGAGTATCATAAGCCATCTGATTCATCAAAACATATGGCAGATGCAGAAAAAAGTGGAAAACCAGCTTGTTCAGGTGAAGACAAGAAGATGACTCTGGGAATTCTCTTAGAAAAATCTTTGGTTGAGAAGAGCGAAAAAACCGCTCCTAAAAATGCAGAAGACTCTCTAATTTACCAAAGAATAGAGCCAAGATATGAAATCTTTCAGACGTGTGGTGAAAGGGCTCTTAGTGAAGCCATTACAATGGCTCCTGAAAAAAAGGCCATGACACTCAGAACTAGAAAGTCATCTGTGAAAGAGAATAAAAATGATGAGGATGTCTTACGCACTGCTCAGTCAGCTAGGGCAAATAATAAAACTCTCTACCTGAAAGAAGATAACGTTTCAGAAGTGAGAGACACAAAAGTTTTTACAAGCAAGTCTGCGGTGAGAGAACCTAATGATTTTTTCTTCAGTGAATGCACACCTGAACAGAAAAAAGACTCTGATAGAACTGAAACTGATCCGATAGTAATAGCTGAGAAAATACCTTATTCTACAAACAAAAGTAAATGTTTGGGAGTGAATGAAAAAGTAGACAAACCACTTACTGAAATTAAAAATGATAAGAATGAAGTCTCTTCCGTGGATAAAACAGAGAGGTCTAACATGATGAAATGCTCTTCTGAGAAGAGGAGTTTTAGACCAGCTGGGACAGACAGCTATGAATTCAGAACCAACGTTGATCGTGAAGTTATTTCAACAAGTGTAAATAAACATGGGGCCCAGTCTTCTTCAGTGCTTTCTGGTGGACAATTTTGTAAATCTTCCAGTAGCCACCATGCTGACATGAAAGTACTAACCATTAACAAAGAGGAATCTAGGGCCTTTGGTTTGAGGAAAAATCTAGACTTCAATTGCAAAGAACAAGACTTTAGCTTAGATAGTACAGCTCATGAAAACAGCGAAAAAATCAGAGTAATAGATCCAGAAGAAAAAGTCAGGAGAACCAGAAGTAGCGTTTCTGACTTGAAGATTTCGGAAAGGTGGAGGAGGAGGACCTTGCCTCGGGATTCTACCAAGACAGAAGAAGTTGTCACTCCTGAAAATAGCAAAAGGCTGAGTCGGACAGATTCACTGCAATTGGATGAAGGTTCAGTCAAAAAGAGAAGCAAAAAAAGCAAAGAAGGGATGGAAGGGAGTGAGGCAAACCAAACTGTTCTTGGCAGTCCTGATGATTACTTGAAAAGTCAGCGTTCTGCCTTTGAGCCACAGGCAACTTATTTTGCAGTGACTTATCAGATTCCTGGTAACAAAAAAGAGAAAAGCTTTGTTGATACTGCTGGTGCAAGTCAGACTAATACAATTTCTAGCTCAAGTGAGGGCGCAACAATTAATCTGGACCCTGTTTTTCCTGGAAGGTCCAAACCTTTATTGCAGCAACCAAATAAAAATTTGACAAGTGCAAGTTGTAGAGAAGACTCACGGGAAGTGCGAAATAACAAGGATTGGGTCAAAGAAGAAGACAAAGATGACATTTTCTCCAAAAACATTGCATTTGGTAATTTTCATGTATCTAGAAAAGGTAACCAGCAGTATCACGACAGAGGTCTGGATCATTCTACAGAAAAAATTATAGATGTTGATGCTTTCCTGTTAAAACAGGATCTGGAAAATACAGCTCAAACTGATCTCAAAAGTAGCAGAAGAAAAGCCTCCTCTTACCGTGAACCCGGATCCCCGCTGCATTTTGCACAGTTACATAAAGACAGTGAATTAGTACCCCAGAAAAGGAGTGAAAATAATTATGATTTATCTGAAAGGAAAGTTGAGGGTGGTTACAGATCCCAAATTCTTGATATTGATGCGATCATGGCAGACTATAAAGAAGAATCACTGAAGGCCAGTAATGTTCAAGACAGGCTCTCTGAAGATCACAGTTCCTTTCGGAGGGAGAAATCAAAGAACAAAAGAAATGTGTCAGATAAGACAACTTCTTACAGCTGGAAAGAGTGGAAGGGATCAGATCATTATTCTGTTAATAACAAACAAGGTGACTATGCAGAAGAGTACCACAGGCCAGAGAAATTAATTCTAAATGAAAAGAGCAAAGAGAAACTGGAATCATGTAGCCTTGAATTTGATAAACAAAAGTCCAAAGATAGAAAGTTCAGCCCTCCTTACTGGGGAAATCCTAGCAGCTTCTTTTCAGATAAGTTTGTAAATTCACATAATTCACCTGTGGAGTTCACGAGGAAGAAAACTTTCATCATTGATGAGGATGAAGAAGTGAACTTAACTTCCAGGAATCCAAGTCCCAAATTTGTAATTGATAAGGTTCAGCCTATAAATGTAGTTGCTACAGACCAAAGGTGGGAAGTTAATTTTGCTTCCAAGTTGTCCTTAAAGGCAGATGATAGCCTCTTACAGAAGAAGTTGGTCACAAAAGAGCAGTTCTTGGAGGTGTCTCCAGAAAGTGATCAGAGCAGAAATGTAGCAAGGAGCTCTATAACGAGGAACAAAGACAATGCAAATAAAACGACGCGCGAGAACGACTCTTCCAATGTGAAGATTAAAACTGATTGGAAGAGCTATGCGTCTGGGTTAGGAAGTGCACCCCCAGATTTAAGACGATCCTATTCAGAAAAGAGCCGCCAAGGAAAAGACAATCTACCCCTTATGCAAGAGGTAAGGGGAAGGAAGGATCTGCACCGATCCAGGCAGAGCTTCCCGTTGGAAAGTGTCGATAGTGGGTGGAAACACAAGATGTCATCTCAGTCGGAGTCATTCTTCCATGAGGATAAAAAGGTATTACCAAATGGTGTCCAAGTGTTTCCTGTACCTAAAATTGAAAGTGAGGAGCAGCTTTTATTATGCCTCTCTTCTGCTTTTCAGCACTAGCTGGGGCTGTGCAGCACGTGAGCAGATATATACTTTTCAATAGAGTTCATTTCCCTTTGGGTTGTATTTTCTGGAGGAATTTGTATTGTACTAGATGACTAGATTTGTTTCATGTGTATAAATATTTATTGATGTTACCATGGAGAGCTTGAAAAAACTTTAAAACGTGCATATTTTATTAATGCTATGAACTGAGGATGTTAAATTGCTAACTCAGCATTTTTATAATTATTTGAAAAGAAGTAGTTTGGGTTTAATTTATAAGTTGTCAACAGTGATCTTTTTGGAGTTCCTTTGGGTTTTTGTTTTGTTGTTTTTTTGGGTTTTTTTTTTTCCTCTGAAGGAAGCACTTTTTTTTTTTTTTAACTGGGTGAATGGCCCCTGTTTGTATGTGGAAGTTCACTGCTGATACTGCTTTGGTGAAACACAAGTGATTCCCGGAACACGGGAACGCATTAATGCATCGCCAGTCAGAAGTTGATGGTTATAATGTTCTTCCATTTTTTGTTTTAAGATACAAACTTCCTCTGGTGTTTTGTTTTTTTTTTTTTCCAAAAGGGCATTTTTTACACATACGTGTGTGCGTGTATATGTAACAACATACATAACTGTATTTTAACAGGCTTCTAGGAAAGAGTGGACCAAGCAGAGTTCAGACAAAACAGACGGAACAGAATTTCCACTGGTTTCTACTCAGAGAAGCCGCCACAGTTTTTATGAGGACAGAAGGGCAGATAACGGGACGGTATGTTATTTTGGAGGAGGTTCTTGGGCAGGGGCTGGGGGAGAGATAAGGGAGATGCACCAGGCTTACTCCATTCAGCTATTTTTGCAAGTAGCTGTGAAAGAAAGTCTGTGTCTTCCTAGCAGAAGGAGCAGATGCACTTGCTGTGGAGTTTAACTGGCAGAGAACGCTTCTCCCTGAGGTTCCACCACACTCATCTATGCCAAATCTTCGAATAAGAGCATTAACCATGCAGCTTGTTTACTTTTCTTTCTAAGCAAAGAATTTTCATCCTGAAAACTTAAGATGGGTCTAGATCATTATGCTTTTTGTTTGTTTCTCAGCTTAGATAATGAAAACTGGTTAGATTCCAGAAAATCTTTTCTGGAGAATTGTGCAGACAAATAGAACCATGTCATAGCCTGAAAAATGATGGGTTTAATTTTCGTTCTGTAGGCAACACACAGAGAACTATTTATGTGAAGAATCACAGCTGACATTTTTGGTAGTCTGATTTGTCTCTAATATGCATATTTTTGGGGTAAACTCCCACTTAAAGTTTTTGGGTGATATTCTCTGAAGTTGCAGAAGGATGTTCTGACTTCAGCCCACAGATTAATTTTGTGTTGGGAAATAGTATCCTATGTCCAGATGTTGTTCTGAAATACAAAGCTAAGATCTGGGCCTTCTGAAGGTTACATAATAAATGAAATATCAACATTTTCTGTGGAAAATAAAGGGGTTAAAACCCACATCAGCAGCATAGAACTCTACAAGTGTAAGAGAGACATTGCTGCTGCCGCTGAAATCCTTCCTTACTGGAAGAACTTGTTTTGAACCACTGCAAGTGCTGTGGGTTGTTTTGGTTTTAATTTGTTTTTTTAACCTTGTTCACTGGAATAATACTGTGGTCACTTCAGAGTGCACTCTTCTATAACTTTACACATCCATATTTGCAGTTTTTGAAAATCTGGATGTCCCACAGTTTTTCAAAACTCTTCCACTTGTATGGAAAAGGGGTGCCTGGAAGATGTTACCGTGCTGTCCCAAGGTCAAATCTCATCTGTCTGCTAGCACACTCGTGTGGTGACTGCATGTATTGCCCTCTGCAGAGACCCCGGTTTTGTCATTCCTCATACTGTTACTTACAGCCCTTTAATAGAGAATAGACAAGAAGATAAAAAAGGAAAGGAACTGAGCTCTTTGTTCTCTTCTAGTGAAGAAAAAGAAACCACCCAAACTTGTATGGATTTCGTAAACAAGTTTCCTAATAGGAGTTTTGGAAGCAGGCTCATATTGTTCCAGTTCTAGTTATAAAACTTGACAGAACGTATCCAAGGGCTGATATCCCCTCGTCTTTCCTGTGGTCTTCAGGCTGAATGTTCATCTTGGGGAGAGTTTGGGTTATTTACAGAATTGACAATTATAATTTAATCCCTAAAAGTTGTTATCTGCACTGTAAGCTGATGGCATATATGTAAAGGTGTCATTGACAGGGTAGAATATATGGGGGAAAAGCGCTGTCAGAAATAGTGCTGGGATAATTGAACTATTCAGGTACTGAACTCTGATAAATATGACTGTTATTCTCCAACTTGGTCATTAAGGGTAAGGTTACTCAGAATCACCCTTTGTCTTCATCAAGTACAGCCTGAGACAGGAAAGGAAGGCTGTCAGCCCCACTAAAAGAGAAAATTCCCCTGTCCAGCATCCTCTGGAATTCATTAGGATCCAAGTGCTTTACTCCTTTGTATTGCTTTGAAAAGCCTGATCGTGGTGTATTTGTTGTTCTGCAGCGCCATGGTAGCAGAAAGGGCAGTCTGGCCTTCACGCATATAAATCGTGAGCGAGCAGGTGCAGAGAAGCAATTTTTACATGCGTTCGGGAGGAGGCTCACCACACTTTCATGTTTTCCAAAGCCCCACGTAAATATTGCAGAAGATCATGTAAAACTGAACCATTTCTTCAGGCACCAAGGTTAATACCTTTGTTTTCATTCGGAGAAAAATCAAAGACTTTCGCTGTGCTGTCGCTGCTCTCATCGGTGCGTTTCAATACTTCCCTCTGGTGGAGAGCTGCGTTGTAGCTTGGTTTGAGTTCGAGGGCGGTGAGAGGTGGACAGACAGCCGCAGAGGATCCCAGTTAAGTGACATAACTTCCTCTGAATTTGAATGTGGTCTGTGTTTTGCTTTGAACACCTTTTGAAAGAGAATTAGAAGGGAACAAAACTGCCGCTGTTTTGTTTGAACAGTTTCTAGAAAGTCTGTCTGTTTAGTTGGGAAATCACTCGCTTTTTCTTGTGGCATAGTGACAAGAAATATGCCACAGCACATATCACTGGTCACTCAAGACATTGTTATCTTTCTAACGAGACTGCAGAGCTCAGTGACAAGCTGCTACTTTTATTGTAGAATAAAAGACTCACTTTCATTCACATTCACTACTAAAGTAGTGTAATGAGCTGTCCTGTAGTCTTTGATATTTGACAAACCAACTTCAATTAATATGCATTTGTTGTATTATCTCTCATCTGCCTATGATAATAAATAACTACTTGAATGAAATCTTCCAGTACAGCCGATTAATTAGATTTGTGTGGACGAAAACAGTTCTAAATAGAAGCAAGGTGCAATAGTATAATTTTACTTCTGGAGAAGTGATTTCTTTGTGATTATATTCTAGGGAATCTACTTCCAATGAGGTTATTTTTCATGTAGGACTTCTTTGAAATCAAACCATTGAAATATACAATTGGTGATATGGGATTGGTCGTTGAAATTTCAAAGGTTGATACTCTTGGCTTTAACACTCATCTAGATAGCATTTTTTAGCTATTTTGAGTTTGTATTGTTTAAAAACAGAATAAGGCTTTTATAAAGATTCCAACATTGTTGCTAGACTATCATCGTCTGTTTTTACTACGGCTGGTACTTTTCACTGTATGTCTTCAACAAAGAAAATCTTCAGTGCTGTATTACAAGGCTGGTAAAGCGGCACAGCATTCAAAGGAGTGGTGTTCCTGCTGGAAAGGAAAGGTGTTCTGCACTGACAGCAGTAGCTTCCTGACCTCACCACCTTTGGAGATTTGGTGAATTAATGACTGTGAACATACCATACCACCAGCTGTTTATATGCTGGAGTTTGGGGAAGAATTGGGGTTACAACATCTCTATGTACTTAAAAAAAATAAACCACGTGTTCTACAACCTGGAAAGATGGTTTCTCTCCCCATGGATTATAAAAATATTGCAGTTTGGAATTGCCCCCTTATTTCTTTGGGCTATTCCAGAATAGAGGGTAACGAAGTCTGCATTTTAATGTGATGGTCTTTAAGACTACGGATGTGTCATGGCTTAAAACTTTCAAACTGAGAAGATCTTTGAAGTCTGACGGATTTCTTAAAGGATATTTTTCTCTGAGGTCAGTAGCATTATACATTTCCTGTACCAGGGAACACGTTACAATCTGCAGAACTGTTTCTGCTCTTGTGTAGTCGGATGTTTTAGTGGTCTCGTGGCTGCCTTTTGCTGAGGTGTTCGCTTGCGTGGCAGGGCTCAGGCCGTGTCCTTGGGGCAGGACTGGAGATGGACTTCTGCTCTCTGGGGTGTGTGAGTGACAAAGATACAGGTGAACAGCAAGGCAAACCCTTCTAATTTATGATTTCTGTGTGAATATTTTGGCCTTTCTATTTTTTAGAGGTTAGAATACATTTATGATTGTAAGCTTTGTTGTTAGTATTTTTTTAACAACTGTGTTATAAATATTACTGCTAATTGTAGCTTAGTACTTACACATTCTATTCCAACATAAGATTTTTTCCTTTCCATTCTCACTCTGATACAGCCTGATTCTAGTAAAGAAGGGGGTAGTTTCAGACTGAAGGCCTTCACCTAGTAGAGGATTAAAGAAAAGGATAGAATTTACGTGAATAGATAATTCCCTGTTTGCTTTGCTAGAGCTAACAGTATTGAGAAGACAAAACTTCTCCCTGCCCATTTAAAAATATTTACTCCTTCATGAAGTCACATACTCTGTGTGTTGTGCTTTGGCCCTGCCCGTGTCACAATATAGGTATAAAAATAAAGTTGTTCTTAGGTTTGCTCTGGCCAGCTGTGATCTTAGCTCACAGAATTAGCCGCAAATCTCTCTGGACGAGGCTGTCGTAGGGGTCTTTTACCTTAGACTTTGAATGCAGTTTGAGGGACTGTGAGCCTCTGGTGTGACTACCTGTAAAACAAACCGCTCCCTGGTTCTGCAGCCTGTTGTAAGACTCGGGGCTATTAAAGCGCCCTGTGCTCCTGAGGAGGCACCGTAACTGCAACGTGCTACGGAAACCTCCTCAGTTTCAGAAGACGTTTTCAAGTACTGTCTGTCACAAATCGTAATGATTCCATCACAGCCGACAACAGATCTTTAATTCTCTGACGTTCAGTCACAAACCTCAATTCCTGATTGAGTCATCAGGACTTGATAAGTCTTTATGAATTAAAAACTGAGGAATGTGCGATGGGCTCATCTCCCAGATAGAAGCAGCTGCGCCTGCTGAAGGGACTGGGCCTTCATCTGGAAACAGAGCAGCTTAATGCAGCTAGGGTTTATAACCAAAACTGCTGCTTTGTGTAGTTAAAACAGAGCACTCTGGTACTAGAACTGGTGTAGGCATGAATTATTTTGAAGCCTCTGGTTACGTGCTTCATTTATTTTGTATTAAACTTTGGGGGTTTTTGTCCTTTTGTGAGGAAAATCTGGTATCCGTATAAAGATGCACGTATTTGTGATGTGTGGGTGGGAAAGGATTTGTTTAAGAAAATCATGAGCTGACTCTTAAAAATATTTTGAAAGTTAACTGCAAGGGGGAGAAGGTAAATATTTTCTAAACGCGTTCAGATGAATTTATAGTTTGACTTGTCACAGTTCACCAGTTGTTTCCAGTTGTGCCCACGACAGGTCTCTCTCCTGCCCACCACAAAGCAAGCCTTCTCATCTTCTGATTGTAGAAAGCCTCAAATATTGCAGCTTCACTCCTTTCCAGATGGAAGCAGATGCACTGAACAAGCCATCGTGTGCAAAATGTTCTGTTAGCCTAAGAACTGAGTCAACCTGGAAGGAAATCAAAAGAATTTGTCAGCTCTACAGGATCTTACAGGTGGCCATTAAAAAAGCAGGGTGGGTGGGTATTTTTCTTCAACATCCAGACCCACAATTGCAGGCAAAGGAGGCTGTGGTGTCCTGGAAGCTGTTTTGTCACCTCTGTGTTGTGTCATCTCTCAGGTGAGGGCCTGAGGAGTGCCGGGTTGCGGGGGAAGGCAGTCGGGGTCCTCCGTGGATGGGTCCCTGACACTTGGCTTTCCTTTTCCCATCCAAACAAGGACAGAGGTCACAAAAGTAGGAAGAGATAGAAAGGTTATGATTCTCACTTTTGCTCTTCACAAAACACCTACCATCGTTTGATCATTTAGCTCTGCTTCCTATTTCTCAAAACAGCCCGGAGGAGGATGACCCAGCGTTGGTTAATAACTCGGTTTGCCCAGCTTTCTTCCTTTTTTGGTAGTATTCGTTTGCTGGGAACATTCCAGTGGTATATAAAAAGACACTTTGTTGTGTCTATTTCTTCTCATTCACAAAAGACATTTTTATATTAAAAGCAGGAGCTTTTCTTTCACGTGTGTGGTTTTTTTTTTTCTTGTACATTACCCAAAAATAAGGTCAGCTTGCAACCCCGACAACTGCGGTGGCATTAATAGCATTTCATAACCCAGCCTGCAAAACAGAGTGTTTAGAAGCTTCTCTTTCCTTCCAGATGAAGGGCTTTTTAGTGCGAAACCCAAAGTACTATTATTAATTCTAGACTAACACGTTAGGGATTACCGAGATGGGAGAAGTCTGAGCAGTTAGATCCTAAATAACAAGTGGTTAAGTCACATGGTGCTGGTAGCTCAGCTACTGCTTATAAGTAGCCACAGCATCTGTTAAAGGCACAGAGCTCAGCGTGGTGACGTGGGGCTGGATAAACAGACACTGTACATTATTCATGTTGCTTTTAATTGCTCCGGTCTGCTCTTAACTTCTGCTGGAGGCAGGGAGGAGTGGGGAGGCTGACTCTTAACGAAGATGGTTTTGCGTTAGCTTTGTGCTTCAGAAGATGGAGTATTATTACTGTCCACGCTTGCTAAAGTTTCTGCAATATTTGTGGGTAAGTGTACTCTTTAATGTAATTGTCCTTGCCAAGTTGGGCGTTTTTAACTGTTTTCAGAAATCCTGAGGATGTTCGTATGTAGCGATGGCTTTACTTTGCCGTATCTTTCTGATCTTTCTGAATAGTAACATTAAACCTGGAATTTATTTTGGGTGAGAAAGGCTGG
Organism: Strix uralensis; assembly: GCF_047716275.1. NCBI lineage: Eukaryota > Metazoa > Chordata > Aves > Strigiformes > Strigidae > Strix > Strix uralensis. The sequence goes on from NC_133988.1 coordinate 16,806,327, forward strand.
TTTATCTTTAATACTCACTTAAAATGAGGAGAGTGCAGACTACTTGAATGTGCCTCAGAAAACCCTCTTGGTAACTGGAATTCCTTCCTTAGGTCCGACCATAGGAGTTGTAGTTTTGCATACCGCATATTAGAAATGTTCTTCCTCATTTGTTTAAAAGCTGTCCTTGGACTCTGGAGACTGCTGCTTCCAGAAGCACTCCTTCCCCTGCTGCTGGCTAGAGCTGCTGCCTGCTGTTTCAGTAAAATGACCAGTACTAATGGCTTTAGAAGTGTGTAGTTTTACAATTCCTGACTATTTTTGCTTTGACTGTGTTAACAGGTTTCGCTTGTCTCGGTGAGCACTTCCTCTTTAAACAATCCTTAGGGTCCTCTTCAATAAAAAGCTCTTTTAACAGGCTGCTTCTACTGTGCTAGTCTGCCAGCTCTGAAGGGTTCCTTTTGCACAGTGCTTGCTATTTGTCTCAGTTTTTCACATTTATAAAAGATGAATTTGATTTTTAAAGCCTTTATGAATAGATACTATATTACTTTAAACCTAATTACTACTTACTGTTTTAATTTCTTCTGTACTAATCAGATATTGGTTTTCATTTGCTTGTAGTATTGTCCGCATTAATCTAGTAATTTTTTTAGCTGTAAATTCAGCGTGGGATCAGCACTGACACTTTAAACCTTTCAATGTTAGCTGTTTGCTAGGGCATTTTGAAACTAGCAGAGAGTTGGCTTCCCTCATTTAGAGGTTAATTTTACAATCTTTGCCTTGTATGTGCTTTGATCAGCAGTGAAATGAGATTGCCTGCTGTAAATTTTTTTGCAGCTGGGACAGAAGATAGTACTTGAAGAACAGGGCATTTTCTTCAAAATCTTTTCCTGTTGGAGACTGTAGTATTGTAAAACATGGAAGTCTTTGGACATTTCTTAATTTTTTTTTTTTATTTGATTAGCTAGATTTTTAAGAGGCAAGCTTTCTTCAAGTTGCACATTAAAAGATTAGCATGATATATCAGGCTTTAGTTTGATGAGGGGGAGGATGTTCTTTGTGGTTTCACAGTGTGAGAAGTCTGAAAGAGATCTCCGAATGCTTTTGCTTTCACATGTAACTGGTGATTTTCCGTAAGGCCAGGAAGAAAAACCAAAACCAAACAAACTTTTTGAGTCCAGAAGATCCCTGGGATGACATCTAATATCGTACAGTTGTAGTCTGTAACTGAACAGGTGTGTTATGTTTTCTGTGTGTATACGCTCTTTTAGAGGCCTTCGGGTATTTCTTAGGCATTTTCATTAGTGTACACTCTCCTGATGTGTCATAAGAAAATATTTGAAGGGCAGTTGTGATATTCCTAATATTAAATATATAAACAAAGACATTTTAAATGAAAAGCTGTGCCTTCTGTCACTTTCTGTGCTGATGTTCAGCTGAAGGCTACTAAGGAGATACTTATCGGTTCTCTCCACTTATAATCAGGAGTAACCAGAGATGTCGGGGTTAGTTGTCGAGCTTTGTGTTGAGTTATTTAATCTATCTTGGGGAGCTAAGATACTTTATTCATTAGGTAGATGTACCTGAAGAAGCTGTAACTCTTAATTAAAAAATATTATAATGAAAACCCATTTCTAAAGCTAATATTTTGAGTTATTGATAGGTTGCGTCTCTTCTGCTGTGTATTTGTTTTACGCCTACACAGTGTTGGAGTTGGACATCAGTGGACCCGCTCAGTGCCAGCTATCTGCTAATTGCTTGCTGATTCCTCTTTTGATCTCTGAATAGGAGATGTATTATTGTGATGTGTAGAAGAGTTGTCCGAAGAAATCATCGTAGTATTTTTTGAGCACAGCATAGTTTGTGGTCTGCCCAAGTGTGTGCGAAATGATGACTGACCACCAAGAAGTCTGTGTCCCGTGGTCAGGGGTGTTGAGTGACAGCTCTAAGTTTCTGAAAAGTCGTCTTTGTGTCCAGCAAAATGCTTTGTTCAGTAGGTTGTATTAGATGCAGGCAGAGTTCTGTTCAGTAATTCAACCTTGAGCTCCCTTTTCAATGTGAGTTGTAATAATGAGGAGAAGATCAAGCTTACCAAACCTGGATCGTTTGCACTCTTAATGAGGTGTGCTGCAGGACTCTGAAATACTGCAGCTCCCTCTTGACTGGTGTGTTCTCCAGTGTGATATGTAACACTGAAACAGGGGTTACTGTGAAGCAGGTTCCTAGGGAGGACTGAGCATCGAACTTCTTGATGATAGAAGATGGGACTAACGAGAGCTACTGAGAACTACTGTGGTAACTGTACCACCTAGAAGAAAAACCCCAGCAACAATAAAAGAAGAAAGCCAAGAGTGCTGATGGAGCCTTGCGGATTTCTGCATAAGGCTTTTATGAGTCTTTAGGGTGGCTGTTAAAGAATCCAGAAGTTCCTGCCTGGTGTGATAACACAGTCTGGTTTTGATCAACTTAGTTGATGTTTTTTTGAGAGGGGGAAGAGCAGGACTCTTAAACACCGCTCTGTGTTTGGTTTGCTCTCAGTAAATTGTCTCTTCGTACTATAAATATGCTCATTGTTTGGAGAAATTTCTCAGAAGCTTGTGGTTTTGTGACTCGAGCAATCTATCGCTCCTTCTTTGATTCTGACCATTCAGACTGTAGCTGGTGGGAGATGGAACCGGTATGGCATACAACCGAGCTGTTGGCGGCAATCAGGGTAAAGGGTCCAGGCTGCCTCTTAGGCCTGTCTGCAGCCCTTGCTAGGACTGCCTGGGGCTGGTCCTGCCTCAGCCTCTTTTCCCCTAGGCTGGCATTTTCAGGGCTGGCTCTTCACCATCCACCTGGTGTCAGCACTGATTCCTCTTGCTGCCTTCTCCATCAACCTGGAATCCAAACTTACTGAGTTGCTTTCAGTCATATTCTCAGTTACAGCCTGTATTTGTCATTTGGACCCCTTCAGTCAAACGCTCAGATAAGCATAAAGCAGAGCACTGCGCACTCATCACCAAATCCGCTGTGGTTGTCTGTTGTTCAGCAGCTGAAATTCAGAGACTGAATCATAGCTCTCTGTATTCCACGTCATCACTTCCTTCTCTGCTATGCCATGTACCTTCCTCCTAGCTGAGATCTTTTCATCATCTTTAATTGGCTAATTATTGTAGTTATGTATTCAAGAGCCAGTCTTTCAGTGACCATATGCTATATTTATTATATTTGACTATTTTCCAGGGTACATGGGGTATTCATCATCCCTTTTCCAGCTGGTGAGGAGCTTTGCTGCAGCTGATGCCAGACATCTTTAGGTTTGACTTGCATAAGAAGTCCTTTAAGTGCAGGTCAATTGTTGTCCAGTGACTTGCATGAGGGATGCTGCTGTGCTGGCCAGCGTGCCAGGTATGCAGCCACAGTAAGGTTTCCTGTTCCTTTGTAAAGCCTTTTGTCCAATAACCAGCTTTTTTGGTTTGCTTGTGGACACAGCCACTCCTGGAGCGCTCCCAGTTGGTTCTGTTCCTGTCCTTAGCCATCTCCAAGTTGGGAGCAATTCTTGCTCTGCCCCAGGGTGTTTTGTGGGATGATGCAATTTTGATGATGTAATCTCTTTTTTGATGTGTCTGAGGTTACCGTAGGAGCACGCTGATAAACACAATCCGTGTCACAAGTAGGACCAGGTAACATAAACCAGCTGGGTGAGCCGAGGCCAGACTTTGTGCAGGGGGGACAGAGCTGGCAAGAGATAGGAGAGCTCTGGACCTGTTCCAGGATAGGTGCTGAAGGAAAAGAAGAGGAGTCCTGGCTGATTTTGAACTGGTGCTGCAGTACCTGCAGGGAGAAAAGGGTTGATGTCAGGACATGAGCTACAGTTTTTGGTACCTTGGTCAGGAACCAGCTGTGACTTCAGTGGTTGCTTCTGCTGAGCCACCTTCAGAACAGTCCTGGCTGGCTCGATGGTTGGTGAGGGGCCCAGTGCAGAGAGCTGGCTGGGCCTCCAGCTGCACTGCTGTGGTATCACAGACAAAATCAAAATCCTGGGGCTCGTTGGAGAGCGATGTGATTGCTGTTCAATCCAGATAGGACACATAAAGTCAGTAGATGAGAGAAGACAGCTGGAAGAGCCGAGAGCAGCTACCAGTGCACCCCTGTATGTGAGAGAGCATGGTGAGCTCCAGTGAATACGAGGTCTTTCTTGTATTTTTAGACTGGCTCTTAGGAAGGATTTCTTTGCAGAAGGGGTTGTTGGGCGTTGGAATGGGCTGCCCAGGGCAGGGGGGGAGTCCCCATCCCTGGAGGGGTTGAAGAGTCGTGTTGACCCAGCGCTGAGGGATCTGGTGGAGTTGGGAACGGTCAGTGTGAGGTTCATGGTTGGACTGGAGGAGCTTCAAGGGCTTTTCCAGCCCAGATGATTCTGGGATTCTTGGCAGCCAGGTGTTGGCCTGCTCTGGATCCCCTGCAGTGTTTGAGGTAGATGCATAAACCTTGGCACCTCATAAAATGGATAGTTTCATTAGTTGCAACTGAGGGTGAAGGAAAAGCATCTGGGGCAGGTGAGTGGCTGAAGATGCCTTGGAAACATTTTAGGTGTGGTCTGAGAGTGGCCTTGGCTCTGCTTTGACAAAAGGGAGGTCACTGTGGGAGACCAGTGTCCTGTCAGGAGCAGAGAATCTCTCATAAATCTTGTAGCTCTGTGTTACACACACATGATACTGGGCTACAGCATTGAAATGAAAGTGGGCTCCAGCTTCATTGCTCAGTTTTGGCCGCCTGGTGTGGATGATGGTGGCGAGTCTCCTGAGCGTGCTAGGTACCATTCTTGAGGAGGTGTTTCCCCTCAGTCTGGCACTTGTTTCTGTTCAAATAACAAACAAATGCTACATCTTGAAAGCATTCAACAGAAAGCAGAATGTTTTAAATAAAATATTATCTTGCAGCACTGTGATGGTTTAAAAAGACCTTATTTTTTTATTGACAGTCATTAAACAGTAGTTACAAAGACAAAAAAGAAAATTGGGGTATTTAAGTAAGAAGTAAGATCTAAAGTTGGTTTTGACAAGATTTTAGTTGCTACCTTTTAAGAGTGGTTTTGATACCCCTTTATCAGGTGACTCCAGAGGAAGTGGCAGCTGGTTAATAGCCACGCTGCCATTGCACGTCACTGCAGTAGGGTTTTGGTGGGTGCTGGAAGGAAACCTTAATCATCGCTCCGCGTGCCACGGGTAAGGGTCGCCCCCGCTCTCGGGGAGGGACGGTGGCCGGTGCTGGCGCTGTGTGGCTTCCCTCTGTGGGCGCTGCCGCGGGGTTTCCTGCGGATGGTGTCTGCTGCTCTTCTGTTACAGGGTTTGCTCCTGGTGATGGGGCAATCACATTTCAGGCATACGTTTTTTCCAAAGACTTAGAAATCCCTCACACCCAGGTAGTGCCTGAGGTATATCTGCTGTGCTGATGTCAGCAGCTAACGCTTCCTTTCAGATAACCTGAGCAAAACGAAGCCGTGGTACAGGGAAAAATCTGTTCGCAAAGGCATTTTCCTAATGCCTGAATGCTGTTGTAGAGGAGGAATTCTAACTTTTGTGTCGTTGCTCAGAGCAAGCAGGCAAGCGAAGGCCGGCTGAGGAAGCCGGTTCCCCGCAGGAACGCGAGAGAGTGCTGTTCGGCCGCGGGAGGCCGGCGTGCTGGCCCGAGGCCACTCGTCCCCACGCAGCTTCAGAGCTCACGCGAGAGAAACAGTGCAGAATCCAAGACAGTTTGTTATAATTAGGTGTGGTATTAAGTTTAATTTACCATAAAATGCTTTTATGAAATAGTGCATTCTAGGTTAACTCGGTGCAATAAGGTTTGCATTCAGTAAGATGTAACCATTTGTAGACCTGGTAATTTTTTTTGGTAATGACGGTGTCATTCCCGGCGCAGAGGAGCTGGAGCGGGGGTCTCCCCGCCCCTGACCCCCTGCCCTTTAAATAGAGTCTCAAATAGTGACCACGCTTCTGATACGAGGCTAATGTGGATTGTTAAACCTCATTTATACATAGCAGATTAACTTCACTGCTTCCCTGCTAATATTTTGATCTAAAATTGTTTTGACTCAGTTCCTGCTTTCCCATGCTGTTGTCCGTGTCGCTAATGCTGGGAGACAGCCAAGTTCCCACTATTGTTCCTGTTCTTTCAGTGGTTGTGAGTTGTTCATACAGCCAGTGCGTGTTTGCTGTACTGAAAGGAAACGGCTTTTTGGAGAGCAGCTTGAGCACGGTGAAAGTAGTTCTTTGTAGTGGACTTTCCTCAAGATATGACAGGACTTTGTACTGCAGTGCAAAGCTGCTCTTAAAAAGTAACTTAAGGTAAATCTTAAGCCTGAATGAAGCTTGGAAAAAATGTAGTATTTGGTTTAGTGATTCATGGATGAGGCCAATAAATGCCTGCCACATTAAGGAAGGGCAGTATAGATTATTTGCAAACCATAGGACATATTTGGCAAGCTTTGATTGCTAGGGTTGGAGATTGCAGATGTCAGATGAGAGACTGGATTTACTTCTGGATTTGTTCCATAATTTGGCAGTATTTCACTGTTCAGGGCAGGAGATAACAGCAAACCTGGTTGAGAACGCAAAAGGAATTTCAGCAAATCAATCATTTAGATCCACAAAGTCCAGACCTGGCAGGAAATAATGCGCTTAATCTAAAAAATGTAAATGAAGGGCACACCTGTAACAATGGCCCTGATAAGCAATTTAAGATGTTGCCTTCTGCAGTGTGGCAGGGCTGTTCCTGTACCCTGCTGCTGCTCTGGGTGCCAGAAAAGCATGTTGGCTGGGTGTAGCTTGGTGCAGGCGGGGCGGCGGGTCGCTTGTGGTCCCCCAGCAACACCCCGACCGCGTGCCGGGGCCGTGGGAGCATCGGGCTGTGCGTGGCTGGGCTGTGCAGCCACCTCCCGTCGGGTGACGTGGGGCTGACGCGCTGTGCAGGGGAGGAGGAGGCGGCAGCAAGAGCAAAGAGTCAAGGGAATAACGTAGCTGTGTGTGCCTGCAGTGTTAGACAGCAATGGCAAATAAATACTCTTACTTTTTTTTTCATAAAAATGGCATGTTGCAAGATAAAATGGGTGAAGGATGCATTGTATAAACTTACACCTGCTGTTTGTTCTACTTACTGTGATCAAGAAGTGGCTGATGTAAATGAAAGACTCGTGGAGCAGTGTTTTGTAGGGAGAAAATGGAAAGAACACTCGGGCGCTCGGTGCTCCCCAGCTGTGCGCTGGGAAGGTGGTTTACACAGTTCGTAGGGAGTGCGTGATTATGCTGAGAAGAGCTGAAATGATTTAGGATGCAGTTTTACCTTCCAGCTGTTTGTTACTACTCTTTGAAGAAGGAGATCCCTTGCACAAAAAAGCATGCTCTTTCTGCCAAGAGTTCTTTGAATTCTGAACGTCAGATTTGAACCTTTAGTAGTCAGAGATTACCTGAGCACCCTCTGTGAGAAAGAGAAATACTACCAAACTTCTCCAGGCAGACGGTAATGACAAGTTCTGTGTTTTATCCCTTTGAAAAGGATGACAGAAATCCACTATTTAAGAAACAGTAAACTTAGCTTTTGGTGATGGATTTAAGAGAGTATCATGCTTTGGGCCAAATTCAACTCTTCAGAGAAGGTATCATTCCCTGGTGGAGGTGCAGCCTGTCTGTCTGTCTGTCACTTCTGGAAGTTGGCCCTGCCTGTTTGTTGTGTTTGGAATTGCTTGGGAGCACACTGAAACGGCCCCTGGCTTCAGCTCTAGTGCTACCAATTTGAGGAGACATTTTCTGACTGCTAGAACCTGCTTAATAACTGTAACGAATGTGTGGGGGCCGGATCCTGCTTCCCCAGAAGCTCCGCTGAGCACACGAAGGGCTCCGCTCGCATAAGGGGGTTCCTGCTCTTACAGGGTGGGGGTGACAGGCCCCAGCCTATGTACCGATGAGAAGTGAGATGCTGCCTGAGCTGTAACGCTACAAAACTGCTCAGGCTGCCGTTAACGAGATGAATCAGAATTTCGTGGTGAAATTCTAAGGAGATGGAATGAAATTGGTGAATCTGGCATTATCCTTGGAGTTGGATTTTGAATCGGACATTATCCCTGAAGTCGGATTTTGATGCCTTTGCAGATTGGTGTTGGTGAGGAAGGGATTGAATGTCACTGAATTGACAGTACAACTTTGTATCAGTCAAGGAGAAGGAAATACTTTGTCTTTTCACGTTGGATTGTCCTTTCTTGTTTGCACACAACTTGACTCACGGGAACAAAAGATTTCCCAACCCCTCTCTTTCCTGTTATCGTTTTGAGCAGAAGCAGCATGTTCTCATGGTTGTTTTCTTTCACTTCACTTACCTTCTTTGCCCGGTGAGAAAAGTTTAGCAGTTGGAGGTATTTTAGGCCACATTCTGTCCTCAAGATGTTGAAGATGTTTTGCATTTACCTGTGTTTACCATGTTGAGTCTGTTGGATCAAGTGAAGGAGAAATAACTGTTCCCATGTTGGACTTAAGAGCTCTGGCTCTGCACTGCTTTGTTTTGCCTCCCCAGTGCAAGTTGCTCCTTTGGAGGCTGCAGCTTTTGCCCCGTGGCTGCCTGGCGTGCCGGGGAGGTTCCCTCACCAGAGAGTGGGACCTCGGGGAAGATTGAATCAGTCACGTGTTGAGATGGTGTGTTTGGTCGAAACAGCAGAGCTGCTCCTGCGAAGGCCTGGGCACGTTCGCAGGGAGCACGTGGTGGTCAGCCTGCTTTGGGTTTGTCTACGTGCTCATATTTTCACTTCACTGCGCAAGCACCTTCCTTTTCTTACGGATAAGTTTCACGCTGGGTTTCTTGTTGACATCAGATATCTCCCCTACTGTAAGAGAGCTCCAGGTGTTCCATAGCGTCTTCCTTAAGTGATACAAAAGCTAATGTTTAGCTTGTGGCGAAGCTCACAGCTCATTTGTTTGTAGTTTTCAGCCCACGTTGGAGGGAATGTCCAGTGTTTGTATGGTAATGTTCATCAACAAAAAGCTTTCTTCGTCATGGATTTTTATTTGTATAAATGGAAAAAACCCTGTAACTCTTCATCTGTTGCTTGGCTTGATCCTTTTGACGTAAACAAATGTAAAGAAAATGTTTTTAGTACTTTCCAGAGTATTTGTGCTGTAGGAATTTCCTGTTTCTGTTTTGTTTTTCAGTTTTTCCTCCTCCATTGAGATGGAAGGGAAGTACTGGATGATTATGTACATGAGCTTTCAAACAACGTAGTGTATTTTTAGCTTGTTCCCTCAGCTTTAACGTTGATAGCTTTGTTTTATACTGAAACAATTCAAGGTACAAAAACTATGCATGGTCAGGATGTTTAACTGGGCCTTTCTTAAGTTCAAGAGAAACATAGTTTGGGGGACTAAAGAATAAACATTTTCCAAAAAATTGTTTTGGCACTCTAGTTGTTGCAATTATTGCCGGTAATCATATTTAAACTTAGATTGTTAAAAAACCTAGATTAAAATTTCCTATTTAACAATTACCTTTGTTCACAGATTTTTATTAATCTTGGAATAATTACATACTACTGTAAAAGTGCGCAGAATTTTGTACAGAGGAAAGGATGGCTGGCTGACTTCTGGGATTACAAATGAAATGAGAAACTGCCTTTTTTCACTGATTCCATCAAGGATGACCGTGGTAGTAGAATTGTAAAATTATTTTGGCAGGTATAAACAAGTATGTGGAGCGTTCAGTCATGGAAATTATTTATGTGTTTTATCACAAGTGTAGTTCTGTAAGGAAAACAAGGAATGCAAATTTAATCTGGTTTCTCTAATAGTGGTTAATTCGGAGGAAAGTGCAGCTTTCAAGTGCATTTGGTACTTATCTGTGTCTCTGCTTTTCCTTGTTCTTGCCCCTTCTGTTGTGTTTGTTTTTTATTTAAATCCTAAGAAGTGTGAGTATTGTACTTAAATGTGGCTTTTCTTAAATGAGAATGCAAGGTACACAATTTTTTCTTGCTGGGATGATTTTTTTTTTGTTTTGTCGTTACAGTGTACGTGAGTTACATATCTTGTACAGAAGCAGTAAGACAAATGTACCCTCAAAAGGTTCATAATCTGAAGGATGGATGTAAGCCACGTGGTGTCATGAACCACGTTGGGAAGGGTGGTGGTAGCGGGGGGGGGTGGATGAGAACTCACAACAGTGGGCAGAGGATGCACGACGGCTGGGGGGGCCCAGGCGCTCCTGGTGAGAAGAGTCAGGCTACGGGGTGGACTTGCAGGTGGATCAGATGCGTTTGGTATCTGACCTTTTTTAGCAAACATTGCAAAATGTTTCTCTGTGATAAAAAGCTTCATTTCGTCTGCGCTAACGTGCTTCTTGCGTGAGAGGGGAGAAGATGATGTCCCAGCAAAACTTCTAATCTTTTTCTTGTCTTGTTTGATACGTGTGGATGTCTAACTGTGTGTTTCAAATTTGTTGATCGGACTGGGTCACCCTATTTTTTTTTTTTTTTTTTTTTAAAGATTGAAGAAGAAAAGATGTTAAAAGTGGTAGCTCTTGCTATATAAAAATGGTTCGGAACCTTGCACAGGGAAGTTTGATCAGCTGCACACATAACACTTCAACAGCTTTTTGCTGTTTTCACAGCGTTATGTTGGACAATTCTTACTGTGTGCTGGGGAGAATGTTTTATTTGTCAGAAGATGTGGGTGAGATGGGAATCCATGTTCAGGCATAAGCTTCAGCTTTGATAAATTACCGGTAGGTAGGTGTGAGACATTCACTCCTTTAAAGTTCCTGCCATCTTGTTGGGGTTATAGAGTGTCAAGGACTTGCCTCATACTCATTTCCGAATCCTCTAATTCTCTTTAGAGCTGGCCATCTTAACCGTTACTTCCTGAGCACCAGATGTGTTTTTCTGCTTGTTTTCATGCTTTTAACTCCAAGTCATTCTCACCACAGATGAATGTATAGAGTGGGAAGGTTGGAATGCCCACGATCGAGACAAATGATACAAAACAGGGTGAAAAAAATTTCCTTCCTGCTCCCCAGACAGGCAATACACTACTTGCAGAGACCTTTGGAACCAAACCTCACGCTCTGCAGCGGGGACGAGGGGAGCTGCCCTGCAGGCGAGGAGGGGAGGCCTCGTCCAACGTCAGCTCTGTTTTTATCAGCCCTGAGCGCTGGATCCACTCGCCAGCAGCGCTCAGCCCGTGCCGAGCCTGAGGAACAGCGTCTCTGCTGTCCCTTCGCACGTTGCTCTGGGAACGGCTCATACCTGTTCCTTCGCCTGGCCAGGGACGTGCCACTAATGCTGAAAGGTGACAGTTGTACCCGAGGAGTGTTGGGTTTTTGTTTCTTCTTACGCGTTTTTTTTTTAATTCACTGCCATTTTGTCCTTCCTGTAGTCTAAGCAAGTCTCTTTCTGTACAAGACCTGCAGAAAGGATGTGGTTTTCTTGTTTTGTCTTTCTTTATTCCTTTTTACTGTCCTCTCTTAGCTGATATTCAAGAAAATACGTGCAGTTACTATGAGCTATGAGGTTGTTCATGAAACCTTGGCAGAGCATCTTCATTTATATTGGGGAAGTGGCAAAGCCTGTGCTGTAGGTCTGCAGGGAAGTTGCGAGTTCCCTCCCTGAAGTCACTTTCTGTGCCAGGGAACATTCTTACTTCTATTCTGCCCCTGCACGAGGGGACTCTGTTGTGCTTGCCATAAAATGTGATTATTTTTATAATGTTGTTTGTGCTTGGAGAGGTTTGTCAGGTTAGCACACAGCAAGCCAGAGGCTAAAGCCTTCCCCTGCCACCTGTGCCTGGGAGTTTTCCGTTCTGGATTGTTTTCTCCTTACCCCGGACGTTTCACCCAGAGTAGGCAGGATAACACAGTGGCTGTCAAGTGAGCTCAGCTCTGTTGATTTGAATATTCTATTTATCAGATAGAATTCTATTCAAATCAACATTTGATTTGAGTAAATATTCTATTTATCAAATAAAAGTATGATACCACAGGTGAACTCCAAGAATAAGGTAGTTGTGGAATAAGGATGAGCAGCATGTGGGTGGTATCGTTTCTGTTTTCAGCACCCACTGTCGGTGATTGAGTCCTCTCCTAGAGCTGGTGCTGCCCCCCTGTCGTTACGCTGCGGGGCAGGAGATGAGCTGTGATGGGTGTTTGTCCAAACGCGGCGTGGACTGTGCGGACGCCTGTGTACTAGGGAACGTGATGGCTTCCAAGGGACACAAATTAGTTGCTCAGCAAAGGTTGTCCTGAACCAAATCTGACCGGATGATAAATAAAGAATTCTTGTGTCCTGTTACAGATCAGATGAGACTCAGATTTCAGAGGCAAATTGCAAAGACAGTTTTATTGCATAGGCCTTTTTGCAGTTATGCTGCAAAAATATCAAGAAATTTCATCTTTGCTCTTCAATCTGGAGGAATAAATTGAAGTATTTGTCTGCAAAGCCACTGGCACTGAATTACAAAATAGAATTGTTTTCCCATGATTAAAATGCATTACTTCAAGAAATTAGTCTTACTCTGAGGTTATTATTATCTCTCTTTATTTTAAAGATTTTAAAAATAGCCGTGGACTACATTGATGAGATACTTTATGAAGTACTTCAGCACATTTCTTTAAAAGTCTCTTGTATTAATGTGTGCTTGTGTAAGCTTTCCAACCACTGATCCAGAACCTGTTGCTACTGCAGTCTTTCCTTGCCCGCTAGTTTGTGAGGCCTCTGTGGGCTTTTAAAATAAACTAACAGAAGAAGAACAAGTCTGGAATTGGAACTTCAGTCTCTTTTGTAGTTGGCTATGGGTGCCTTTAATGTCAAGTTCTATGCAACTAGTCTTAAATTCTGAAATTAAAACTGTGTATGTGAGCTTAATTTGCTCAGTTTCAGTAGGAGATGAAAGTAGGAACAGAAAACAAATATTTGGTGTAAATATTGAGATAACCAGTGTTTCAGGTTGCAAAAGAGATTTCACTGTATATAGACACTGTGCAAAGTCCTTTCGTTAAAACACTCCATTCAACTATCTTTTTACCTTTTTTTTTTCACTTCTGATCATAGACTGCTTATGGTTATTGTGGCAGTGAAGCAGTCCAAGCATCTGAATGAATTGCATTTATCGTACTGCCACGAAAAAGAAAAAAAAAAAAAAACCAACCCAAACCAAACAAACCAGGTAAAACCACTAAGCCCTTTCATCTTTGGCTGTGTTAAGTTTCATGGGGAATCTTGGATTTGAGGGATGGGAAAGCCAGGTACAGGAAATGGGAAAAAGGATGGAGTAAGAAGCAAACCTACCGCAGTGGCTGGCTTAGAGCCCACGTCACGTCAGTTATTTTGTGATGGTGTATGTGATACTGTGTAAAAAGCAGAGAGGGGAAGCAAAGTTCTTGTGGTCATCAGAGTACCAGTGCAGCAGTGCTGGTTGTGTTGGGGCCTGTGTCCTATATTTGTTCGGGTTTGGGCACTCGAGGTACCCACATCACGGGTGATGATGCCCCCCCAGTGCGTTGGAAGCGTACGGGGAAGGTGTGAGTCTGAGGGAGCTGTAGGCAGGTGCCTGGTCTGCTGCCGGTCGCTCTCCGGGCTGCTGCCTTCGAGGTGGAGATGGATGCTGTGGTGTGAGTCGTATCGTCTCTTTCTCCTGTCTCAGAACAGACCTTGATAGGACCAGGGGATTTATTTCTATTTCCCCTAGACTCAGTGTGTGTCACGGCAATCTTCTGCGCCCATGCACCAAGCAGCTGCTTGTGGCTTTGAAACAATGCAAAGTGTTGAACTCTGTCGAGTATAACTGAGCGTCGGAGCCTGAGCAATTCCAGTCTTTTGTTCATGGACCTAAATGTAAGCCTTTTGTTTAACTTAAGTGCTGTGTTAATTTTTCTTTTTTAGCTTAAATTAAAAAGATTGCTATGTGCTATGAACAAAGATCAAAATTAAAGACTTTGTGCAGTAAGACTTTAATGAACAGTTGTGACAGCTCACTGACAGTAACAGAGGAGGTGCCTTTGATTCTGTACGTCTGACTTCTTGCCAGTGAAGTGAGATTTGACCTGGCAGACAAACTTAGACAGTTTTTACCCATAAATCTGATAACATGATTGAAATGTGTGCATTTTTCAGATTTTCCCAAACCCAGATATCCTACAAAATGGGGTGGGTTTTTTTTGTTTCTGTAATAGCAAGTAATTCTGAAGAGAAGGGGGGAATTGAGAACTGGCAATTTATAGATAGGAGCATTTTAAAGAAACCAACTTGATACACAAGCTTTGTTCTTTGTATGTGGAGAGTAAAACACACTATACTGACACTGCCCCACACAACATCCTTGTCTCTAATTGGAGAGCCGTGGGTCTGACGGATGGAGCACTCGGGGGATCAGGAATTGGCTGGACGGTCGCACTCAGAGAGTTGGGGTCAGCAGCTCCATGTCCAAGTGCAGAGCAGTGACGAGCGGCGTCCTCAGGGTCAGGGTTGGGACCGACCGGCGCTGTTTAACATCTGTGTCGGGGACACGGACAGTGGGATCGAGGCACCCTCAGCGAGTTCCCCAACGACACCGAGCTGTGTGGTGCGGGGACGTGCTGAGGGAAGGGATGTGCCATCCAGAGGGGCCTGGACAGGCTGGAGAGGGGGGACGTGCAAACCTCATGGAGCTCAACAAGGCCAAGGGCAAGGTCCTGCCCATGGGTCGGGGCAATCCCCAGCACAAATCCAGGCTGGGCGAGGAGTGGCTGGAGAGCAGCCCCGAGGAGAAGGACTTGGGGGCGTTGGTGGGTGGAAAACTGCCTGTGAGCCAGCAACAGGCGCTGGCAGCCCAGAAAGCCACCCGTGTGCTGGGCTGCACCCAGAGCAGTGTGGGCAGCAGGGCGAGGGGGGGATTCTCCCCCTCTGCTCCGCTCTGGTGAGACCCCCCTGCAGTGCTGGGTCCTGCTCTGGGGGCACCAACATCAGAAGGACACGGACCTGCTCGAGCGGGGCCAGGGGAGGCCACGAAGATGCTCGGGGGGCTGGAGCACCCCCCTGTGAGGACAGGCATTGGTTTATTACTGTAAATGAGAATTTGAAGGTGATGTGGTTAAAACTTCTATTATAGGATATTACATGTAAAAATTCAGCCTGTAGCTGGGAGTGCTTGCTAGTCCTTCTTTGAACATGACAGTTCAGATGGCAGAGAATACAGAGACAAAAATAAGGAGCATGTGAAAAAATAAGTTGTTTTGTAGTGTCTGAGGAACCCAAGGAGTAATTGAGTCTGGAGCCGTGCAACAAAGCTCAGCACGGTGCTGCGTCTTTAAATAGTCCATAATGTCAAACACAACAGGTTAAATTAAGTTCTCTTACTAATGAAACAGAGTCAGTGTGGAATGCAGGACCAGAACAGCCTTACAAGGGCAGGCTTTGCTCCTCGGTGGTTGCTGAAGACTGAGCGTAATCGAGATGGACAAACTGAGAGGCCCGAGATGGAATTGAAGCTGTCATGATCTTTGCAAGTACTTGGTCATGATATTTGTCTGTATGTGGGATGATGACTCGCAGAAAACACTTAAGAAATGTGTGAATTGTTAATAATTGCTAACTTAAGTGGAGCACTGGGGCGTGAGGCAGGTAAGCATCAGGAGAAGAGGTTTCTGAGTGAGGGTCCCACAAGGGAAAAGCTGAGACTTTGTTTTCACAGTTAGTTGAAACTAGCATTGCCCATCTTCTCTGTCACATCTGCTTTGTGACAGAGAATGATCATTCAGGGATCCAGCCTAGGGGAAAACTAATCCCCAGTATCGCTTTGGTGGGCTTAGCTCCTTGGCTGGATGGCCTGCCCAGTCCTGTGCGCGCTAGCGCTGCCCGGGGGGAGGTGGTGATGGGGGCACCCAGCCACAGCTGGAGACCCTGTGGCCTTGAACGGCTCCTGCTCACCATGAGGCAAGTCCCTCCTGCCTCTCACGGTGTGTGTGTTATGGGCTGTGCTATGTGCTGGCCTGGTTTTAATTTGACCTTCCAATCCTATGTAGTTGTTAGTGTAATTATATGTATTTGAGAACAGGTGAAGCTCAGAATGAGTTGAAAGAAGCTTTTGGAAAACATAATGTAACCATAGAATTTTGCTTTTTACTGAATGAGGGGAAAATGGGGATTGTTACTTCTTTGTGCAGGATTATATTTTTGAGTTGTAGGTGGAATAGGCATTGTTAATAAAAGCATCCAGCAATGTTTGAATAATGAAGTCCCGTTTGCTGCTGTGGTAATCAGTCATGCAGTACTGGTTAGCAATGTCTGCTTTCCGTTTTTGGAAACTGCAGACCCTTGACAGATCCAGGGTGGCTGTAGTGCGAGATAATCACTAGTATTTCTCAAGGGCAGAAGATGGTCTTGTGCTGTTCTTGTTCAGAAACACGCCCTTACTCAGCCGGAAAGACTGCTGAAGTGGCTGGGAGACAATTATAGAACATCTGTATGGTTTGAGCTATGTTCTGTAGGCTGATGGTTATAAAAAGATATGTGGATTCACCACAGAAGGAGTAAACAGAGCCCATGTGTAACCCACATGCTGTTATTTAATTAAAATACAGTTGTGAGCTTTTGCCAGCTGGGAAGTTTGTGTGAAGTGCTACAGAGCATCATATTCTGGGGAGCTTTAGAAAAGAAATACAGAACAAGTTAGTGTGCTCCGCGGGGAGCCCAGGCTTGCTTGGTCCGTTGTGTGCGTGCCCGCAGGCAGGAGATCTTGGCCGTGGCAGCGTGCTCTTCAAAGCTGGTACTCTTCCCTGGCTGGTGTGGTCCTTAATCTATTGTAAAGTTGATTTATGTCTTTTAAAATGATTTTTAATAGTGGCTTATGTTTTTCATACGGGTGAAAACTCACTTGAATCAGAAAAGCCCCAAAACATGATTTGCTACTTACAGCTTTTGAAACTCCATCCTTTAGACTTTCCAAGTGTTCTCCAGCTTCGGTTGGCTGATGTAACAGGGTCCTCTGAGGTTTCGGTGGATTATTTTACTTACCAGAATAGAAGGGATAGAAGCAGTCCATTTTAATAAAGTAGAGTAATAACCGTCCTCTCACACACGCACTGCACAGATGAGGGCAGAGGTCAGCATATTATGCTTTTGATGGGGAGGGACAAAAATAAAAAAATGTAACTGTGAATCTATCCAGTCCTTGCAGTGTCCAGTGAGACGTGTTATTGAGGGTGTCTCTTTTCTGTAATTGCTATGCAGATGCACTTTAATAAAGCAATAATCCTACAAATTTTCTTAACACTTAATCAATATTTTTCAGACCTTGGTTATTTTTAGATGGATTTTCTAAGGAACCTAAGTTTGACCGCGTAGTCTGTCAGTCTCCTGGCAGCTGCTGAACTCGGCCAGTTTTGGCATGGAGCTGAGGCGGGAGAACATGCAGTCACTTACTGCATTTCAGCTGAAGGGGTGGAAAAATCTTCAACCATTTGAATTTGATGGTGAAAGCGCATCTGATTATCTTCTAAAACATTTTGCCATGATGTTAATGGAAGTGTAAATCTAAGTAAGAATTTAGATGCTGAGTATACTTAAATACCTAGCAGTATGTTCACGTGGTAGCCAGAAGATACTAAATTTAGTATTGCAGATAGACTCAAATCAGCAGTTTTACAATCTTCTAAGGATGAAAATGGTAAATTGGGCATAACATCTCTTTTCAGGAGAGGTCTAATAAAAAAAAAGTGGAATCTGTTCTCTAGTGAATTTTCAGATCGTTCAAGTCACAGACGTGTCAGAAGTTCTTGCAGCAAGCTGTAGGAAAGCCGCCTTCTGTGGATCTTGGGTTGAATCTGGTCGTGCATCTCATTTTTCTGAGATGCACCATTTTGTGACAGGCGATACACCAGAAGGTTGGTTAAATTTCAGTTCTGCTCTGCCCGTCCTGTTTAGGTGAAGGGACTGCTGACTAACTTGCATGGCAGCTACAATGCAGAGCGCTCGGATTGCTATTTTGGGGGGCTACTGAATCAGAGCCTGAAACCATCTAAAATAGCCAAGTGCCTCATGAAGAATCCTTGTACTGCAGCAGGCACAGAGCTGAACTTGCAAATGCACAGATGTTTGAAATACAGAGCTTAGATTAACCAGCATAAAAATGTGTAGTAAGTCTTAAATTTCAACCTTGGATGCAAGTTCTCCATCGCTCATGAAGCATTGTCCATAACTGTGTCAGAATAAACATCATTTTTTTCCTGTTTCTTTAAAAATGTAAGAAACACCCAGCTCTTGGGTCATCTGATCAAAAGTATCTCTTTCCATTTCCATATAAAAACAACTCTGTAGCTCTTTAAAAGAAGAGCTGTGTGAGGAAGAAAGGTTTTTCTCTATTGGTTGGATTCCCTTTTAACACTGAGGGTTTTTATTAGACTGCTAATTTGAGAATGTTCAAAACAAATAGCGTTCCACATCTTGTTCTTCATTTCTGAATACATTTTGTCACCGAAGTTTTTCTTGAAGATAAGTTACAGGTTGCTGGAGTTTCACTCTTAAAAACAGTGCTTAAAAGGCAAGACACCCCATTTCCTCCGAGCATCTTGTGCTTGTGTGCATGTTTATAAATAGCATTTCTGATAGAATAAAACTTTGCGCGAGAACCATTTTATAAAATATGATCTAGAAATTATTCATTTCATTTCAATCTCTTCCTGAACGGTTTAGAGGAGGAGCGGATGATGCAAGACCATGGTACTTTGTATGGCAAATTAAGCAACAGCAACAAAAAATCCCTTGAATAAACAAGAAGGCGAGCAGCTTTCAACATGCCTTCCTTGCCTTCATACCTGTGTCTCTCTTTCCCCTCACTTCTGAACTAGTCACGTCTTGACTCTGGACACCTGTTTATTGATTTAAAACCTTAGCTTTTATTTCTGCAGTCCTCCCAAATGGGCTGTTTCCAGAAATTCCATGGCGGGTGACATCAGACTGCTCAGTGTTACCTGCTTTTGTCCACAGGGTCCTCTCATTCCCCCGACCCGTTTCAGGCTGTGCGGTGGTGGTGCTGGCCCCGGGGTCTCCCAGCTGCCGGGGAGGGAGCAGAGTTGGGGAATGGCAGCGAGCCCTCGCTTACAAAAGCTGATAGTGTATGAAAGTGGGAAAAAGCTTCAAATGGTCAGACCTGTTCAGCTTTGTTTTGAGCTTCTGGCTTAATCCTTATCTTGCACTGATACCGTGGTCACTAACTTGAAAGTGTCTCGTTTGAGTTTGTCAGTCGCATAATAGAGCAGTTACAGGTGATGGTGCTGCCTGAGTAGCCACCAGACAACAGGAATCGGGTGTAGGCTCTGTCCCAACCTGCCCCGTCCGAACAGGAAGCCCTTTGGTGTCGGTGTAAAACATTCCCTGGCAGAGACGTCGCTCTTGTTTTCCCAAGGAAGGGTTAAAATCAGTAAGTACACGTGACATATGCAAACTATGAATCATTCCAATAGATCTGTGCAACTCCTGCCTGCTTAGGCAGCAAGCAGATGCTGTTCCCTTGGTTGCCATGGAAACCCTGCCTGTACTATAATAAAGCCCAGCCCAGATCCTTCCTTAGGCAGACCTCTGCGGCGGTTTCACCTAGCTCATTGTTTCCTCTCCGGAGAAGAGGCGAGGCAGGGACAGAGAGGAGGCAACGGGATACCGGAGGCAGCGGCAGCTTTCGCCTGCTTGTAACCTCTTGCGCCTCGCTGGGGGCACGGCAAACCTCGCTGGGGAGACTGGGATGGGCTGGCAGGCAGCTCTGAGCGCCAGCGGCTGCTTCAGAGTGCCTCTCCAGATTGTGTAAGGAGAGGAGCTGGCGTGTGCGGCGGCTTTCAGAGGCGTGGGGAAAGTCTCGGGGCCGGCCACTGGTCCAGCGCCTCACCGTTCCCAGCTCCGCTCCCCGGTGGCGAACCCCCCTTGAAGCCGCGGAGCTGATGTCATGCCGAGGATCTCTTGGCAGGCTCTGAGCAGGCAGCGAGTCCGGTCTTGAAGGCAGCAGGCTTGACACGTTCCCCTTCAGCCTCCCCGGGCCTCCCGACTGGTGATCTGCGTGCCGGGAAGTGGAAATCTTGAGAATGGTTCTGAAGATGGGAAGCCTGCTGAGGAGGGGATTCTGCCGATGCTGACTCCTTCCTGCAGAGTTTTTGGGGAAGAAAATAATCTGGATTTATTGTTCAGAGCATCTGATCATTTTTGCTGCTAAATGGATTGTATAGAAGCATCAGAACTTTGTTTAACGTACTGTTACCTGAAAAGCTGCCGAGCCAGAAGAATACGATTTTCTTTATCCTTCTGATATTTACAGCAAAACAAAAACTTGGCTTAAAAAAGGGAGTTGCTTTTCCGGCTCTGAAATGAGACAGTAAGAGACTAATTCGGTGCTTGTAAAGGGACTAATTCCAAGTGACTGTGTCAGGATTTAAACCTTGATTTCTCTCTTTAACATGGCTGAATTAAACATATTTTGATGGAACTCTGGAAATCTGATTGTAAGTAGGGAAAGTCTTTTATTTTTTCCTGCTTGACAAATACCAATCTCCAACCTCACATATCTTTTGTTAATTAAATACAGAAATATGCTGATGGTTATAGTGTAGTGCTGTTTACCTTAGCTGAAAACATTTTATAAGTGGAATCTTTTTTGCAAAATAAAATCAGGGTTGTTAAGGAGAATATATTTTACAGTAATTGCTACTGAATACTGATTTCTCATCTCTGCTGGAAAAATGGATTACCTTGGAGACAAACTGACAGTGGCACAAACTCACATGACCCAGTGGATGGGTACAGTGCGGAGATCCTTACAGGAAGCACTAAATTTAGTCACTACTGCGGTTGCTCATGAGCGGACTAGCGGGGAAGGTGGAAGCAGGACTCCCTTCAAGCGAACCTCCTCCTTCAGGCACTTTGCATCCCGGAGCAGAGAGTCCTTCCGAAGGTTTTCAGTGCGGAGTCAGCAGAGGTTTTCCTCTTTGAGGAAGAGACAGACCAGTTCAGAGCCACCTGAGCTTGTAAGCTATACACCTTTTTGAGACTCTCGAGGTAGATAATACCGTGCAAAAAACCTTGGTTTTGTTGCAGTATTTTATCTAATACCAAAATCTAGATCATGTCTGCTTTTCAATGTAAAAATAGCCCCAAACCACTTCCAGGTAGTGGTGTCTGTCTGTCTGCTCCCAGCTGGTTTCTTTCTGCAGCACAGGTGGATGTTTTCATTTGCCAGGGAACATGGTTAATCAAGGTTTTGGGAATGGGGAAAACACTGTGTTGCTTTAAAAAAGATCAACAACGTAAGTAGGACAAATATTTGTCTGAAATTCGAAAAAGAAAGTTAGTCTGAAACTGCACTCGTGTCATTTCAACACTACAGGTCAGCATGACTTTGAATGCACATCAATAATTGGTGATTTTTCAGTAAAAAATGCCTGAAGCTAAATTTGTAAAAAGAGTTAAGTGCTATCACTCTGGGGTCAATGGTCATTATTCTTTTATTGAAAAAGAGGTGTTTATTTCTTCAGTATAATTGCTACTTTGACATGAAATAGAAGTTCTATGACCAGCATGACTTGTGAGGGCTGTAGTGGGGCGGAGGCAGGCTGTAACTTCATGGGAGCACAGGAAGGCAAAGAGCCCTCGGTTCACCACACTGGGTGCCAGGCAGAGCCTGCCCCCCCCTCCCTTTTCCATTAAATACCTTTCCTAGTCTGTGGGTTATTCTCAGGAGGGATGGTCTGTATTAGGTGGCGTGCCAAAGCGGTGGAGGAAGCGCTGGTTGCGTGGAGAGAAGCCCCTCCACCGGTGGAAGGGGTGCCGGCTCTTGCAGCTGGGCTGGGGTCTGCCATCCTCCTTGCAGCCATTATTCGACACCCCCTGTTTCTAGTTCCAGCAAATACTGCAAAGCAGCAATGTTTTTACGTTATAGCGTGTGAAAGGTAAATGAATCTGGTTTATTCTGTTTTATTTCATGGAGAGGAGCCTAAACTGGTGATTTGAGTTGTACCTGGAACTGATGATTTAAGACTGACGCTGGAACTACGGGAAGCGGGTCTACTGTGGTTGACTTGAGCAGAATCGGGACCAAAGCCTTGGTACCAGTACGTGGGTAAATCCTGACCAGCTTGCTCTCTAAAGTGGCTAAAATGTTTTGGTTTGTGTTTTGGTTTTTTGGTTTTGTTTTGTTTTTTTTAAACAAAGTAGTTATTCATGGTAAAGTGTAAATGCATAAAGTTCTGATGTGGCCTCGTGGAGGTTTGTTCACTGAACGGTTGAAGGTAGAGTTGCATTCCTTGGGCAGGTGTGGTGTTTGTGTACAGGCTATTTCCAGTACTTTTTATCAGTTACGGTTATAGCACTTTTGTCCTAGCTTGCTATTCGTCTCCTGTTTGGCTGTACTGGAAAATATTGTTAAGTGAGCACAAAAGAATGAAGAGCAAAATATTTGGTAACCACTGTTACAGCGTTAGCATGGTGAAGTTCTGTTGGGTTCTTTTTTTAAGGTGATATTTTAGATTTATTAGAATCATCTGAACAAAAGAGTTGTTTAAAACAAGTGAAGACTGAAAAATGGAAATGCGGAACCTGCAGAGGGCAACTGTACCACTTTCCTTACACTAGGCTGCTTACAGAGCGGAAATTGTGAGAGACAGGATGACCTTTTCACTTGATTCACTGGTGACAGCCACTGGAGCTGCTGTTCCTCTGTTTCAGCAGTAATTCTGCACGTGCTTGGCTTTATGCATGAATTTGGTTTAACTTGTGCCCAACTCCTGCGCTTAAACTTAAGGTCTCAGCGCTTGTGAAAGTTCGTGGTTTGTGCCGTTGTGTCTTCCGCAGAACAACTTGCGAACATGGACCCTGAGCTATTATTTTTTCATCTGGCTGGAACAGGGTCCTGGTTTTACTTAGGCCTTGAAGCTACTGACATTTTTCTACAAAACAGCTATGGGAGTAGTATAAAGCATGTCATTCGTCATAAACAGACTTTATCATTTTAGAGTACTGTAGAGTAGTCCCTTGGTGCTGATACTTCAGCGGTGCAGTTTCTAAACAAGGAGCAGCCGGGCTCGCGGGCTTGTGGCCCAGATGCTGCCACGTGCCTGACACGGCGAGGGCCAGTGGCTTTTGGCTCCCATCGCTGGTGGCCGCTGGCTGAGCGCTGAGCGTTGTACAAGACCAACAAACCTGTGCAAACTCAAGTCAAACAGCGCAATTTAAGGTAGCGTGAGTCAACTTCTTAAAGTATAAATGCCTCGCTGCTGAGGCTGAAGGTAGCGGAGGTGTGGGAGTGCGTTCCGCTGTGTGGATGTAGCTGTCCAGTTGTCCCCTCTCATGACTTTGGTGGCCTTTCAGATGAAATACCAAAGGAAATAGCAGGTTAGTTCCTATGGATCTCCTGTCACTGCTTCAGATCTGCTGGAGGAATTGGGAGTATTGCTTTTAAAGCATTCAGCCATTTATTTTTATATCTGTGACTTTTAAAAAATGCTTGAGCTCAAAAATTGTCTTGTTTTCTGTTGAGTTCTGTACTTAAGTTGCCATCCTGTGTTTGTAGTAGCTTTTACAGCAGAGGGCTGGTGCTGTGTGTGCTGTCTGCTGGATCCCACGGTGGGAACACTCGGGGCTGTTCCTTAGGTCTGACGTAGGTGCGGTTCCCAGTCTTTACAAATGTGGGGAGACTGACAGGTCAGCACCTTATTAATAACATACTACAACGTATTTGAGCTGATAACTACTGCAAGCTAGGTAACTGGGAAAGGGCCATGGATATCGCATTTTTTTCTGGGCTGTAAGAGAGATTTTTATCCACTACAGAGGAGCTTTAGGATTGGAGTGAAAGAGATTTGATGTAATTGGTTATTTCCTTGCTGGAGGTCATCAAAGTAGGAATCAGGCTGCAAGGGAGGGGAAATAATTTTATTTTCAAACACTTCTCTAACAGCTCAGGGTTTATATATCCACTTTGTTTTTCTGTTCATAGCTTGTCACATTTTCCTATTCGACTTCCTGACCCCCCTCCCTCCCTGATGCTCAGTGTGTCTCAGTAGCGCCACAGAGGGGAGGTTCTGCAGCACCTTCCCTGGGAAGGGAGCCTGGCTGGATATACTGTGTTTAAAATGTAATCCTCTAGCTTTTATATGGGAACGAGGCTTTATACACAGGACATTGTGAGTTGAATTTGTGCCTTATAAAATCTCTTCTATCCTCCACTTTTTTTAAAAAAAAATCTAAAGCCATACACTTGAAATTACACCTAGATAAATAAATGTCTAAGAGCAATCTGATTCTGAATCTAGAGAAAGTACAGCCATGGTTTTAAGAATTACTTAAAAGCTAGGATTATCAAGGGATAAGACGAGACTGAGAGCTAAAACTAATTTATCTTGTGTTTCCCAAACCAACAGTTGATCAGTCAGAATTTAATATATGCAAATCTGCAAGAATAATTTTTATTTTAAATAGCTTCTCTGGTATATTCAACAGCAGACCGTTTGGAAAAAGATTATTTTTTTAATTACTATTTTTCCCTGTAGTACTCCTATTAATTTCTTCACTGAAACAGAATACTCTGTCATTCATGGCACAAACCCCTGAGCACACGGTTTTTCTCATCAGTTGCTGCTCCCCAGCAAGCGTTTCCTTCCTCTCTTCTGCCTTGTGATAGTCTGAAGATATGGCTACATGAGCAAGGCTAGTCCTCTGTCCTTTTTGTTTCCACTGAAATGGAATTTAATTGGTCTGATGTTATTTTCTACAAATAGATGTAATACAGTGTTCTCATATTTTATTTAAGGAAAAAAGGTGTCACCGTGGACTGAAGAAACTTACTGGCTGCTGCACCCGAGAGTGCCTGGGCCCTGCTAGTGCGGGTCACGTGTACGGAAAACTGTCCGCACGTAATCACACAGGACCGACTTTAATTGCCTCATTATTCTGGCATAGTAATATCAGATCTGGGAATCTGCACTTGAGCTTGCAGAAGTTATTACTTTACAGTGAAACCTTTTAAATGGAAGCTGATTTTTCTCCCAGACACTTTTATTTGAGGCTTTTCTCCATTTTTCGTCTCGTGTCATCAGCTTAGTGTCTTCGTTGTAATAGGAGCAGAGATACCTTCATCAAACATTGCCTCTGTTTTAATCATGGTAGGATCAGTCATGTTTCTGTTAGAGGTACGATATCTGATTTCACGGCCAACACCATTAGTTCTAGATTTCGAAGTTTGGTGCTGTACAATAAAACCAGGGTCATTGTTTAATACCCCCAGTTCCTTAGCTATCCCCTTGCACCGCTAAAAAAGTGTGGCAGTTTGTTCCTTTGTAAGATGTTTAACTACCTTCAGCCTGCGAGCGTGAACAACAAAGCTGTGGAAAACCTCAGAGGTGTCTCAGGTTCTTGGGGAGGAGATTCTGAAATAGAACAGAAATGATTAATTCTGTGGCTGCTTGGGCTGTGAGTAGTCCATGTGTTTTACGTGAGTTCTGCTGTGTGCTAAAAATCACACCAAAGTGCATTTGATTCTGTTTTGCTTTCTGCTGTACTGGTCAGTTGATGAAAACGGTCTTTTCGTTCAACCTTGATCTGACAGCATCAGTTATTTTGTTTGGAATCAGTTTCAATACAGTTCCAAAATAAAGACCAAAAGCAAGTGTTTCGTTTGACTGCACGGATCCCAGCTCTGCTGGGAGGGCACTTGGTCCTTCAGAGGGTTTTTGTTGTGTCCTACAGCCCTTCCACTATCGTCCTCTCTGCCAGAGGCTGAAATTCCCATCTTGTTTTTTTTAATCTTCACAGATGCTTCTTTCTAAGCCACTATAAGCTTGTATGGTCAGTGTGTTTCTTGGAAGAGTTGGTGGACTGTGACTTTTCCCATTTGAGTAGGATCCCTCTCTGGTGGGAGAGTGCTGTGAAAACCTGGTGTGAATTATACACGTGCCCTTCACCTGCACGTGGCCTGGCCTTGTATCTCTGCTTTTAAAAGAACATTGATCGGTACTGTCTGTTTTGGTTTAACTCGGGGTCTGTCTGCAAAGGTTTGTCCTTTATGGTGAAGACCCCTCAACAAACTACTTGTAAAAAGAAATTAATACAAGTTGGCATTTTTATTCAGAGCTTGGCTATTCTGGTACAGACTCTACAACAAATAGATGCTGAACTATTTTGCCCTAATATTCACCAAAAGCACAATGAATTGCTCTCAAAAATATTTGTTTTGTACTGTCAGTGAATGGAATTTTACCTTTAAATTTCCGGAGAGCTGTTAAGGTGGCGTGAAGCATGTTTGCAGAAAGCAGGCTTTTAAAAATGAGTTGTTTGTCTTGTTTCAGGGTGGGGGGGAGGAGTAAAGCTGTTCAGTTTAATTAATGAAGATACAAGGGCCAATACTGAAACAGTTCACGCTTTTTCATTCTTAATAACTTTTCTTTGGTTTAACAGGCCATGAACATAGCTGGCAGCATAAATCTGGGCCATAAAACTGTAGTGATGGGTATTTAGTAGACTGCCTTTGTTCCCTTGTTATTTTGACAGGAATGATCATTTAGAGGACTTTGTGATTTTACTTAGGCTGCCTGCAAGGAGTTGATTTCTACCATGTTCTTAAAGCACAAGAAAAGAACATGAATATATTTAGAGGTGGTCACTTTGTGTTTGTTCACTTTGCTTGCTTGTTTGCTTGGTTGGGTTTTTTTAAAGCACTAAGTGATAGCAGTTAGCTTTCGGAGGGGAATAAATTGCGTTAAAAACATCACTGAACGCAACTCTTAACAGTGACGATCCGTTTTATTTAAATTTTGTAACGTTGTGATAGTCGCAGGAAATACTAGTGGTGTTTCATTGACCTGTGTGTGTATTTTGACTGCTCTCTTCTAAGACGTCTTCTGAGTTGTCTGAGATTTCTGTTTAAACGAGCAGTGCAGTTTCCCAAGTCTGTGTGTTTGTTATTCACTTGTTGTCAAGAAATCCTATCACTTTCTGTACATCTTTAAATCTAGACTTTAAACTAAAGAGCACTTTTTCCCAGGAATGTTTGTTTGAAGTTTAACTTGTGTCTTATGTGGAAAAACGTTAACTGTGCAGAAGAGCTGTGAAATAAAGTATTTCAAGTAGGAGGTGTTGATTTCAAGTATGTAGCTTTTCAAAAAAAGCAAATATATTCACTTCCTAACATAACAGTATAAAATTGTCTTGTTCTGGCTTGTGCCTCTTCTGTTGAAGATGAGGGATCCTGTTCAGCTCTTGGTGCCAACTTTTATTAATGCTGGTAAGAGTTGCGTGTGCCCTCTGGGAGAGAGTGGATTCCTCAGTCTCTGAAGTAGGACAGCGCTGTTCTGCTCAAAATCTTCCTGATGGACAGGCTGGCAGCCTCTGGCTCTGATCCTGCTGGGTTTGCTTTCTTGGGGTTTAATTTCTTTTTAGCTTGACTGCCTAAGGCTGAAAAGAAAATTTAATATGTTGATATAGGAGGGATTTTAAAGATGTTCCCAACTAGTTCTTGTACTCTGCTTTGGCTTTCTACTTTCCCACTTCTCAGGGGAAGTACTGTCATGGCTCACTCAGCCCTAGCAAGGTATATATTTAGAATTTGGTTCTTGTCGGCTTTTTGCAGATCAAGTCAACCTCTGCTCTGTCTTCAACCTTGCACTAAAACCACACGATATGTGCGTGGTGAGTGTTCGCAGCGTGTCACAGCAGCTCTATTTTCAGGGTATAAAAGATGACAAACTAAAACATCTTTGAAATCCTCAATGGAGCGAGGAGGTTAACTTCACAAGCAGTGAGTAGAATCATTGCACGATGGTAACCAGATTCCTAGCAAAACTAACTTCATCCGGATTAACCCGGCCAAGTTCTCTGTTGTGGCCAGTTGGCTTCAGGTAGACTCTGGGTCTCTCTTTGGTGCTGCTGCCTTTCAAACCGCGAGTCTCTCAGCTGGACCTGGCTCCCAGAGGCACAGCAGAGCTGGGGCTTATGACTGAAAGGTCCATTAATGGAGGAGAAGCAATTAGCTAAAGACCAGCAAGCAGGGGAAGTAATTTTGTATGTTCGAAAGGTGTGGAAAATGCCGGGGATTGGGGAGCTGTGATAGTATTCAGGCTCTTGTGGGTTCAAGTTTAGGCTGGAAAGGTGTTGCTGGGACCTTGCTGTTTGAGCTTGAGTAAAACACTGAACGTGCTGGCAGTGGTTCCCTCTGGCTCCTTTGTCGCTGTGTGCAGCGAATGTTTTGTGCTGGTGTGGTGAGGAGGGTCCCTGTCAGCTCTGCACTAACCCGTTTGTCAAATCATTTGTAGGGTTTAGGTCTGTTGCACAGCTCGGGTGTTTTGGTTAAGGTGAAAATATTTTTACCATGAGACATGTACACATTTCAAAGGGATACACGTTGAATACAATGGATTTAGTTCTGTTTCGATCCAATTCCAATACAGTACTGAAGGAAAGAGTTTTGCTTCTAAGCTTAAGGCTGGCTTTCATATCAGCAAGGCCGTGGGACTGGTGATAAGGCCTGTTGCGGGGGGTATAAAGCTTTCTACCCGAGAGCAGCTGAGCTAACAGTGCCCGTGGGATGTAGTGGCTTGGGGGGGTCTGCCCTCGCCACCCGGGTCCTCCCAGGTACCAGCTGTTCTCAGCTGACCCTGGGCATTTGCTCCTCGGGTTGGGGGCTGGAGGGGACAGCTGCCCTTC
The DNA here is from genome assembly GCF_047716275.1 of Strix uralensis. NCBI lineage: Eukaryota > Metazoa > Chordata > Aves > Strigiformes > Strigidae > Strix > Strix uralensis. The sequence continues at coordinate 16,834,963 of NC_133988.1, forward strand.
CCCTTATTTCTACAGACATAGATCTGCTTTTCTGCAGTTTTTGCGATGCCTTTCCAGGGAGAAGGGGTTGGGGTTCAGGCCTGTGCATCAAGCTGGGAAGCTATAAAAAGGTGGGGAATTAAACTAGTCACCCTCTAAAAACAACCCATGTTTCGTAAGGTAAATGCTGTCAGCTTTTAACATTAGGGATATAATTGGCTGTTGCTTATCGTATCCCAGTGGAAGAGGTAGAGAAAACACATATGGCTGAGACAGCCCTAGGTTGCATAGCAACAGTGAGGATGTAGTGGCTGATATCATTTATGAGAATGTTTTATACCGTGGGACTTGGTACCTACTCCACTGCACATAGAAAAATTAAACATTTTATGACTGAAAGGGGGTTTTGAGCAGAGCAGCGTGGATCCTGAGGACGTAACAGTGCTGGATGTTGTGCGAGTGCTTTCACGCACAGGCGGGGGCCGTGGGGCAGGCCTGTGTTTCCCCGTGTGTGTGCTCGTGTGCCCCGGCAGTGGCTGTGCTTTGCCCCGTTAAACCAGCTTGTCCTCTCCAGCCCAGGTGGGCCGGGGCCGGCGGGGCGCCCCCCTCGCGCAGAGACCCTGGCTACTCGCTGCAGTCTCCTCTCCTGCTGGCAGCAGGGGAGGTGGCCTATGTAATAAAGACCTTGAGGTTATGAGATTGATTAATTCAATTACTTCTGTCACTGCTCTTAGGCTTGGTCTCCAGCGTTTCTAAAGTGCTTCCTTGGTTTGAAGATATTGTGCTGAACAGGGTATTTGAGAGGGCTGGGGAAGTCGTCCTCATGTACGTGGGTGGAGCCTGCGCTGGAGGTCTCTTAACTTTCCTCATCAGTGAGGTCAGAAAGAAAATGTCCAATTCCTGGAACTGTTTATCTGTCACTGCAGCATGGAGGGCGGGGTGGGAGGCAGAAGGTGCTGCCTTCTGCCTGGGACATTACACCAAGGCAGTTACTCCTTTCAACAATTTATTTAAACACTGAGTTGGTAAATCTTCTCGCCTGATTGCTAGGAACTAACTGGAGCGTTGGTCTTGAGCCATGACTTACTCCTTGTGGGCAGCACTAATTCGCCGGATAGTAAGTACAGACAGCAATCCTAGGAGGCTGATTCCAAAGTTAGATTTTCCGCTTGCTGTATTGGCGTTTGGGTACTTGCAAAGAAAAACCACATGGGTTGTGAAATGTGGTTTAGTTTCTAAGGCCCTTTTACTGTGGTGGGGTTGTTTTTGGTGTTGGTTGGATTTGATGGGGTGTTATGTTCTTCATAATTCTGTTAGTGGTCCAAAATATATAGTTTATCTTTTAGTAATAATCCTTAGAATCATTAGAATAATTGTAGAATAACTCCGATTAGAAAGAACATCTGGAGGTCATGCAGCCCAGCATTCTGTTCAAAGCAGAGTCAACTATGAAATAACAGAATAAAATTTTAATAGAATAAGGTGTATCTTCCTGGTGTATTGTAGGGGAACAATTGGGATGAGTTTCTGGGTTTGTAAGGGCTTGTGACACCGCACTTAAGGAGAGTTCACACTTAAGGGACAGGAGAGTTCTGAATATGGGCAATTTGACCAAATTTCTAATTTCTTTTAACTGAAAAAAGGAGAGAGAAAAGGGAAAAGAGAAGGGGAAAAAAAAAGGCTTTTCAAGAAATTATCAAAATCTTTTCTCTTTGAGTTTTCTATTAACAAGGCAGATGGGCAGAACTGCATTCCGTTGTGCAATTACCTATTCATATTCAAGTTATGCCAGTAGATTTTTAACTTTCGATTTTTGCACTTCAAGCTGTGGGATGTCATTTTGGCTGTCTGATGTCTCGGTCTCTTTTGCAAACAAAGATATTTTTGAAACTGTCTGTGCAGATTCTGACTCATGAGATCTCTTTCAACTGGTATTCCTCATCTGCCAGGTCTTCATTTCACATCAGCGCAAGAGAGTTTTTCACAGAAATGTATGCATTCATTCTTAGTTACGGTTAATTTTTGCACTGGTAGGACCAATATTGTGTGTGCATCATCTTCAGGAACTGGAAATTGCAGGAGTAATCAGCCCTGGACTATTGCCAAACCCAGCTTAATTCCAAAGCAGTACCGAAAGAGGCATAATCATAATGTCTCATTTTAGAAGAAGAACTAGAGGCAAATCAGTATACAACTTGGCTGTTTTATTTCATGTCAAAATTAAGTTGATTTTTTTTTTTTTAAATTTCCTGGCTACTGGCATAAGAATTATGAAGTTAAAGATCAAAGCATGGAGAATTACAGCATTTAAATACTGGATCGAGAGTAGTATTTATGTGACTGGGGAGATTTTTCTGTGATCTATAAATAAGAAAATTCCTAATTTGGGTTTATTTTGTGCTCTAAGAAGACACTAGATCCCTCTTTTTATTGTGTTTTTCTTTGAAATGTCTGGTTTTACTGTGTCATGAATATTCTGTTTATCGAGGAAATGGCTGTGTCTGGCCTAGCTTCCCATGTTGTACACCTCTCTTTGAGCTTTGGTTTCTTCTTCCAAGGGGTGGATAAAGAAACAGATTGGATCACACATACTAGCACACGTGTATGGAGTTAGTAATGGGTAGTTGTTTCTTACACAAAAGGAGGTTTCTGTTGAGAGCAGATCTGCTCTTAAGAGCAACAAAAGTCAAAGCCAGATGTGTCAGTTCTTTATCTTGCAGGATCTCTTGTTCTGTGGAGCTTATGCATTAAAAAAAAAAAAAAAAAAGCGAAAATTATTGTCATCCATGTGCAGAAGTGATCTTTAAATTAGGGTTTAGGCTGGGGAACAAAGTACAAAGCAGAAACTGGTCATTTTTGGGAGCAGTATGTGTCAGAAAGTATTTTTTTCTTTCTCTTCCCATAACTTGGGTAAAAACTGGCTTTAGTGCACCTTACTGTGCCACGGGCTGCGTTGCAGGCGCCACTGGGCAGTAGGTAGGGTGCTCTGATCTCTCTTCTGTGGCTGTTATGTAAATTAACGTGATGCAGGGCACTGTGGGATGTGTGATACAATGGGCTTGTGACAGACCTGGAAACTGTCACTCTAGTACATTCAGTAAATCTTACATTATTTTCCCAATCTGTCACATGTTTTAAAGCTTTCAATTTGTAATCCCAGTTTGTTCTTCATTCATGCTCTTTGTCTGTAGCACCAAGTTGTTCCAAGTAAAATGTTAGTGCCAGAAAATGTAAATGTATCTGTATGATCTAATTTGAGTTGCTTGTGTCTAAAAGCATCTCATCCATAAAACACAATGGTGCGTATGTGTAGTTCTCTGAGGATTTGTAATTTTGTCTGATATTTAAAAAACCCAAAAGTTTAATAGCAACTATTAAGTGCTATCCAGAGAGCGTGAAGGCTGAAAGAGGATGCAAGTAAATTACCCCCTTTTTTTTTTAACTAGTCTCCACTGGTTTTTAAAAATAAGCTTATAGTTACTGAGAGTAAACATTCTGAAAACAAAGGGAATGGGTTTTTCCCGGCATCTCCAAGGTCCCAATGCTCAGTGCTTCCATATTACCAGATTGCCTTGAGTCTTTCTGGAGTGCAGTGAAGGTGGTACAAGAGAGATCTTCAACAGAAATGCTCAAACTCATCATTCTTGTGCTTGCTAATCATCATGTGCTGGAAAGAATAATTTTTATGGTGTGTTGTTGCTTCCTTCTTCCACACACGCCATCTCCTCCAGGCTGCACAAATTGCTTTTTCCTCCACCAGCTGGGGAGAGGATTGGCTCCTCTTACCTCTCCCTATTCTGGTCATAGTTGGTCCCTTTTTTCTCTCGGCGAGCTGACCAGGTTATCGTATCTCATTAAATTCTCTGCAGTTCTTCTCAGCTGGTAGAAGCCCGAGTCTTTAAATAGTTTAGGCCTAAGGAGCGATTTGCAGACTTGAAAGAATGTTTATTTTTTCCAACTAATCATTTGGCCTATTAAAAAATACGGGTTGAAAGGGATCATCAGGGAAAGTCATACAGTCTGCTGAAATTAGCTTCCTCCAGGAGCAAAATGCAATAACACTTCTCGATGTAACAAAGTAATCTCTTAGAATTTGGAGTGTCTTATTCCTTACATTTAGACTTTTCGGTTTGTTTTATTGAATTTAAGTTTACAATGTCTATAGAATTAGTAATGTTACTTCTTTTGCAGGCTTGATTTGGTTTTAGCGTAGAGAATTGCTATCTGAGTGTTAGTTGTGTCATTTTGGCTATAAAACCACATTCAACATTCAAATCTATATAACATCAAGTAAAATACTGCCTGAAATTGAGGAATATGTGCTGATCAGTTTGTCTGCAATGTAAAATTTTATTAAGAATTACTGAGCCTTCAGATGAGCGATATATTTGCATCTAAATTTCTTTCCTGTTGCTGCTGAAATGGTATTATCTGGGTTGTGCATGCTTTCTCCTTACAGCCATCACGTTCATGATAACACAGCGCTTTTTATAAACAATGTCTCCTAAATGCTATAAAACAAAGTTGCTTTTCTGCTGCTCCCGTTCCTGTTTCTGAGCTTTTTAGGCTATGCTTCTAGCTAGAAACAATGTGAGTAATTGCAAGTAGTACAGTAGATACTGTGCATAGAGATAATGTGCTGTAGCTGCAGCTGGTGGAAAATACTGGCTTCCGACAAGAAGGGCAACAGGCTTGTGTCCGTTGGGTTGTCACTGTCGTGCAGCAGTGTCACCCGGGCGTAGCGGGCGAGGGCTGTGCTGCCACTAAAACTGCCAGATGCTGCAGTGCTTAATGCAGACGGCAACTTTTTCGGTGCAGAAAGTGGCAAAAGTTGATAAATACTTTCTACATACTGGCTATGAGAATGTGGTAACTTGTAATGTGAGATTGGGATTGAAAAAAAAATACATAACAAGGCTCAAGCTGGAAAAACTGCTGAACTAGCGTGGACAGTAGGGAAGAAAGCCAGAATAATGATCTCTGTTAGTGCCTTTCCTAGAAGTGGATCAACTTGCCAGAGGTTATGTGGCCACCAAGAGGCAGCAGAAGGCCGAGCCCAGGAGTGGTAGCTTAGCCCCTGGTGCAGAGCATGAAATCATGGCGCTACAGAGGGAATCCGTGGAAAGCAAAACATAGGCCCAAGCCAAGCAGGGGGAAAATGCCCTGTGGTTTCTAAGAAATACCAGACTATTTCCCCTGCCACTGCCTGAGCTGTCAGGAGCCTGTGCCTTGCGCAGGGCTGAGAGCTTGTCCCTGGAATGGACTGAAAAATGTCAGCACTCCGCTCGCCTGTGGGCGTACGTGTATATAGCTATATATAAAGTGTAAGAATCGCCACCAGTCAATTAATTATTAGGTGGTGGGAACATCTGGAAGATGAAAAGCAGGAAACGTCTGTTTCTTGTAGCTCACAAACTGAGCCCCGGCTTTACTTGAGTATTACAAACTAAGCATTTTACTTTGTCTAGTAATGGTGCATTGTAGTAGCTGGAATAAATGGCGGAGCCTTTTGTTGTTGTTTCTCGCATTAAGACAAACCACTTTGTCAGCAGCAGAGAGCGTGACGGACCTGGGGAGTGGCAGTGGCTGACGGTACGGTTGGGGCGATAGCAACTTGTTACAAAAGGTGGAAGCACTGTAGGATGACTTCAGCAGCCAGGTATCAGTAGTGGTGAATTGTCCTTAGTGTCAATATTATAGTTGTAAGGCAGCATTCTTTAGGTTTACAAAATTAAGGATGCAAGAAAACATGCAATCTCTTTTTTTTTTTTGGTAATATTAAGGAATCCCGTTCCATTGGATATGGTTGTTACTGTGTGTGTGCTGCCTGGAGTGCAATAGATGTGTTGGTAGTTTGCACCCGTGTGTTCTGCTAGGTAGCACTGAGGGGGTGGGTGGGTGGTGTCTGGGTTTGGGGTTTAGTTTTGTTTTCCTCTTTTTTATAAAGAGAGAAAAAGCTTAGGACAGGTGGAAAACAATGTGATCTGCTGTCAGATGAGATCTTCATAAGCAAAATTGATACGGCACTGAAAGCCATACTTGTATTTGTTCAGGATAACGAATGCAAAAGGGGCCAACATTTAATTATCTCTGCACAATGTATTATTTCAGTAACTATCTAACTTCAGTGCGTAACTCAACACAACTGTGAAACAAAAGGTGCAGCAGTGCTATATTAATATTGGTCTGCTGCAAATCTAGGGTGCCAGCAGTCACAGCTGACCCACTTCTCTCCCCAGAAAGGGAAGGGTCCTTCGGTGCACTGCTTCCCTCTTATGAAAGTAGCAGATCTATAAAATAAAAATACTTGGGAAATGAGAGGTCGGAGAGGAAGACAGAAAAAACCCCGTGGTCTGTCTTACGCTGTACATCGTGTTTGAACTTTGCATTAGCACACATCAATTTGTCAAAGGCTTTCTAGTGTCTGGCACTGTGCTTATTTATTTATTTATGCTTTTTATTTTGAATGACTTCCAAACAAAGAGCTGAAAAAACAAAAGGTCCTTTTATTAAACCCAGGAAGAGATCTGTAGAGTTGATGTTTCCCTTGTATGCTTGGGGAGATTGAATGTAGGCCCCAGCAGAATTCTTTGTGTTTGCATAGGTGCTTCTAAAAAATTTTGTGCAACCTGAGATAAGAATAATCTTAAAGCAATATGGAGTTACTAAAACCAGGGAGTCAGTTCTGGCCTCTAGAACCGGCTCTTTGCCCAGGAAAACAATGCTTGTTTTATAGAGAATCATTGTTCTGAGTTCATAGCCATGTTCTGTGTTTAAGTTAATTCCTGGTTTTATGTTCACCGAGTTTAATGGGTAGATTCCAAAACACTACAGCAAATAAAATCTGTTAATCCTTTAGCCAAGGGATGAAGGAATGCTGAAATATTTCAATTGTTTCCTTGCAGGATCAGCTGAAGCAGTGCTTCTCCAGACAGCCCCCGGGAGCGAAGGACACAGACACGCTGGTGCAGGAGCCCGACAGCCAGTATGGGACCTGGAACGAGCAGCGGCACAGTGGGGACAGGTAAGGGGGAGCCAGGTCCCCGCTGCCCTGCGCGAGCTTCTCCTTAGCCCAGCAACGAGAAGAAACCGTTGGTCTGGCTGTGTATGTGTGTGCATTCATGGCTTTTCTAAATTGCATGCTCACTTTCGGTGACTATACAGTTTCCTTAGTCTATAGGTGAAGAAATATTTCTTTAATATCTGCAAATTGCAGTAAGTTTTGAAATTTAAACTCCATGCTCCAGTGAGAACACGGTATCACACTTCTATAAGCGCTGACAAAACCCACTTGGACTGGAATAGATTTAGCCAGTCTGGTGGTGAGCAAAACACAAGTTAGATGCTATTTTTTAGTGCTAAAATGGTAGAAAGAAGATATGGGAAAAACAGGTTTTCTCAGTAAATACACCACATGGCTTTGACTACATAAGCATAGGTAATAAAACTTTTTTTTTTTTATGCTTTGTGTTTGTAATTATAATTAGAAATGTACGTTTCCACATTTAGGAAGTGATTACCTGCTTGTGTGGCATGTGCCTCTCATGGCTTGAACTAGGGTTCTGGGAAGGCTTTCCTAAAATTGTCTGATTTCTTCCCTGTCAGGTAGGTGAGGAAGTCTCTGGTTATGGTTAGACAGGGTATGCTAACAGGTCTGGGGTTTGCTCTATATTTTCATAAATTTGGGGCTCTCCCATACCAATTAGCACTGCCTTGACAGAACCCATTCAGAGGGGTGCTCTGCACACCAGCGCCGGATCTGACAGCCTCAGTGTGTTCCAAGAATCCGTGGGGTGTGATGTCTGCACCTCATTAACTCTGGAGCATTTTAGTGGGGTGAAATGGAGGGTGAAATGGAATATGGGTTGAATGGAAGCTTGTATTACTGACGCTTTTCTGTTATTAAAACGATTTAACGACATAAACCTAGAGCACTGAAGTGTGAGGTTTTTTATAACTTACACCTGTTGTGTAAATTGTAGCTTGATCTACACTGTTGGAGCCAATATCCTATCTGCTCAGTGTAGTATGAAAATAGCATCTTAGCTGGTTTTTTTTTAATCCTGTACTTGTAGAGATCTTACAGCAAACATTAATGTCAATTATGTTTGGTGTGTTCTACACTTGAGAACTGCGTGTTATAAATATTTTATTGCTTATGAAATCAGGGTAGCTTTCAGCTTGAAGTTCAGTGAGCTAAGTGACATGCCAACAGTGACATCCAAGTCTTCTGTAAAATTAACTTTGATTTCAGTATGTTATAGACACTTTCTGAAATCAGTTTCTTAACAAAGGTGCTTGTCTCGGCTCCAAGCCAGACAGCATTTGAGTGTTATTTCAAACCTGGAGGATTCTTCTTGATTAGAAAAGTTCCAGCTAAAAATTCTGAATTATTGAACTCAGTCCCCATGTCCTGGAATTTTGTTACCACTGTAAGAAATATTATTGTTTTCTTTGTTTACGGTGTAATGATGACAGTAGAGTGACTTTTCAGCATTTTGCCACACCCTTGCTCTGCTTTAGCTTGACTTATGGTTCATTGCGGGGAATTACTGGTGTATTAATTCAAGCACTTGGAGAGGACTGAGAGTAACATCCTTTTAAATATTAAATGAATAATGGAAATTTTCCTGGAATATATTGAGACTGCATTTTGTTTGCAGTTTATTTTTTATGAAGTAGGAGGCCCCTGCCAGGACAAGTGCAGACGTTCTCCTCCTCTTGCCGTGGGTGATTCCAGCATGTCTCTGCGTTCGGCCGCTGCCGAGGCGGTCGTCATCTCCTCTGCTGGGCCCAGAGGCAGGAACTTACAGGAGACTCTGATAATTCAGCTTTCCTGTTTTGCCTGGCTCACTTGCCTTAGCTCTTGCCAGCCGTACAGCCCGTGGTGGTGCGTTCCTCGCGCTCCCGGCCGGCGTCTGGCCGTAAGCCGACCCCACGGCTGAGAGCGCGCCGGGCAGCGGGCACCGTGCCCTGGGCCCGGGGAGGGCGAACGGGGAACACCGCGACGGCGGGACCGAGCGACGTCACCGGCCCGCTGCGGCTCTGCTGCAGGAACTTCCAGTTTCCGGCAGTTTCCAGTCATGGAGCGATTCTTTTAGCCCATTTGGGAGTGTTTCATTAATGTATCTGTGAATGAACTCATTTTCTCTGAGAGAGGAGTAGAATTTTAAAATAAAACCCCCTGACTACACAGCAACAGGATAAATGTGGTTGTTTTCCTAAATAAGCTGTTAGGGAGGTGGAGGAAGGACCGATTTCAGCCAGAACTTAAGTCGCTGCTGGAATAAGCGTAAGGGGCTGCTCTTGGCTGGTTGCAGTGGGCTTAGAAGGGAAGGAGATGATTTAATTTGGAGGTGTTAATTGGGTTCTTCTTTGCTTCTCTAAAAGATTTTTATTTTCATTTTTTTCTCAAATGCTTTAGTAAGCTTTTCCAAGTTGACATCATAGAAAATTCTTACTTCCAAATCAGAACAGTCTTCGTAATGGAAAACAATTCTCTTCTATAGCAAAGGGACTGTGTGTGTTAGATCATGGATTTACACAGGTCTGACTTCATAAGGTTTTAGCTGTTTGTTTCTTCAAATCCTCTAAGCAAGACTACAGCAAAGTTTTTGAAAAGGAAACCCACTTTAGTGTATCAGCTACCCCCTACAGATGGGAATTTGCAGTTACAGAATATAAAAGGGCGTTTTTAAATGGGTGTTATTTCTGTGTGATGGCTTAGGCAGATAGTGAGAGCTGCCTTTTAATTCTAATTCCTCAGCAGAGTTACTGTAAAAAGTAGGATTCCTTTACTTTTTGACTCCTAATTTCACATGACGAGGCAACACATTCTTTATGGCCTCTTGGCACTGTCTTGCTAAAACTTAATTAAATTTAATTGCAATAGAAAGTGAAGCTTGATCTTAGTTTATTGCCTATTTGTGATAACCATTCTGCTGATATTTGTGTGCACTACATGAAGGATAATTTTTCAGAGGAGCAAGTGTCTGTAAATGACACTTGTTGAAAATTGTTGGTAGCTTACAGATACGCTCATAAAACTACAAATCTTAATGAAGGAATAGAAGATTCATAATACATCTCAGTAATGAGGGTTGAAAACATGTTTAAAATTTCAATATTTGACCATTACTCTGAAGGGAATTTTCCCCCTAATCTGCTGTTCAGATGGAAAGAATCTGCTGTGCGTAGCAGTGTTTGTACTCCAGTCATCCTTGCCGCGTTTGGTGATGAGCTGTGCCACAGCGTGTGGTGGGTAACGATGCTGTAGTGGTGCGAGAGCTCTGCAGGAGAATCCATTAGAAAGGTTTGGGAATGAGAAACCACCAATCAGTGTAAATTCATCTGCCTTTCCATCGTAGCTTACTCTCAAACATTTCAGTTTGAAAAACTGTACAAAGTCGTATTAGCTGAAGCCCTGGGATGCAGAAGGGAAGAGGCTTCCTGGAGATATGCAGATCAGACAGGATCCTTTTAATATACATTTTATTTCCATGAAAGGTGATAAGTGTGCAGATTGTCTTTCGTCTCCACGTTCTTCCATATTCTAGTGAATCTAAAACCTAATGCTGCAGATGCCGCGTATCATTCGAAGCAAAAATACTAGACAAAAGCTTCCCCCCCTGGAGCTCATTAGTAGCATTTCTTAATTATCCTGGGGCCCACTGCTGACAGAGGGAAGAGGCATTCACTCTCCTCGTGTGCTGGAAACCCTCAGTGCAGCGTTTGCAGTGCCAGACTGGAAATTAAATCATGTGCTGCAGCTTGATGGAAAGTTGTTAGTCAACAGTTGACTCCTGAGTGTTTTCCTCCCAAGACTGCTGTCGCTGTGGACTGTACCAAATACTAAAATCTACTGTTTAAAAAAAGTGCATATATTCATAACGTGTTCAGATTTGTTTTGTTTTAGAACAGTTTTCCTAGATACTTGCTGAAGAAAAGGTGCTTATTAACTCTTGTTAAGAAGAGAAGAAAAATCAGAACTCCTTAAATACTTGAGGTTTTGTTTTTTACCTAGAAACTCCTAAAATTAGAAGCAAGACAGCCCTGCTTTTACTGACAATAGAGCCTGATTGTGTTTCCTACAGCCTCCTGCTGTTTAAAGGCATACTCCAACCTACATGACAAAGGGACGCACGTAACTTTGTGCAGCTTTCAGTCCTGACACTACAGCTCATTTGTTAGTCTCGGTGAGGGGAAGGTTTCTGGGAATATCCGAGGAGCATCGCACAGCGGGGCGCAGGTCCTGCTGCCCTCGGTGCTCTCCCCAGGCGCCCAAAAGCCTCTGCTGGGGGAGCCTGGCCTTTGGGTGCCACCTGCTGCCCACCTCTCCCTTCAGCACACTCCAGTGTCCCTCAAAAGTAAAAACCTTTGGCTGGCTGGCTGGGCAGTGCGCTCTGAAGTGTATCCTGCAATAAAAGAGAAGCTCTTAAGGAAGTGGTTGGTTCAGAGAACCAGTTCTGCAGTCTCACGGGCATCTCTCAAGTTGGTTTCCATGCTATGAATGAGCGTGGTGGAGGAGCACGGGGTGTTTGTCCCTCCTGCCGGCCCCAGCCCAGAGGCGCTGGCCCTGGATCACTCTCTCTAGTGATTTCCAGCCCTCCTCCTGCCCCTTCCCGGTCCCCTTCCCTGGCAGGTCACTCTCTGCATGCTTCAAAGTCACCCGCTCGGAAGGCAGCAGCCTCCTGCCTGGCAGGAGTGAAGGGATGAGTCTGTAGCACTTCTGTGTGATTGCATTGGTGCTTAAGAACTGCTGAGCTTCCCAGCAGGGTCTGATCCACCTAAGCTAGCAATGTCCTCTCTCCTCTTCCACACCGTGGCCGTTACAGTTCACTGGGCTACTGTCGCTCGTGTTCCTTGTCGGACCAAAGCTGGAGGCAGTAAGAGAAACAAAATCCAGTACAGCTCCAGTGAAGGAGCTGTTGACAGCACCAACAGAGACGCTTCTTTTTGTCAGGACACAAGAGATGCAAGTTTTTTAAAACCCAATGTCTGTTAGCATCTAAAAATTGCATCCCAAAATATTTAAATCCCTGGCGCTGCTGAAGATGCTTCAGTTTCCTTAGAGTCACGTGAAGTGGAAATTGTGCCTGCTGCTGGGTATGTGTGGGGCACAAGCTGTGGTGCAGGAGCTGCTGCGGGGGCCAGGGCCGTTCCCAATACACCCGCGTTTTCCTCACGTCCTGACAGCTGCCTCGTGGTTCCAGAAAGTGGGCATACAGCTTGTGTGCTGCCATATATGTAAAAACAGAAATAGAGAATGTAGAACAATATATTAATAATATATGAATATGAATTAAATGAAAATAAATACACTATAAATATATTTTTGATATAGAAAAAGCGTCCCCTTAAGGAAAAGATGTGGACATGAGCAAGAGAATTGTTTGTAAGGTGTGCTCTGGAAAGGGCTGCACGTAGCTTGTCGTGTCCTGCAGAAATTCACTTACAGTAAAAGAACATTTATTGTTTTGTATTTATAAGCATTTATATGTATTTAAGATAGATTAGGATGAGCACAGAGAACAATCTTTTAGCAGTTACTCTTTGTCTGCAGCCTGCAAACAGGGTATTACCCTTCACAGTGTTTTAAAATGTATACGGTGCCAAAGTATAAGGTCTGCTGCCGTTATATACCAAATGGGCGAGTTGAAGCAGCGTTTAAGCAGCTTGCTCTTTCCCTCGTTTCGCTTGCATGTGTATATTTGAAGGAGCCTTTGTGCTGGGGAAAAGAAACCCCAAGCAATAAAAGCAGGTTACAATCACATTATTACACTTTATCTGCACACTTGCATTATTCAATGCACTGTAAATCCACGTGGGTAAAAAGCTGCAATAAAACCAGCCCTTGCTGCTGGTACCTGCTGCCTCCAAAGATGCTGCTGTTACTTGTAGCTGTCATTTCAGTTCGACCTTTATTTATCATCTGCTGAGTATGTGTGATCCGAACAATACTTGCATGTGTTTGTTTACCCTGAAGTCTCAGAGATTTCACTTTAATTTGCAGCTTTGTGCCCGAATCTCCTTCCTCGGAAAACGATGTCATTTCCACCAGAAAGCAACCTCCAAATAGCCACCCGTCGTCGCTGTCCTCTCAGACGGAACCTGCCTCCCTGGTTGATCACCATGACTTCTCAAAAGACCAAAGGAGCACGAGTTTGGACCGTTCCAGCACTGACATGGACTCTACAGATGGGACTGATTTACCTCCTCCAGGAGACACCTACCCTGATGAAAAGACGACGGATTTCTCTTTCATTGATGTAAGTTACCCTAATGGGAAACAGAAGTTCTCCTTTCATGTTAACTATATTGTTACCCACATTAATCACAGCAGTACAGTATCTCCTGGAAACTTTGCACTCAATCTTCCTCTGTCTTTTCTTTATCACATTGAATTTTCCCAGCGGACTTCCTGCCTGAAAAGCTTAAGATCAATGCTACAAAGTTCTTTTAGTTCCTGTAATGCTTAGGTTCTGAGAGATTCCAAAAAGCCCTTGGCCTCAGAAAATGTCTGCCAGTGGCTTAATAAAGTTGCTCTTTCTCTTTCTGCCCCTCAGTGAGCTGTAACAGAAGAGTTAAATGGCTCTGTGTACATGGGAAACATAATTAAATAACACAAATAGCTGGTGGCTGCTGTGCTATGGGCCACGCAGATTTAAGGCTATAAAGATTTACTAATATTTTTCTTATTTACGGTTGGTCTCTTTCTGTAGTAGCTTACAGTTGCATTTTAAGCATTTTTTTTCCATCCGTAAGTATCTTGCAGCTAGTATAAGATCAGTAATTTCTGGCCATACACAGTTAGATGAGGTTTAGTGTGCTTTGAAAGCACTAACACAACTGTAGTTTTTTAGTATAGCATCTAGGAAGTACTGCTTTTTTCTTTACTCAGGGTTGGTGCACCTTCTTTTTATTCTGTAACATCTGATGGCAGTTTTATTGGTAAGTGCAAGGTTCCCAACTTAAGTGGATGGTGCAGCTGCTGGGGAGGTCTCATAGCTGCCTTGCCTGTTGAAATGCCTCGACGCCTTCTGAATCGAGGAGTCGACTGCTCTGCAAAATGTAGGAAGGGTGCCGGCAGGTTTGTGCTGGAGGCAGTTGGGTCTGGTGCAGCAGAACTGACTGTTAAAATCAGCCGCTTCCTGCGGAGGCTGTTTGCCGGTGCCTCCAGCCAGCTCTGCTCTCCGCTGCTGTTGCCATCTCTGGGGAACTGCAGAAACCTGTGTTTTGCTGAAGCAGGTGCTGCTCTCACTTTCCGGCCTGCTCCAGCTCTGGAGCAGAGGCCACATTTGGTAGTCCATGGCTTTGAGGTCCCCACCGGCGTGTGCCGTGGCTGTGGTACTGCTTTGTCAGGGTATCCCACGTGCACTCGGGTGTAGCCCGTAGCAGCGCGGATGGCGTTGTGTCTGTCCGTCAGTGGTTCTGCAGGTAGTGGAGATGTTGTGCTGTTCCCTGGGCAGCTAAAGGGATCCCTTGAAAACAGGAATAGCTGCAAGTACAGCTGGCAACGTGCTGGTTTAAGGAGTAGTTTATTCCTAGCCTGAAATCTCTTGAAAAGAAACAAAACCACATCTTCCAAAGCAGAAGAGGAGGCTCAGTGATGTTTGCTGATTACAGGCAAGCCTCTAACAATAAATTGCTTTAAATAAATACATAAATTACAGCCCCTTCTTTTGCTCTGTAAGGGTTCCTGCCTTACTGTCGCACACAGAGGTGGATGTGTTTGAAATGGCTGATCACAGAAGCGTTCTGAATGCCGTGACACTTAACTTGTGGTCTCCTTGTTGCTAGTGAAGGACTTGAAATTTCTGTGGATGGCAGCCTTTTTAGGGTGCAAAGCCTCGTTTTGCTGCTCGAAGCCCTGAATTTTAGGGGACAGGACGCAGAACAATGAGATTGCAGCACTCGCACTACAGGAATATTTTGTGCAGTTGCTCTTTTTAGATCCCAGTCGTCTTAGTGGCCTTCAGCTGTTACCAACTAGCGGGGCCTGTACTCTTAAAACATTCTCTGAACCAAAATCCTATTTATTGCAGTTATTTTTTTATTAATTTAGGGAATACTGAAAATAATTCATGCAGATCAGACATCCACAGCCAAGCAAGATCAAAGAACCAGCATTGCACCCAGTTAGCCACAATGGAGCATTTCCTCATCATAAATTCTCTTTAATATAGTTTTAAGTAACTACAAGAACAAGAATCAGGCAAATATATATAGTTAAACTGAATGGGTTAATGCGTTAAAGTAGGTTGGGAAATCATTATGGAGGAGATGACTTCATTTTCAGGCTGCTTGAAAGTAAAGGCTTTGTTTCTTTTTATAGCAAACCACTGTTCTGGACTCCAGTGCGCTGAAAACTCGTGTACAGCTCAGCAAAAAGAGACGCCGTCGGGCTCCTATTTCCCACTCTCTTAGAAGAAGCAGAGGGCTGGAGTTTGAAAACAGATTTTCTTTGACGGAAGAACCAGATAATACCTGGATGTTTAAAGATTCCACAGGTATCCCTCCACTATCTGACTGTCATCAACTTGGTTGCAAGGGCAGGAATTGCTAAGTGGTGTAACGTGCCCATTATAACGTCAGGGTTTAACAGCAGCTTCCTTTTCCCGCTCTGGGTCATCCTCTGAATCAAGCCTTCCCCTCCATTCCTTGGAGCCGTCGGGGTGAGGGAAGCTGCAGTAGCCAGACCTACAGAAGGCCAAAGTGCAGGAGAGCTGCGGTGCAATTTCCTTTCATTTCTGGCTGCTGACTTAAGAGAATTTTGTTCACTGAGAAAATACTGAGTTTGGGAACTGCTGCGGTTGGATCATTCTCTAGCACGTTCTTTATATCTAAGCCTGTGTGTTCTTGGTAAGAGCAGCTGTAATTGCTCATATTCGACAGGTGCTCATAAATATTCTTTCTTTCTAGCGTCTGTAAGTACTACAGGACTAAAGGGGCCTAGTTAAGGATAAATCAACTCCTTCAAATCCATTCTACTAAAACGTCCCCTCCTGGCCTGTCCTGTTCCTTAGGATGCAATAAGGAAATGCATCAGGCATTGAAAATCTGTGCTCGTGGAAGTGAATGAAAGGCTTATTGCATGTACTTTGGTGCTCTGTGCTGCAGATATCCTGATATTCCCTGAGCGGAGGGATTACAGGTGTTGCAGCCTGATCTTTAGAGAGGCTGGTGATGTTTTTGTAACCGAGGGGACCTATTAAAAAAGTCCATTTTGGGACCTGCCATTTCTGCTTTCCTGTCAAGCCTGTGAATGAAGGGAAGAACGTGTGATCAAACTGAGCTCTGCTGTAGCCTCCTGATCAATGGAAGGACTGTTATCTGTGTTGCTTTGGAGCATGTCTAACAGACCTAAAATATTTTTGAAACCTTACCTTGATAGGAAATGCTGTACTGGAAGCTGGAGTGTAATTATCAGCAAAGGCAACCACACCATCGCGTCTTTCCCTGGAGTACTCAGACTCTTTGTATCAAAGCCCTGCTTTGAGCAGGGGGAGGACCAGATAACTTTCAGATGTCTCTTCCAATCTAAATTAATCTCACGTTCTGTGATCAACTGAGATGTTTAGAAGCAGCAACACTCATTAAATTACGAGTACCTTCTGCTCCCTCATCTCTGTCAGCTAGAAGTCTCTCTGTTGCTGAGTACTTAGTAGGTTCGTGCTTTCATCTCTATCGAAGCGTTGAGCTCAGTCCTGCAGTGGGTTAATATTACTGTTAATACGTTTTTGAATGGGGGAGAGGTCTAGAACACAGTACAGATGAAAAGGCTGCTGACTAATGTTTTTTTTTCCCCCTCTGCTTTTTTTTTTGTTTTTTAAACAATTAATTAGAAGAGAAGAAAACTATGCAACAGGAAGATTCCGACGAGGAAGACAAGACACAGCATACTGCAAGATCATCTTCTGTCCAAGCTCAGCGACTTCCCGTATTCCCAGGAATGGACCACTCTGCTCTCAAGGTGAGCACGGGCAGGACGGATCAGATGAGAGTTTGACTAGTTCAGGTGCTCCCCAGGAATAGAGCCAGAAAATGTTGCTGAAGATGACTGAAGTGTTGTTTGGGGGGGACTGGGTGTGATGTGTGGAAAAACCTTGCCGTTATCTTTCTCGCTTTTAACTGTTGGCTAGTAATATTAAGTGGTTTGGAAAAAGAATTGGCTTTGTGATAGCAAACTTGCTTTCAAAACTGCAGAGGTTTATAAGGAATCCCTTCGCTGGTTATGCATGCCTTTTTTTGTTTTTATACATCTGTGTGATTTGTTTGGCATTCCCAGAAAAGTCTGAACGCTGGCTTAAAAATGAGCCCTTTATTTTTGTATTTAGGCTCAACTGCGGAAAAGACAAGAGTCTGAGAGTCCTGGTGAAATAAGTTCTGCTCAGCTGTTCAAATCCCCTAAACCACAACTGCCGCTTGGAACTCCTGGTAGCAGACTGCTGCCCTCCAGTGTAGAGAAGGAGGACAGGTGAGAGGCTCCGCCGGTGTCGGAAAGACTCTAATGCTCGTTTGGTGGAAGAAAAGAATAATGCAAGTAGGCTCCCCAAGGCTGTGGGGGAAATGGGATATTACATTTTTTTGTTTCTGTAATGAGTTCTCATAATTAAAGAATAAAAGAGGGTTTTTTTATATCTTAGGTCAGAAGAAAAGTCTCCTCAGTGGCTGAAGGAGCTGAAATCAAAGAAGAGACAGAGCCATTACGAGAATCAGGTTTGAAAAGGTACTTTCTGACAGAAAGAGGGGCTTTGCTCTGTGAAAGTATCAGTGATAAAAACTCACGTGGCAAACGGTTCCTTGATGTGTCAGTTTAACAACTCCCTAAGCACAGCCATCGAAGCAGACTTAAACCCTGAAGTGTGCACCCGGGAATGGAGATCGTGCGTTGAGGCAGAGAGTTTTCATAGAGGTGAAGTTGTTGTTCACAGGTGACACAGTTTCACTGATTCTCTGCGGATCATTTTATTGTAATGACACTGGGTCTGTCTGTGCTGGGATTTCACAGTGCTCCCATCAAGCAAGAACAAGTCTGTCACTGAATAACTGAGGCTTGCACGCGTGTTGAAAGCCTTGGGCTGTGTTGTCTCAGCACTATTCTGGGCAGCTCTTGAGCGTTTAGCACGTTAGACAGACAAGACCGAGTTGACGCTGCAGCAGTCACGTGCCTTTGTGGGGGCTTTCCTGTTACAGACACCGAGAGGGGTCTGACTGCTCGCTCCACCATGTCATACCATTACTTCAGTGGCTTCTGTTTTTCCTTTGCAGATAGTGATTCTAACTAGAAGAAGATAAAGAAGTTTAACAGAAGCCTTAACTCATCTGAACCTAAAATTCACATGTCATGTTGCTGCTGTTTGCTTCCTGCCTCAACTGCTATGTGCATGGTGCCTTCCTGTTTTGTGGAGAAAGCTGCTTAATATTCATAGTCAAACACAAAGCTGTATCTTTTCAGATGTGGGAGGAGAGTCGCTTTAGACCTGCCTGGAAGAAGAGCCGGTGGTTCGTAGTTAGCACGTCAGAAAATCTCGAAGGATTGTAATATTTGATTTAGGAGTGCGGTGCACCGGGAAGGTCCCCTCACTGTTGAACAAAGACTGCATTCCTACGCAGGTGCTCAGCAACTCAAAAATAGGACTTCTGGTAGACATGTCAGGTGTAAGGCTTTGTGTTTGTTTATGAAAATAACAATTTTAATCAAATTTATCTTTTTTTGTGAAAAAATAGTAAGCTCCTATTTAGAATGAAGTTTGTGGAAGTTGAGAGTGAAAGAACAAATTATGTTTACTGCCATATTGAAAAAGGAAACTTGATTATTTTTTGTAAAATGTATTTTTGATTGGCTTATATTTACATGTGATCTGCTGACCTAGCAGATGAATATAATTTTTAGATGAACAAAATGTTAACTTTTGTCACTCTTGAAATGGTATATTCTGTGT
The DNA here is from genome assembly GCF_047716275.1 of Strix uralensis. NCBI lineage: Eukaryota > Metazoa > Chordata > Aves > Strigiformes > Strigidae > Strix > Strix uralensis. The sequence continues at coordinate 16,853,886 of NC_133988.1, forward strand.
TTTGTCAGCATGTGGAATAATGGCTTCATTGGAATGTCTTTCCTAAAAAGGATCAAGCAATAATGTCAACCAGTTCTCTTTAAAAAAAAAAAATAAAAATGTAAATACTGTTTTTATAACAAAAAAGGAAGGGAAGAGGGCGGATGTTACACTCATATCAGGGTTCCAGTTAATTGTTGAATGTCACTTTAATAGCAGTTTGGATAGTCCCACTTCATATTTTTATTTGTTAATCTGTAAATACCAGGTTTAAGTTTTTATTTTTATGCTGATTTTGTGGGATAACCTAAATGTGATCTTCAGTTTCTCAGATGATTTACTTTTCTTCTTTTGGTAAGACCGGTGTTACAATAGTGGTGTAGATCTCGTGCGTGTCACGGGTGTGATGAATATCGCTGATATCTCAAACATGTTCATATCTTTGAATACAGATTCTGAAATATCAACCAAGATGTCCATTTAAGACATACTTTATTCTTTCCCCCAATAAGTGCTCTTTTCAGTAAACTTTTAGAAGTGTAGCCCGACGAGGGAGGTTATTGTCGGGTCAATATTCCTCACGACTCGACGAAGAAGCGGCAGTGTGGGGAAGCGAAGCGAGACCGGAGTGCAGAGCCCCCGGCCGCGCGGGGCTGGAGCCCGAGCAGATGCTGCTCCTTGCGTTGCACTTCCCGTGTCCTGCTGATGGGCTTCTCTAGATATTAAAGATGAAGCACCAGCACTTGAACTCATTTTCCATTTTTGTTGTTTTTTTGTTTTTTTGTTTTTGTGATCAGCATTTCGGAAAGCTTGATTTACGTGGGGTTACCACAATGGTGCATCTGCTAGCCAGAGTGGCATGCCTGGTCTGCTGTCTATCAAGCTTGTAGCTGCCAAAACCATGTGCCAATTCTTCTCATGGAGGAGTCACAGATGAGGTGATTTTTAGTCCCAGTCTGCTCGTAGGAAATAACAGCAGTATGTCAGGAGACAAGTCCCATATGCGCATCTCTCTCTCCCAGATTTAGTTCTGATAGCAGCTCCCCATACTTAATGGAGATGCAAGGAGTATGTTTCTCTTATGTACAAAATCTTCACTGGCTGCTTTGCCCTATTTCACATCAGAGCTGTCGCCACCGTTACAGTTTTACAGCCCCTTCTGCTACCAGTTAAGAAACGATCACCCGAGATTCCTGCCAAGCGTTTCATTCTGGGTGGTTTTAACCCTGGGCGATGGGAGATGGGCTTCCCTTGGAACGCGGTCCACCAGGCTGTTGGAGAGCTCCTCTTAGCTCTTTTTAAAACGTTGCACGTATTTTCTTCTTCCCTTTTCTTCAGATGATGGTGGAAAAGGCAGCTCTAAGATAAGCTTTGCCTAAGTGTCTTTTGGGCTGGGTATTTTTACGGCAGCACTGGAGGGTACCAGCAGTTGTGTACCACGTGCCGTGCGCACGCGTCGGCCAGCCCCGAGCAGCAGCGTTTGCAGGCGTGAGAGAAGAGGATGGTTGCTTTCCTTACCCTTGCTCAGATGAAGTGGGGCTTACTTTAAACAGTATCTAGAAATCAGGTAAATTCCCCCTGCTTTACGAAAATATTTACACAGGCTTGATTTTTCGAGTTCAGCAGGTTGACAGTGTTGCGTTACCCATAGTTGGAGGATTTACTGGTTTTTGGTCCAATAAATGAAGGCCAGAAATTCTGTAACTGCAGTGTTTGCTCTGTGTTTGAGGAAACTGAGGGGATTAATACTAGGTTTCCACAAAGCCCTTTGAATGTGTATGCATTTCCACATCTGCTTGGACAATGCACTGAAACTTACTGTATTTAGTAGTTTAACCTACTACTGAGAAATGTTTAATGCTTAAATGTCTAATTAAAAAGCATCTTTAGAATGGTGTTGAATGGGAAAGTGTTTTTTCTGCTCTATCATTTCTTTATATTGTACATGAATTAAATATCTACTTCCTTCTCTTCAGGTTATCACTATGTAATAAAAGATCTATAAATATGTTACTACTTCTTAAATGATAGCCCATGCTGTAATACACTTTATATAATTCTATTTTAATTCCAAATACTGCTTGTTGAATTTCTTACACTTTTGTTGCCACGTACTTTTTCTTTGCTGTTGATACAAGATGGGAGTGAGCTCTTGGCTTCAGCACTTTCTTCAGGTATCCTTTTTCATTAATTTCTGGAACCTGGCTTAGAGCAGGTTTCAGCTCTTGTCCTAACAGTGTCTGTGTAATAACGAACGTGATGGAGGTCCTGGCGGCCCCCGTGGTGCAGTGCCCTTGTCCCTTCTGTTACAACTGCTCAGCTTTTTTTGCTTGCTTAAAAAGCTGCATCAGTAATGGGTTTTTTTAAAAGTGAAAGTACATGGTTTGTGGAATTTAGAAATCTTTTCTGATTGTGTTTTTCTCTCATTATTACCAGAAATCCTCCCTCCATTTTAGTCTGTCAATCGGGGATTTACCCTGCCGTTCTGTTTCTCTTTACTGGAATCCCCAGTTGTGGATTTACTCCTTTTTCTGTTTGCAAATTTGCCTTTTTAAGGTCTGTGTAGCTTTAATTTGAGTCCTTAGCTGTTCAGAACCTTGCTGCTTTGGTTTTACTTCCTGCAGAGAAGGAGGCAACGTTTCTGTTCTTCAGCCTTTGAAGTCTGAAACCTTCTTATAAAGGGGCCCTGAAGGAATTAAACCCCCCACCTTTTCGCTTGCACAAAAGTTTGCTTCACCCTGTTACTTGTTTGCAAACAATTATTGGCAAAGTGTTACCTGCACTGTGTGTCAGATTTATAAATGCAGACTGTTAGTTGGCCATTTCATCTGGCGCAGCAGCATCAGTTTATAACCTCGAATGTGGGTGCAAACACTGAAACGTGCCTCTGTCTTGGGTATTAAACTGCAGCTGGGGTGATGTCAGGGTGCTCAGTGAGGAGCTGAGCGGGGATCAGGGCAGTTCGAAGACAGATATTGTACAAATAGTTCAAATGCAACACTTTAAAAGCCTGTACCCCAGTAAAAGGTGCTGCTTTCTCTCCACCTTTCTCCCCTTACTATGAAAAAAAATCTGTTGCTGATGCTGCAGCATCGCTGCCCGCAGTGGTACCCGTGTGGGAAGCGAGGGCACCTTTGGCAGACATTGAACTTGGTCCTCGGCAGCCAGAGCCCCTGCAGCGCTGGCCCGGGGGGGCTCCGTGTGTGGGTCACCCCAGTGGTGGTCGGAGCTCATCCCTGGGGGAGAGCGGGGTGCCCAGCACCCACTTGGCCATTTCTGGTTTGCAAAAATTTGTGAAGTCGGTTAAATAAACAAAAAGGCCATTGAATGACTCGAGCGTGTCCAGAGAAGGGCAACGGAGCTGGTGCAGGGTCTGGAGCACAGGTCTGATGGGGAGCGGCTGAGGGAACTGGGGGGGTTTAGTCTGGAGAAGAGGAGGCTGAGGGGAGACCTCATGGCCCTCTTCAACTCCCTGAAAGGAGGGTGCAGAGAGGGGGGATGAGTCTCTTGAGCCAAGGAACCAGCACCAGGACAAGAGGGAATGGCCTCAAGCTGCGCCAGGGCAGGGTCAGACTGGCTCTTAGGAAGGATTTCTTTGCAGAAGGGGTTGTTGGGCGTTGGAATGGGCTGCCCAGGGCAGGGGGGGAGTCCCCATCCCTGGAGGGGTTGAAGAGTCGGGTTGACCCAGCGCTGAGGGATCTGGTGGAGTTGGGAACGGTCAGTGTGAGGTTCATGGTTGGGCTGGAGGAGCTTCAAGGGCTTTTCCAGCCAAGATGATTCTGGGATTCTGTGAAATTGGGGTATTTTGGGAGCTGGCCGCGTGCTCCACGCGTGGTGTGGTGGAAGGGGTTTGCTGGTGGCAAACGTCTGACAGTAAAACCACGTGGGGGTTTGCTGGAAGGCGGGGGGGTGTTGGGGCTGTTGCCCAGTGTTGGCTCTTCCTGGGAAGGTGCAGCCAGGCCCAGGAGCTGCTGCGGAGCCGGCCCCTGCCGATGCAGTGGCTATTCCAGAAGAGCCGTGGTGGCCTGAAGGTGCTGTTGGGCCAAGACGGCCGCTTGCACCCTCCTGAAGGACACCTGTGCCGGCCCGCGCCGTAGAGGCACCAAAGCCCTCCTGAGGGATGCGCTGGGTAAGTGCCCCCACCTTCGCGGGGGGAGCAGGGCTGGAGGGCGCGCTGGCCTCCAGTAGTGGTGTAAGGAAAAACCGGTGTTTGTTTTCTCACCCGCTTGAGCTCTGCCCTCAGGAAGGCTGTCGGCGGTGTTCGTCCTACATCTTCATGTGAATTAAAGGGACAAGGGTGAGCTGCTTTGGAGGAGAGGGCTTTTGGGGCAGAAACCAGCCTCTGTGGATCTGGGAGGGGGGGTGGGTGTCCTGAGGCCTCTCACCTGGGGCTGAGGTGTCCAGGAACCTCTGGTCCTACCTCATTCTGGCTGTACTGGTGCGAGGGGTGGGCGTCCTCTCTCAGGTGGGGTGTGGGGAGCGCTGCGCCCGAGCACACACAGCCCCCCGTGTCCCCCACTCCAGGACCAGCCTCTCAGCTCAAAGCGTTCTTGCAAAAACATTGTCTGAAATAACTTTTGTCTCTCCTCCATCTCCAATCCCGCCAGAAGAATCGAGGTCTAATGGCTTACGGATTTTTCTCTTTCTGTATTAAACATCAAGCCTGTTTTTAAAGGAGCTGTTGTACAGATCAAAATTTTGTATCGTTCCACTCAGCCTTGTAGCATATGTAATATGGGTCAGAATAAATATATTGTGCTGTAGAAGATATTTTGTACTACAGTTCTCAAAATAATGAAGAGATTCTGGCTGTTGTGTATTGGACTGTACAATTATGATTCAAGCTTCGCTTTGCCAGATATTAAAAAAAAAATATATCTGTTTTCTTAACACCATACTGTAAGCATTTCTCAAAGGGATTTAAGAGACTGACAGTGAAAGGAAATTGAGTTCTGTTAGGAAGACAAATCAATGTGATCTAGTGCCCCTTCTGTCATGTTTTCGCAATTGCCTTATCGATGTGCCGGTTCTGCGAGTGTGGGACAGGAAGATTCACGGGCACTGCAGCCCCTGCGGAGCTCGGTGTCATGGGGCCCCTGGCAAGAAAAATTCCGTGTTACTAATCTGTTGAAAACATGCTATTGCGTGGAGGAAAATTAATCCATTCCACGCTCTCCTTTGAGTCCTGTACAGAAGTGATTTTTGTATTTTACAGCCAAATATTCAAGTATTCAAAGAAAAGGTGGAAACGTGAAAAGGAACTGCAATGAAACGGCCGATATCAAACCGCAGTCCCTGCTGGGCTCTTTGTAGGTCCAAAATGTCGTTTGACGAGTGACAGCAAACGCCACCGAGTGCCCTGTGCTTCACGTTTAGCCTTACGTCGCCGAGACCCTCATCCCACCTCGCCTCCCCCTCACTGGAGCTGCGCAGCACCCAACGGTGGGGGAGACTCTCCTTCGGGGGTGATTTGTCTCATCCTTCGTCAGAAAACGCGGCAATGGCCGGTGGCGGGAAGGAGCCTGTTGGGAGACGGAGCTGTACTGGGCCCGGTACGTCGCCCCTGCGCTCCCCCCGCTCTGCGCTGGGCTGGGCCTCCCCAGGAGAGCCGCCAGCGGCGGGATGGGGGTGATGAGCCCCGCTGTGAGCGGCTCGAACGCCTGGTGCCACGCGGCCGAGGGCCACGGGGGGCTCCAGCTGGGTGCTGGTGCAGGCGGGACGCGTTTCCAGCCGTCTGCCGACTGGACAAACGTCCCGTTTGTCCGACCTGTCCTCGTGGAGCAGCACTCTGGTGGATGTTTCGTGCGTGGTTCTTCGTTTCAAGACGAGACGCGCCCAGAGCAGGTACGGTCAGGGCGGTAGGAAACGTGTGTGGCTGAAGGTGGCTTCGTGTCCCCTGAGGAAGAGGGAATTGGGTCCCGTCACCGCACTCGGCGTGGCCTGCGGTGCAGAGGGGCTGCGCCAGATCATGCTTTGCCTGTAACCGCGGCCCAGCCCGTGAATGAGGCACTTGGCTCCCCAAAGCCCCCCCACATGCACAGGGACTGGGGTGCCGAGACAGAAAAGGGGCTCAGCTGCAGACAACCCCCCCGGGAAGGGTCAAAGCTGAAGCGAGAGCCCAGACCCCAAGTGCCCATCCTGCTCCCTCACCGTGGGGCCGGCTGCCCCTGCTCCCCTGCCCTGCTTCCCGGGAGCTGACGCCCGCTCCCCACCTCGTCTTGCGTTTGAGCCCAAACAAGCTGTAAATATTTTGCACAGTTTTTTGCTTTGCGCTGGGCTTGGTTTCCAGGCTAAACCCTGCCTTTAACTGCTGATGGGAGAGTTTTCCAGAGAACCTGGCAAGAAGCAGCGTGAACGTGCTGATGTGAGTTTCGACGTTAATCTTCTGTAAATCGAGTGGCACATTTTTAAGGGACAGCCGGGAGAAATCTGAATAACGTTTCCATAGCGCGCTGCGAGCCCGCGCTATTGAGATGAAATCTCATGGATGGAATTCAGTGGACGCAGCTGCTGTATCAGCGTCCAAATAATGTGCTGTTCTGTTCAGAAGCAACCCATAAATAGCAGGGCTGCCCGCGCCGGGCGGCAGAGCGGAACCACGCCAGGAGAGGTAGCGGCAGCACTGCTTGGACTGGAAGGGGCTTTAAAAAAGAATTAATATGTCTGAGTTGAGGTCTCGCTATAGCGAATGTTTTGCTCACGCTTGGCGAGAAGTGATGCCACAGGGTTTTGATTAAGGACGCCGGTTAAACTCGGTTTCTTTTATTCATCTCCTGTTAACCTCTCAACAACCCCTTGCGTTAGCGCGGCGAGAGCAGAGGAGGGGAGGCATGTTCAGGCGGGGTTTCCTAGTTGAGTAGGAACTTTGAGATGTTCCTGGAGAGCAAGGAGGGGGCTCTCGCTGCTGCCCTACCAGCCAGCGCTGGTCTGGTGCCACCCGGGACACAGGAGCAAGGGAGAGCCGACAGATTTATGTTAGCGAGGAAAGATGGCAGCAGCCGGAACGCAGCGAGTTCCTGCTGGAAGCAGAGGACGCGCTTTTAGACATGAGTTTAATGAGCAATGGGGCGAGCAGCCCAGGGTCAGAGGGGGACCCTGTGTCTCCTGGAAGGTGGCTTGGTTTGGGCACAGGCTCTGTGGCCCCGCGATGATGCCCGGGGGAGGGAGCAGGGCGAGAGGAGGATGGATAACGGAGCGCTTCCTTCTAGCCTGGCCACCCCCAGGCACTCACAGCTGCGGCGTTCGGGGGGAGCCATATTCACTTTTTCTACCTGTTCCCATGCCAGCTTCATCTTTTTTTATTTTATGAAGCACTCTAAAGGCTGCTACCTGCTGTGTTAACCTCCTACAATTTGGGTTTTCCAGGCACAATGACTGAGCAACAAAGTCCCCCCGAGCAGATGGCGACTGGGGAGGGTGCTGGCGAGCGAGGTGGCAATTACAAGGTATACTGGGGGCAACTGGTGACGGATGGACTTTGGGTGATGCTGTAGGTCACCGTGTGCTGCAGCATGCGTGCACCAGGCTGGTACCAGCATCCGAGCCCTGCGGGTCGGACTGGGGAAGCAAACGGCCTCCGCTCTCCTCACGCAGCAGCGTGTTGGTGTCACTGCTCTGATAATTTTGCTCCTCGCCCCCCCCGCGGAGCCGAGCTGCGTGGGGCTGCGGGCCGGGGAGGGAGGCTTCGGCTGGGGGATTTGCTGCTGCCTGGCAGGAGGAGACGCTGCTCGCTGCGTTTGTGGCTGCCAAGTGCTTCTGCCTGCTGGTCTGGTGTGCAGCTGCGCAGCGTTTTAATCCAGGAGATAAAGTATCCCGTCATGGCTGGGATCGGCTGGAGGTTTGAGCAGTAAAACTCCTCCTGTGGTTTTTTTTAGGTTATAATTCTTACGCTCGTGGGTTGGTTAGAGGCAAATTGGCTGGGGGTGTTGCAGTGGCTGCGGCCGGGCAAAGCTGCTCGTGGCCGGGGAAGGCGAGAGGTGGGAGCAGATCCTGCGAATGGGGTAATGAGGTGCCGGGAGCTCGGGCTTCTCATTGCTTTGGGGTGGAGAGAAGTTCCTGAGGAGCACGGGTGTCACCTCCATCCCCTGACACCCCCCTCACGCGGTGTCTGCGGGAGGCTCTGCCCTTGCCCCAGGCTCAGGGGGTTCAGCTGGGACCCTGCTGGGGCTGGGGGGCGCCTGGCTGCCGCGCTGGCCCTCCCGCTCCCCGGATTGTGCCGGACACCCTGGGCCCTGCTCCCTGACACGGGCTCAAACTCGTCCTGCAGCTGAGCCCCAAAGCTGCTGCGAGCAGCAGGGCCCAGGGAGGCCCTCGCGGTCTCTGCACCAGGCAGGGTTTTGAGGAAAAACCCAGATAATGAGCTTAGGCTAGGCCAGGCCAGGGGAGCGAGTGGATCTGGAGGAGCAGTGGGAAGGAAAGGATGGGCCGTGACCAGGAGACTGCAGCCCACGGCCCCGGAGGTCTCTTAGCACAAACCCTCTGTGTTTTCGATGCTGCGTTTGAGCTGGTCAGTGTGTTCTCAGCCTGTCACGGATGAAATATCTGCCTGCGTTTTTACCAAGCAAACATCTTTGGCCAATACCTGGTGAAGATGGGAGTCGTCTGTCGGGGCAGCGGCATGTGGCAGGATCCAGCTCTGCCGCGGGAGAGGAGCGACGCCAGCGCGAGGCAGCAGGGGTGGAGGGGACGCGTTTGCCGAGGAGGGGGGGTCCTGCACCAGGGCGGGGCCCCCTCTCCCCCTCCGCAGTGTGGCTGCCGCAGCCACCAACAGCCTCTCTCCCTGCTTTAGATCACGATCTATGAGCTGGAGAATTTCCAGGGGAAGAAATGCGAGCTGACGGAGGAGCTCCCCAACATCACTGAGAAAGAGCTGGAGAAGGTGGGCTCCATCCAGGTGGAGTCTGGCCCGTAAGTCCGGGTGGGGACAAGCCCTGGGGTGGGGTGGGGGGACAGGCCGAGCATCCCCTGCATCCCGTTTGTGGGGAGCCTCGTGCTGGGGGGGCTGTGCCGTCCCTGACCCCCTGGTCCCGCAGGTGGCTGGGCTTCGAGCGGCAAGCCTACGCCGGGGAGCAGTTTGTGCTGGAGAAGGGCGACTACCCGCGCTGGGACTCCTGGTCCAACAGCCACAACAGCGACAGCCTGATGTCCATCCGCCCCCTCCAGATCGTGAGTAGCAGCTGTCTCGGGGTGTCTGCGCCCCTGGGGACAAGCAGTGCAGCTGCAGCCATGGGGACAGCGGGGCTGGGGGTGCACAGGGCAGCCCCTGACCCCTGCGTTCCCCCAGGACAGCCCCGACCACAAGATCCACCTCTTTGAGAACGCGGGTTACACCGGACGGAAGATGGAGATCGTGGACGACGACGTCCCCAGCCTCTGGGCCCACGGCTTCCAGGACCGCGTGGCCAGCGTCAGGGCCCTGAACGGAACGTAAGGACGGCGGCAGCGGGACACCCCAACGAGGTCCCGTGGCACCGTGGTTGGTCCCCCTGGGGTGACAGCAGGGGTGCCCAGCCCAGCGGGGACGTGGGGTGGCTGTACCCACCATGCTGCCCATCGTGTCCCCCACTCCCTCCCCAGTGCCCCCCCCCAGCGTGGGGGACTGAGCCAGTGTCACCAGGGCTGTGTGACAGCTCCTTGCCCTGACCCGGGGCTCCGCTGGCCACCACTGCAGGAGCCGTGGCCCCTTCTCTGCCCCGGGGTCCCCAACCCCTCCCGCCACAACACTGCAGAGCGTCGCGTGGCTGCAGCCTCGGGGGTGGCACAGGGATGCTGCTCCCCAGCTCCCAGCTCTGTGGGGGGGACACAGACGTGCCCCCGGAGCTCTGCTGAGCCTCCATCCCCCGCAGGTGGGTGGGCTACGAGTACCCCGGGTACCGGGGCCGCCAGCACGTCTTCGAGAAGGGCGAGTACCGTCACTGGAACGAGTGGGACGCCAACCAGCCCCTCATCCAGTCCGTACGCCGCGTGCGGGACCAGCAGTGGCACCAGCGGGGCTGCTTCGAGAACAGCTGAGGGACGCCCTGACCCCCCCCGTCGTCCCCCCCAGCCCCGCGCCGGGGGCCAGCTGACGTGATGCCACCGGCTGATGCCGTGACCTTGGTGTTTTTTGTGCAAAAACCTCAATAAAGCTCTGAGCTGGAGGCTGCTGGGGGCCTGGCCTGGTCCTGGGCTGGGGTCGTGGCAGGGTGGTGTGAGTGGGGCCGCGGGCTGGGGGTGGGAGGAGGTGGATGGGGGTCACGGCCGTGCCCTCAGCATCTCCCGTGCCCCCAGCATCTCCCGTACAGAGCAGAAGCGGGGGAAGAGAGAGGATTTGCAGTGTTACATAAAGGCTGCAGCTTTCCAAATACAACCCCCCGTGGTGCTGCGGCTTGGTGCTGGCGTGGCCGGCAGTGAGCCCCGCTCTGGGGGCAGCCCAGCCCCCCCGGAGTGGTCCTGGGCCACTTGCCAAGGGCTTTTCCCGTGACTCTGCCCCTTCTCGAAGTGTCTCCCTGGCCCAGGGGAGCTCTGCTCCTTTCCCCAGCCCTGCCTGCTCCCCTGCAGGAGGGCATCCAGCCCAAAGGGCAGGGGGGTGGCTGGGGGGGCCCTCAGGGGTGGTGGAGCCCCAGCAGCAGTGGGGATGCAGAGAACGACCGTTCCCGGGTGCTGCCAAACCTTGTGCCCCCCAAAGTGGGACTCACCACCCCCAAAGTGGGACTCACCACCCCCAAAGTGGGACTCAACACCTCCAAATCAGGATTCACCTCCCCAAAGTGGGACTCAATCCCCCCAAATCGGGACTCACCTCGCCAAAGTGGGACTCACCCCCCAGGCTGAGGGCTGTGACCCTCCAGAGCCCCCAACCCAGCCCCGAGGGAGCTTCCCCCCAGCACCAGAGTTGTTGCTCCCTGGGGATGATCCCTCTGACACGTGGGACACTCTTCGGGTTGCCACGTGCCCCGCGGATGCTGGCGGGGAGCTGGGCCATCCCGGCTGCGGGGTGCAGAGCATCCCCCCCGCCGCAGGGCCCCGCGGCCACGCTCGGGGATGGGAGACAGGCTCGAGGCTGCCCGAGCGCTTGACACCGGTCACCAACAGCCACTCCGGAGCTTTTATCTTTGGACGTCGGTTTGCAGCTATTAAAGGAGATTGTGCCACCCAAACCTGCTTCTAGGCCAGTCCCTGCGGCATTGCCCATGTCTAGCGGCTGAGATGAGCTAAAACCACCCAGCAGAGCCCAGGAGAGGGAATTGCAGCCCCGTGTCTGCCCCTGGCTGGGCTGCGTGAGGGGCTGGGATGTGCCGGGCGGCAGCCACAGGGATGCCCGTGCCTGACGCTGGGACCTGGGGCAGGTCCATGGGGCTCCTGGGTTGGGGACCCCTATGAATTACCCCCGGATGAGGAGGGGGAGAGTGGCTGGATCCCTCTGCGGTGCCGCAGCTGGAGGCACAGGGAGGGGAGAAGGGAGGCAACAGGGCTGGGAGCGCCGTAGGTCACCAGTGTGACCCGCCAAAACCCAGCCGTGGCTCGGCAAAAGTTTTTACTGAGCCACACGGTCGGTGCACCCCGAGGCCTCGTCACCCCCAGCGGCTGCAGACGGTGGGGACCGACCCCTCCGTGTGTCCCTGTTGGGGCTGGTGGCAATTCCCTGGCGGGGGTGACCCTGTGTGTGGCCGTCCCGGGCGCTGTGGCCGTGGCCAGAGGTGCTGGGGGGGGGGCTGCAGCCGTCGCTGGGGCTGGCGGTGGGACCCCCCGTGAAATGCTGCCTGTGGAAGAGAGTGGGTCTGGGCCACGTTAACGTGTGACACTTGTTGGGGTGACAAGGGGTGTCCCGCTCCTCCACGGGGTGAGAGGGGGCTGTGGGTGCTGCCCAGGGAGTCTGACAGCCATGTCGTTTGTGTGTGTGTGTGTGTGTGTGTGTCCCCTAGGAAACTCGCTTTGCTGCAGCCAGAATCAGCCCCTGGCCCTGACGTGTCTGCCCGGGTCAGCCGGCAGCAAGATGCCAGTGACGGGGTTTTGCTGGTGCCCTGAACCCTCGGCTCGTCCCCCGCGCTGGGCCTGGCCTGGCTGTGGGGACACGTCCCAGGCTGCGACCCCCCGCCGCTGGCCTTGGCTTTGTCTTGACGTGGCGGAGGGGCCTCTGTGCTGCTGTTCCCGCTGCCCCAGGGGGGCGAGGATGCTTCTCAGGGACCCCAAAAGGCGGGGGGGGGGGGGGGGGGGGGGGGCGGATAATGGTGAAGGAGCCCAACACCTGGCACCCAACTGCTCCCACACCCCAGGCTGAGAGTGCTGCTCCACTGCATTGTGCCAGCAGGGCCAGATCCTGCCCCTGCCCATCCCTGAAGCCCCGGGTCAGTAGTGGGAAGGGGCTCCCCTGGTGCCCCCCGGGCCCGGGAGCCTCGCGGGGTCCCTGTGCAGCAGAGCGGGGCGCGGGCGCTGCCTTGCTGGGGACGCAGACGGGCAAAGCCAGACGTTTACCAGTTATTTGAAGGCTCGTTTTATCGCGCATGGAAAGAGCCAACTTCAGCAGTTTTCGGCGGTTGCAGCGGCGGGGCGGCTCGCCCGTTTGTTGGAGGGATAAAGTCTCTGGCTCCAAAACTCCTGAAGCAGGGCTGGCGGGCGCTTTGTTTGCAAGGGCCAGTCTGGGTCTTGGCATGCATTCGGCTGATGCATGCAAACTCCAAATCTCCTTGCCAACAAACCCAACAAAGCGGGCAACTCGAATGTGAAAGCTAATGAAATAACTCCCCGACTTGGTGTTTGGGGAGACAAAGGCTGCGGCTGATCAGCTGACCTTGGTTTTCATTGGGTTTTAATCCAGCATTCTCGCTTTGAATCATGCTTTAACTATTTTGTAAATAGTTTTGGCACCATTCTTCTGCGGCTCGGTATAAATTCCACCTCTCGGCCGCAGCCCTTCACTGGCTCAAGCGGGTACTGGTATAACTGGTAAGACTTTTCTGTTTATTGTCCTCTTTTTTGTCTCTGCCTCCGCCCGACCCCCGGCGCCGGAGCTCCCTCCCGCATTGCCGGGCAGAGGTGGCAGCGGGGTGCAGGCACGCAGGGGGACGAGCCCTGGGGACCGTCCTGTCCCTGCAGCCCAAACCAGGTGGCCAGCTCAGGAGCATTGCTGCCTGGCCATGGCTCGGTTTTTGTTTTATCGGGAATGAGCCGTTTTCACCTGGTTTGGAGCCTGCTCAGACCCAGGGGGTCCTGCTCAAAGGACGAGGGTCCTTCGTAGGGGTGGCTGCACCAGGCAGAGCTTCTCCCCGTCACCCCGTCCAGGCACCCGCGTGGGACAGGGGCTCCTTGGCTGTCACTTGCTGGGCAGGACAGTGGGAAAAGCCTCGGCTGCAGGGGCTGGGCTCCCTGGGAACGACTCCGGAATGCCCTGAGCTCCCGGGTCCCCTCGCTCCAGGCTGGAGACCTTTTGCAAGTCCCCCCATGGGTGATGCTGGGCTGGGACTGTCACCTGGGCTCCTCCACGAGCCCGGGGAGGTTTTATCCTGTGAGTGAGTGGTGCTGAGCAGCCCTGAGCGGGGACTGGCCCCAGCACACCCAGCCTGCACCCACCCTGTGGCGAGCCCGTGCCCCGGCACCCCTTTGTGTGTGACTCGAGGGCGAGGAGCAGCCAGCGGCCAGGTGCCGGGTGGGCTGCGGGGTGCGGACGTGGGGCATGGACATGGGGCTGCGAGCACGTCCCGGGTGCATCCTTGGTGGCAGCTTTTAACCTTCTGAGTTTTCCATCCAAGGCAGCGGACAACCCAGCTTATGATGGCTTCCGAGCACCAAATGCCAGCCTCCAAGCAGCAGCAAGCCAGCTCCAAGGTCAGTGTGCAGCTTCTCTGCTCTGCGGCGGGGCCGGGGCACCCTCAGCCTCACCCAGCACCCACATCACCCCCCCGGGACGTGCCGGGGCTCTGGTGGGGCTGGAGGCAGCTGAGCTGTGGCCATGCAGCCCCTCGGCAGACCCCCGCAGTGCTCCTGGCGGGTGCTGAGCTGTTTGCAGCAGGACATGGGGATGGGGAGCGGGGTGGGAGATGCCCGGGATTTTGCTGGCATCCCGTGGCCCCGGCGCAGGCGGGTGGGAAGGGATCAACTCCTCATCTGCAGACACAGCAGATCTGCCCCCCGCCGCCCCGCTGACCCATGAAATCTGTGCTGAGCTGGTGGTGCTCAGCCCCTCCCCGCGTGTGCAGGGTGCTCTGCTCACCGTGTCCCGGTGCTGGAGCCGGGGCCTGGGCTCACTCGGCTGTTGGAAGCCCGGGGTGAGCGCGGGCATCCCTCGGCGAACAGCACTGGGGCACTGGGCTGGTGCTGGTGGGGACTCACAAAGGGATGGAAACGGTGGTTCATGCTCGTGAGCTGGTTAAAAGCCACCGACGGACAGGTTTTGGGGGACAGCACAAGGGCTGGGCTGCAGCAGACATGGGGCTGAGCTGTGGGACAGCGTGTGCCCCCCCGTCACGGTGCCGGGGGCATTGTGCCTGGCTCTGAGGTCCCCCCCCTCTCTTCCAGATTGCCATCTTCGAGCAGGAGAACTTCCAGGGCCGCTGCCATGAGCTCAGTGGTGCCTGCCCCAACCTGAAGGAAGCCGGCGTGGACAAAGTGGGCTCCATCCTCGTGCACTCCGGACCGTACGTGCTGGGGCGGGGGGGCGGCTGCGGTGGTGTGGGGAGGTGGGCAGGGGCTGGGATGTGGAGGGGATCTCCCCGCTGCTGGCACCTGCACCGCACCCTGGATTTCACGTGGCCAACACGGCCACGCTGCTCCCCCGCCTTACCCCGGGGGGGGGGAACAGGGTCCCCGGGGCGGGGTGCTGTCCCCCTGCCCTGCCTGCTGGGCTAGCACGGATCGCGGCGTCCCCCCCGGTTTGATTCCTTTCTTTGGGGAGCAGGGACAGGCAGGGATGGTGCTTGCTTGGCAGCGCTGCCAGCAGCACCCCCGCTCCCCATCCGCTTGCTGACCCCCATGTGTGGTCTTGGAGGGGGGCTGGGGGGTCCCCAGGCAATGGGGAGCCCCTGAGCAGTCCCGGGGAGCAGGGGGGGTTCCCTGCTTGCACCCCGCAGCACGCTGCACCCAGGAACAACGGGGTGGCTGCGCAGCACCCTGGCAGGAGCACAGCCCCATCCGGGGCCCGTGGGTGACCCTGCGGGTCCCTGGGGTGTGCGGCCACAGGCCACCGCGTTGGAGCAGCCACGCTGGCAAGGCCAGTGCTTCTGCGGTGCCACGGCTGGCAGAGCTGGGCCTGGCTGGGCTGGGCCTTGTGCATTGGACATAAGCGCTGCTGGCGGCGCTTCGCCGGGCACCGCGGTGCTCGCTGCCGTTTTCCAGCAAAGAGCAGAGGGGTTTGTGTCCTGCCGGGGCCACGGCCCGGGGCTCAGCCCCAGGGTGTTGGCCGGGGTGCCGGTCCCCACGCCGCTGCCCCGTTTGAAGCTCATCCCCTGCTCTCTTCCAGCTGGGTGGGCTACGAGCAGGCAAGCTGCAAAGGGGAGCAGTTTGTGTTTGAGAAGGGGGAGTACCCCCGCTGGGACTCCTGGACCAACAGCCGGAGAAGCGACAGCATCACTTCCCTGAGACCCATCAAAGTGGTGAGAGCACCCAGACAGCCACTACCCACCCGCCAGACCAAGGTCTGCAGCCAGAAGTCTTCCCCAGCCTTCCCTCGCCCCCCCCAGCCCCGCGGGCGGAGGGGCACCCCCTCCTGCGCACCCTCGCCCCAGCCCCCGGGGCCCGGGGAGCCAGTGGGGGGGTCGGAGGGAGCGCGGGGACGGGGGCAGTGGCAGGTGACCCCAGAGCGGAGGACGGCTGCCGGTAAGTCCGGCAGAGCCCGCGCCGGCTCTCGGAGCTGGACAGAGGGATGCGGAGCACCCCCGGCATCGGCGGGAGCGGCCCCTCGCCTCGGTTTCCCCATCGCCCTGGGCTTTGCCCCCCTCCCTGCCCAGCACCCGGCGCCGGCGGCTGCTGATGCCCTGTTTCTGCTCTCCCCGCTGCAGGACAGCCAGGAGCACAAGATCGTGCTGTACGAAAACCCCAGCTTCACCGGCAAGAAGATCGAAATCATAGATGACGATGTGCCCAGCTTCCACGCACACGGCTACCAGGAGAAGGTCTCATCCGTGCGGGTGCAGAGCGGCACGTGAGTACCCGGGACCGGGGCGATGCCGGCGTGTGGCGTGGCTGAGGGCCGCAGCTGCTGGGTTGGGTGACGGTGGGTGACCCCCGTGTTTGCCTTGGCAGGTGGGTGGGATACCAGTACCCTGGCTACAGGGGCTACCAGTACCTGTTTGAAAAGGGGGACTACAAGGACAGCTCAGATTTCGGCGCTCAGCACCCCCAGATCCAGTCAGTCAGGCGCATCCGGGACATGCAGTGGCACCAGCGTGGCGCCTACCACCCCACCAACTAGAGCCCCCGGCCCGTGCCGGGGCGCGGGGAGCGGAACAAGCTTTTCCCCGGCCGCCGCTGTTTGCCCGCGGCCTCGCCTCCCGCCTCCCCCCGTGTGATGCCCACCGCTGCCGAAGCAACTGAATAAAGCTTGGAGTTTCAAAGTCCTGGCTCTGGCCCCTTCATTCCTTTTTGGGGGGGGACACACAAGTGCAGAGGGACCCCCCCGACCCCGTGCTCCTGGGCAGGGAGGGGGGGCCCATCACCGCATCCCCAATGCTCTCAGTGTGTCCCCCCCACCCTTGCCGTGTTCATCAAACCACCCGGGGGGCAGGTGAGCTGTGGGGGGGCTCGGCGGGAGGGACAGGAGCTGCTCCCCAACTCCACAGCCAGCACCCCCGGGGGTCCAGCCCCACCGCGACGGCTGCGGGGCTCAGCCCTGTCCTGGGGTGCACGGCCAAGGGTGAGCGGCTCCTCCGCGGTCCCGCTGTAGCCAACAACGGTGTCCCCGAAGCACCGTGGGGCCAGGGTGGCTGCAACGATGGCTGGGGGGGGGTTTGTCCTCTCGATCAGGACACCTCCAAGCCAGATAATTGCTTTATTAGGCATTGTAAGCTTTAATTAGCAATAATGCTTTAATTTAGCATTAATAATGCTAAAGAATGCTTTAATTATTTGCAACGTGAGTCAAGCAAAAGAAGCTGTGGCGCGCCTTGGCCCGGGGCTCAGCACCGCCAGCCCGGTCCCCACTGCAGGTTTGCGGGTGTGTGGGGGGCTGCAGGGGCCCAGGGGGGCTGCAGGGGTCTGGGGGGGCTGCAGGGGTTCAGGGGGGCTGCGTGGGTCCGGGGGGGGACGAAGCATCTAATGGGACACCCCAACCACCCCCGTGCTGGCTCAGCTGCGGCGTTTTGGTGTGAAAACGAGCAAAAACGGGGCTGGCAGGGAGGTGGGGGTGCACGGCCCCCTCCTCCGTCAGCTCCCATGCGCCACCGCCCCGGCGGACGCGGTTTTGCCCCCTGAATCCTCCGCGTTTCAGAGCCTTTTCCGCTGGGTGCAGGATGACTGAGCCTGGCATAAATCACCGGTTTGGCAAGGCCCAGCTCCACGGGGCGATAATCTGAATTAATCATTTGCCAAATGTTGCTGTGAAATGTCAGCTCCTCGGTGAGTCGTGCTTTGGCAGCGCACTGCCGCGTCGCCTCGGCCGAGCCGCTTCCCTGCGAAAAAAATCTGTGCGTTTCCCTCAACGGGGAAAATTCAGAATGATTCCAGAACTGAAAATTTCTCGTGAAAAATGGGGCTTTAATGGAAGTAGTGACACATGCCCTGCTGTGCCGCTGCCGGGCGAGCTCTGCCTCATCTGGGTGTTCGGCTGTGGCTCGTCGGTGGGAAACGGCGTCTTCTGTGGGTGCAAACGGTTAAAATCAGCAACGGGGCGGAGAGCAGAGACCCGCAGTGCCCGCGGATGGGGAGCAGGGCAGCTGCCTCGGGGACCACAGAGCCCGGCTGTGAGCTCTGGGGGGGGTCCTGGGGGGAAAAGCACCGAAAGCAGAAGAGGAAAATATGAATGAGCCCAGAGGCAGCTCGTCTGGGACTTGTTGGGGGAATTTCCTCGTCTGGTGGCTGGGTGCGCTCAGGTGGGCACCCGCAGGTCACCCCGATGCAGCGTTAGTTCTGCTGAGGTGGGTTTTTCACTGACCCCAGGCTGCTCCCTGGGGCATCAGAAGCCACCGCGCTGCCCCAGGTGCCCGTGGCAAGTGGACCCAGTAATGCCCCGACCCCCCTGGAGTCCTGCCTGGTGGCATCACCCCCCCAGAATAACACTCCTGGTTGCTGGCCCCAAGTTTTAGTGGCCTAAAACAGAGACTGGAAGAAATGAAGTGGCCGTGGAATAAGCCTGGTCCCCAGGCGGGCGCTTTGCTGGGGTGGGTGGGTTGCACCCCACTTGCCACAGGGCGACGGCAGCGTGTGCTGGCGCCGGCGGTTTCTGCAGGGGCTCACGTAGGAGGAAACGTGTTTTCCCGACCGAGCGAGGACTTGTGTTACGTGGCAGCTGCTCCCGGCCTGACTCACGGTCGCTCACCGGTAACCCCAGCCCCAAATCCTGCCCTCGCCGGAGGAAGTCACATCCCCTGCAAACGGTGCTGCTGGCTGTCACCGCACACAGCCGACCTCGGCCGGGCTGGATGGGTGCTGGGACAAAGCACCACGTCCCCCGCTGTCCCCGGGGGGACCCCGAGCTGCAGGGACGGCCCCGTTGCTGCCGGTGCCACCGTGGCTGTGGCTGGGCCTGAGCGGGGCCACGCCAGCGGGAATGGTGGCGTTCCCCGGCCAGGCTCCCGGCATCGCTGCTCTTCCCGGGTTGGGAGGGCTCCGGAGAGAGCCGCTTCCCCATCTGGCTGCATTTTTAAGCAGATACAGGTGACAAATGTGACGCCATCTGCCCAGCAGCGCAGACAGAGCGGGCAGAGCTCCCAGAGACACGCTCCCGGCCGAGAGAGGCAACGAGCCGGGTCTGGTCTGGGGAGGGCGAGCGGAGACCCACGGCGCAGTGTCACTCGGTGTCACCAGGACAGAGCCAGGTCTCTGGTCTTGTACCACCCAGTGCCAAAGACCGAGGCAGGAGCTGTCGGATGCCAGAATGTGGTCGGGACACGGTGGGGCTCCGGCTGGCACCCAGCTTGCCCGGCAGCGCTTGGGAGGTGACAGCATGAGCCCCCGCTGCACCCGCTGTGCCAGTCCCTGGCTGTGGCACCCACCCACAGGGCTGGTGGGATGGGGGGCAGAGGACAGAGCACCCCCGGGATGCTTCCCCCTTCCAGCTCCCTTCTCCCTTTCCCTCCTCATTAACCACAGAAGCAGTAGGACTGGGAGCTGGGAGAGAAATCTGAGCCTGGGGGGGCTGTTCCGCTCAGCAGGCAGCCAGACAGCCAGTGCCACCGAGTGGCCCTCAATGCTGAAGCCAACCCGAGGGGTGAGGGGTGGATTTGAGGGTGAAAGCAACTAATCTGTGCAGAAATCGCCCTTGGCTTCGGGGGGATTCGCCACCATCGGAAACGTCACCACTGCACCGAGCGTCGCGGGAGACGTGGTCACCCCAAAGGCACAGCTCCTCGGCACGGCTCAGCAGACGCCGTCGCTGGCTGGGAGAGAAATGTGCTGGGAATTTTTTTTTTTTCTATTTTTTTTTTTTTAAATTTTGAAAAAAAATTATTCAAAAGCACAAGATCGCCTCCGTCCCACGCGAGCTGCGGAGGTGCCATCTGGCACACTGCTATCCTGCCGCCTGGCCCCCCCCCAGCACGGCCACTCGCCGCAGCGGCTCAGTGGCCCCGGCCACCCCAATCTGTGTCTCTTGGACCTTCTCCCCCGCCGCTGCCCCCCCGGTCTCGCTGCCGGGGGGCTGTGGGGGGAACAGCGGGCACAGTCAGCGGCGGTAACTGGTGATATTTCAGCGGTCCCACGGCTCTGCCGGCGGGTGGGTGGTTTTGCTGTCATGCCAATAGACGGGAGAGCTAAAGCTGTTCTCCAGACTGGCAAACTATTTCTTTTTTACCCCGAAAATACTATGGGGGGGGCTCAAACCCCCATTGGCACCAGCCACGCTGGGTTTCAGCCCCCTTGGGTGGCCCTTCAACACCTGTGGTGGTTTGGTGCTTGCAGGAGCTGCAGGTGTGGGGGATTCCTTGGGACCCTCTGCAGGGGGTGGAGGATAATTAATTAATAAATAAATAAAATTATCCCCCCCAGGTGCTGGGAGCCTGGCTGTGCTGGGGGACTGGAGGCAGGAAGGGATGCTGCCTGCCAGGGAACGCGCAGCAGTGATTTGCCACGGAGTAATTCATGCCAGACTAAAAATAATGCAAAACTCTGGCTAAATCACATCGGAGATTAAGGTGCCTTTTCCTTCCTATTTTGTTTTTCAGCTTGAGCATCGACCATTATCTGTCCTCGGAATGTGCCTTCATGGGGGACCGTGTTCCACTAGGGATGGGCTGACTGGTGGGGAGGAAACAAATCACAGAATGGTTTGGGCTGGGAGGGACCTTAAAGCCCATCCAGTCCCACCCCCTGCCCCAGGCAGGGACACCATCCACTAGCCCAGGTTGCCCAAAGCCCTGGCCAACCTGGCCTTGAACCCTTCCAGGGAGGGGGCAGCCACAGCTTCTCTGGGCAACCTGTGCCAGGGCCTCACCACCCTCACAGGGAAGAATTTCTTCCTTAGATCTCATCTAAATCTCCCCTCTGTCAGTTTAAACCTGTTCCCCCTTCTCCTAGCCCTCCCCCCTGATCAAGAGTCCCTCCCCCCTTTCCTGTAGCCCCTTTCAGTCCTGGGAGGCTGCTCTAAGGTCTCCCTGGAGCCTTCTCTTCTCCAGCTGAATCCCCCAACTCTCTCAGCCTGTCCTCACAGGGGGGTGCTCCAGCCCCCCGAGCATCTTCGTGGCCTCCCCTGGCCCCGCTCGAGCAGGTCCGTGTCCTTCTGCTGTTGGTGCCCCCAGAGCAGGACCCAGCACTGCAGGGGGGTCTCACCAGAGCGGAGCAGAGGGGGAGAATCCCCCCCTCGCCCTGCTGCCCACACTGCTCTGGGTGCAGCCCAGCACACGGGTGGCTTTCTGGGCTGCCAGCGCACGTTGCTGGCTCACAGGCAGTTTTCCACCCACCAACGCCCCCAAGTCCTTCTCCTCGGGGCTGCTCTCCAGCCACTCCTCGCCCAGCCTGGATTTGGGCTGGGGATTGCCCCGACCCATGGGCAGGACCTTGCCCTTGGCCTTGTTGAATTGCAGATGCGATGAAAAGAGATGAAAGTTCACGCTGACTTTCCTTTCCCTTCCTGCCGCAGCATCGGGGCGAATCCCTCTTTGTGCGCAGGGTGCCAAGGCCCTGGGAGACACACCAAGGTCAGGGAGATCCTTGGCTAAAAACCAATAGTCTTGAAGAGTATGAAATGTTTGTTCTTATAGTGGGGGGGGAGTTTTATTTGCAGCCCGGATACTTTGGGTATTGAATATGCCCTGCCAGCTCTTAGGGGTTTACTGCGGGTTTCATAGATTTTTGTCCTTTGAAAATTATTGTTATTCTTATGTTTAATTCTCCAGCTTCTGGAGCCACACGATTACATGAGATTCTTAGCTTCAATTTTTTTTTTTCTTTAAATTAAATTGAGCCTCTAGCCTTAAGTTTGTGCATACACGCACAGACCCTAGCCACAAATGCTAAAGGCTTAAGAAAGGAAGGAAAAATAAGCAGGAACCCAGCATGTATTATTAAAGTCTTGTGGGTTTTCAGGGCAGATTTGTGATTTATCAGTGCTCAGCTTTGGCATGTGGAGCGGGAAAGTAATCTCAACTCTGATTAATGCGAAAGCTGGGACAAGAGTGGAATAACTTGGCGTTATTTCCCCAGCAGAGAGAGGAGCCTCTCGCCGCTTCGGCAAGTGAGGCCGGGTTCCTGCTGTCCCCAGGGCGAGGGGGAGCAGCGGAGCCGGGTGCTGAGCTCCCAACGCTGCTGCCCCTTTGTTTTCCCCCTCTTCTGATTAGAGAAAACATCTGGGGAGAAAAAGTAGCTGCTGCGAGTGAGGGGACCTGCTGCGTGGTGGGTCCCTGCCAGCGGCCGGGAGGATGGGGGGGCTGGGGGGGGCATGCTGTGTGCTGGCACTGTGCTGCGTGGTGAGCAGAACATCCTGGCTTGGCTTTATAAAGTCACCTCTGTTTGTGGAGACAAGGTTTTGATACTTGTATGTGGAGGGTGTGTGGGGTGGGTCAAATAATTTTTCCATTTCAGGCTCTGAATGCTGCAGCCAGAACACAGGATTAGAAGTGGAAAGGAAATAAGCCGGGACTGATGGGTGCTGGCCGCTGGCTCAGGACCCGTTAGCATCGCTGGGCTGGCGCCAGCCCGGAGTCTGGCTTCTCCCGTCTTACAGCGTGCGGCCAGCGGAGGAGATCCCGCTATTTACAGGCGGAGGGAACGTCAACGTCCAGTAACCGGTGAGACAAACGTGGCTCCGTCGGCCCGTGGTGCCCAGGGCCCTGCGCTGCGCCGGGACCAGCTGATCCGAGCTGATGGATGCTCTTGTCCAGAATGTCGGGCTCCCGTTTGCTTTCCTGCTGCTTGATTTTGTTCCTAACATCAGTGCGAAGAGGGAGAAAAAGGAAGGGCAGCAAGCGTTACAGCTTCCTAGGCTTCTATCAGCAAGGCAAACTCCTGTCCAGCTGAAATGCTAATTAAGAAACATCACTTCTTCAAAGGCCAGAATTGGAAACAGCCGCATGGCGACATAATGGAATTAAAATGCACCAAGGGATTACAGCAGCAGTCAGGGCTCGGCGACGCTGCTCCTGCCCCACGCACTGCAGTCAGTCGCTCAGTGTGTTTTCTCCCAATGCTTGATTATGAAACACTCAGGACAAAACCAAAACGCTTTAATAATATGAAAAGCCAAAGGTATGTGCTGGGAAATAACGAGTCAGCTGCAGTCGGGGGTGAGGAGCCTCCTGCGCTCGGCTCTCAGCCCCCGGCCCCGCCAGCCACCCCGTGCTGTGCTCTGCGGTGGGACGGGGTTTTGCGTCGAATGGCTTTACCAAAACACATCTGAAAAAAGAAAATGTTGTCTTTCCCTCCGGGCGAGCGGCCAGGGCAGCCCCGATTGCTTCCTCGTCCCGCCGCAGCCGGCAATTAAACCCCGGCGATCGCCAGCAAACGCGGCGTGACCCAGCCATGGCAGCCAGGCGCTCCGACCTGGTATCGGCGGTGCTGCCTTTGTACAGAAAATAGCAGCTCGAGGTGGGTAATTGGAATATGAGCCGCCAACGCCATGATATAATTTGAGGCTGTAAAAGCCAGCGGCGGGGTCTCGCTTTCAATGTCAACACAAAAGGCAAAGAAACTATTTCCAGTGATGTGAACTCCTGGGCAGCAGAAGTGCCAATTAGGAAACATCTGTTCCTCATAGTCCAGGCAGACTACGAGCAAGCACATGGCAACATAATGGGATTAAAATATATCACCGGATTATGTTAGTGCTGCAAAGATCAGCTGCTGTGGATGTTCTTAGGAAATCAGGGAAAAAATGAAAACCAAATTTCTCTCTTCAGGATGGACATAACCTTTTTTTTCCCTATTATTATTTCTTAATTTGTATCTTATGTAACGTGCTGGGGCTGGTGCCATACCTTTTCTCTGTACGGTTCAGCTAATCTAAAAAGACAGCCTGCGCTGAGCTGGGTTTAAGCAATTTTAGATGAAATGACCACGTGAGCAGCTGGTCCCTCCTGGTCCCTGGGCGCTGCCTGCGTGGCCGTGGCTGCGTGGTGCGAGGCTGCAGCCCCTGAGAACTGGCTTGACCCGGGTGCCTGGGGGTATGAGACGGTGGTTGTCCCCCTCTGCCACCTCTGTGCGGGCCTCTGCTCCCGCTGGCGGGCTCGGAAGGTGCAGCGTGAGCAAGATTCGGTCCCTGGGGTTGAGCTGTGCCTGCTGCAAGAGGCTGGAGCCCAGCAGCGGCGAGAGGTTCTTCCCCTCGGGCTTTGTCCTCCGCTCGTAACATTTGGCCTGTAGAAAAACACCGCGTGAAGCATTAGGAGAGAAAAAATTCAAGGCAGGGAGAGGAGGATGATCAGAGCAAGAGGGAAACTGGCGCTGTACCCCGTGCGCCCCAGCCGCAGCGGCCGGCCCACCTGCTCCATCCTGCCCACGGGGCTCCCCCGCCGCTGGGACCCCCCGGCGCGGCTCAGCCGGTTCGGGGCTCCCCGTCCCCCCCGCGCCGCAGCCCAGCCACCATGGAAGGGTTCTGCGTAGCGTCGAGCCGCGATTCCAGCCATCAGGCACCGCGAACCCGGCAGACAATAGGGACATTCTTCTGAAAACCATACAAATAACCCAGAAACACGCACACTATTTTGGGAGGCTCATCTGCTCTAAGGCAAATGTCATTTATATGTAACATCCATTTAGGGAGCCGAGTAATGAAGTCGTGCATCATGAGGAGGGAACCGCTCGCTTAGCAACCTTCCCGTGGCGTGACGTCTTCCCTCCGCAGGACAGGATTGCTCCTTCGACAGCCAGGAGAGCAAAATGCTGCTCGCTGCTGACATAAGAGGCATTTTTAATTGAAAGACACATCAGCTCCCATTAACATCAAGTTCTTGATTCAGGCTTGTGCCCCAAGTTAGACCCCAGGTCGCCCTCGTGCTACGAGGGGTGGTTTGGGGCGTGCTGGGTTCTGACTTACAGGGCTGGTGTACGACTGGTTCATGTACAGTGCTGGTTCACGAGCTGCCTTCCCGATGGCTCCCTCCGTTCCTCCACGGGTGGAAAGACGCTGGGGCCCAGGGGTGAGCAGGGCCCTTTTGTCTGGGACGGAGCGGCAGAGCTGGGATTTCAGTTCCTGTTGCAGTGGCTGGTGGCAAACGCAGCACAGCTGTAAAACCCGCCTGGCATTTTGCTCAGAAAAAAGCACTTTTGGGGAAGTAGGTTGAAAAGCAGCCCCTGCTCTGACGGGGCCGCTCGTGCCACCGTGGATTTTGGCTGTGATGTGCCACACGTGGAGGCAAGCGGGTCCTCTGGGTGCGCAGGGTGTGCTGGGTGTTCTGGGTGCTCTTGGTGCACTGGGTGCTCGTGCTGGGTGCTCTGGGTGTTCTGGGTGCTCTGTCTGTGTTGGGCGCTCTGGGTGGTCTGGGTGTTCGTGCTGGGTGCTCTGGGTGCACACTGGCAGCAGGACGGCAGCGGGGAGGGAGAGGATGGCCATATCACATGGCAGGGAGCGTCTGTCCCGGCTCGCTCTGAGGTTTCCGGATGATAAGCAATTAAGGAAGAGAGAGTTACAGAAGATTAAGTCAGAAGGCGAAGTCCATTATCTGCGGAGAGGAGCTCCAAGGAAGAGGCCGTGCTGAACGGGGGAGCAGGATGCTTTAACTGTTGGAGTCCCTTTGGACACCGATTGGTACCCGAAGGACAGCGACTCTCCTCCCCTGCAAGGGTGCCGGCACGGGGACCGCAGCAGGGCCACGCGCTGCCTTTCCCTCACCACAGTAATGCCGTTTTGGTACCTGAATTAGCCCCGATTCTGTTATTTACGGCCTGGTTGCAGGGGAAATGTGAGCAGATGGGATGGCGGGGCTGGGTTTAAGCGCTCTGTACACCTGTCACGTGCAACGGGCCTGCCACACTGTCGCTCTCGCACGGCAAAAGCCCCACAAAAGGTGTTATTTGCTGAGTTTGCGACGCCTGCGCCTACACAACAACAGTAATTAATAGTTTGCCTTTTCCTCTGTGTGGTTTAGAGGAGTTTAGTCCTTCTCTGCCCTACCCAAGCAGAAAGGCGCTCGCTGCTTTTAGTGTTTAATTGAAACAAGTGTCTTTTCTACAGCCCATCTGGGTTTGATTTGCTCGTGGTGCGGCGCATGGTGCCGACTGCTTCTTTCAGAGCACAAACTAAATCATCCTGTCGGAGCGGTGCTTTCCTCCAGTGCCAGGGGTCAAGCTGAGCTAAAGATGCTAAATCCATGGGAACGCATTTCAGCAGAAAGATACTTTGGAGGTCACTGACAGTTTATTCACGGCGCTTTTTTGACATGTAAATCTCTCGGGGAATTGTCCCTTTTCTCTCCTTGGGGATGCTGCAGGTATCTGCCCAGCTGCACCGATGCACCCCATAACCACGGACAGTCCTGCCGCTGGCTCCTGTGTGCCCCTGGGCAGGGCAGCCCCATTGGAACCACGTTTTCTCAGCTGTGAAATGAAGATAATTTACTGGTTTGCTTTACAAGGGCCCGAGGCACCCGCTGCCACATGTCCCTTTGGTGTCTGGGTTAAACCTGGCACCTAGAGCCTGAAAATCTGCTTCAGGGCAAACTGACACAATTCTGCAGAGCAGGGGCAGGTCCCTCCCTGCTTTCATGCTAATCCAAGGCAGGTGCTGGTGGACAGTGCACCCTGAGCTTTGCCCACAGCCCCTTCGCACCATCCTACAGCTGATGAGAGGAAAATCCTCTTACCGGACGGTGTCAGGAGCCTGCAGATGGGCAGCAGATATCCTCGAGAAGGCCGGCCTGCCCGCAGCCCCCAGCCCTTCCTCACAGCAGGGATGTCCCCCGTGCCTTTGCCTCATCCATCCCCAGGGCTGCAGGACCGGAGCCACCCCACAGCTCTTGCTCCCTGCTGGCTCCGTCCCTGGTACAGATGATTTCCCGAGCATCCTTGTCCCCGGTATGGATGATTTCCCGAGCATCCCCTTCCCCTGCCACCAGCACCAATCCCTCAACATCCCTGCATGGAGCTGTGCTCCTCCTTTGCCGGCCCATCAGCTCGCTGGGGTGCTCCTTCCCCTCACTCCGTGCCAGTCCTGGGGATGTTTGCTGCAAAATCAGGCAGTTTTGGGGGAAGGCAGCGCGCTTGCCCATGCTGGTGGCTCTCCAGGCACAGCGGCGCTGTGCAGCTCCTCTGGGACCTGGGCACTACCGACACCGAAGTAAGTTATCACTGTCATCTCCTACCAAACTGGAGAGGCAGTAATTAAGGCTGCTGAGCACACACTTCTTCCAAAATTACCTCATTTATTCAGAGAATCAGATGCTGCAGTCTTTCATGGCTTCTTGCAAGGCTTGGATCTTGTGGGATGTGAGGCTATTAATAGGAACCAATCTTTCCCCTTCTTCTCCTCCAGGCTAAAGGGAGAAAAATTCAAACAAGGGCCCCTTTGATGTGATGGAAGTGCAAATAAACTCCATGCTGTTTTGTTCCCAAGCTGGCAGTGCATTCCTGTCACTTCACCCCCTCTTTCTGTTGGGGTTTGCCTGCACGAGGGCTGGATCCGCAGCACATGGGGTGCCCCGGAGCTGGGTGGCCGAGGTGGAGGAGCAGCCCACGGCACCGCTGCGCTGTCACAGAACACGGAGAGCACCAGGTTGGTTCTGTTTTGCAGAGAGGGTTGTTTTCTCTCACTGAAATAGAGAGTGATGCAGCCAAGTAGAAAAATTAACAGAATAATGGCTGGCTCAGGCAGAAGGGTGTGATTTCCCCGCTGGTTTCCTGAGCAGCCTCGGAGGGAGGACTTTTCCCGTGTAGGTTTTAAACACAATGCCCAGGTAGGGGGCAAAGGAGGGCTGAGACACAGGTGGTGAGGAGCAGGAGGCTGGGGCAGCCCGGCTGGGCCCGTGTCTTGCTTCCTCCTTCCACAGCCGATGGAGATGAGTCTCCTTTCACACCTCTTGAATTTGGGGGGTGATGGCCGGTGCTGCAGGCAGATGGCATCCCTCCCCGCTGCCTGGGGGGCTCCTGCCTCCAGCAAGATGTCAGCAGCAGAGCAGCTCATCCAGCACCGCGGATGCGCCGGCTCAGGGGCAGCTCAGCCATGGGGGCTTCCACCAGCGACTTGGGCTTCCACCACCGTGCCCCTTCGAGCTGTTACTGCTGTCGTCGTCGGTGACATCAGGTACCCAGGACCAGCTCGGAGACCAGACGTGTAATATTGGATTTGGGTGAATGATCAGCCAGGGCAGCAAACGCCAATTTGTGTGCAAATAGACTTTGAGTACGAAAAGCCAGGGAAGAGAAATAACTAGAAAGCGTTTCCCACATAACTAGAATTGTTTCCAAGGAGCGTGTTTTAAAGGTTTCCTAGCAGGCTGGCTTGGCTGGCTCGGCGCAGGCAGCCTCGCTGGCACGCCGGGGGGATTGCAGCGCAGCGGCGCTGGAGCCCCCCCCGCCCCGGCTGCCAACCTGCTCCCACTGCGCCTGGTGCATCACCCGGGGTGCCGCTGCCTGGGGTGAGCCCTGTGCCCCCCCACCGCCTGCCAGAGCTAATTGTGTCCTTCTGATACACTCCTGCGACGGGCAACAAAACCACCCTGGAGATGAGGGCTTTTATTTCCAGCACTGCATGATTTACCTTCCACAAGATGTTGTGACAGAATATCTGCACAGTTGTCGGTTTTCCTCCTTCCATCCCTCAAAATTTATAGCTAAATCAGTCAATTATTGGTTGGTTTTTTTTTTTCCTTTATCAAGTTACATTCAAGCCAGACTGTGGAACAGTGAATGCTGAATGGTTCCCTCTTGACATCTGTTTGTCTAATCAGTCTGTACAGGGAAAAAGCTTCTTTAATGCCAGCTGATATTAGCTCTCCCATGTAGTGCTGAAGGACTCTTTTTAGGGTTTTGAGACATTTGCTGTTACAGTCCTTATTGGGTTTATTTGCTTTAAACTGTAACAACAAGATTCTTGTTGTTTTTGAAGATGGGTCAGCTGTGAGCTGGACAGAGGGACGTGGGGAAGGTCCTCTGGGAGGGGGGTCTGTGAGGGTCACTGCCCACCTCTCCTGGCTCTCATCAGGCCCCTCGAGCCCCGTGGGCAGGGCTGTGACGAGCCTCGCCAGCGAGGTCTGAGCCAGATGCTGTGTCCACAGTGCGATCGAGCTGTAAGGAGAATCAAGGGTGGAGATCTAGGGGTAAAAACGGCTCGAACTTCTCCTCGGTCCCCTCCCGCCCCGTGACAATTCATGCGGGACAGCCCCCCCTCGCAGAGGAACTCCAGGTGGGTGCAAGTGGCACCAGGTGATGCTGCTTAAGGAGCAGGATCAGGGCTGGGTTTTAGCCCGGATCTCTGGCTCTGCCCTTCCCCTGTAGCAGTATCAGTGGGTGTTTTTGTCCCACCAGCACTGTTCCTGTGCTTTATCCTCTTCGGGCTGGCTTCAGCGCGGTGATGCCGACTCTGCAGCCCCGGCTCTGCACGAGGGATGCTGCTCCTGCGATTTTTAAGCTTGCGCTGCCCAGGTCAGAGACATGCTGCTTTTTTCAGATGTGTGTGTGGTGGGGAAGCAAGCTGGTTCATCACCACACTCGGTTTTAGTAACAGTCCTGTGCATACAGCAAAGGGGTCAGAGCCAGCGGCAGCGCGAGAGCACCGGGCTGCAGGGACAGCAAAATCCCAGCCCAGGGACCGGTGGCTTTGCACAGCGGTGGGTGTGTGTCACAGCTGGGAGGGAGAGGTGGTCTGGCACTCGTGGTTTCTAGGAAAAGCTTTATTTTTTTGCCGTGCCTGTGGTTGTTCAGGTGCTAAGACTGTTTTTACATTTGACCTCTGTGGGTGGCCCGGGTGAGGGCATCTTTCAGCACACAAACGTCCCCGTTAACTCTCTGTTTACAGCTCAGTTGTAGGTAAATAAATAAATAGTCTTTAATAACCATTCTTCCCAGTAAATGATTTGGCTCAGCCCACAAGGCTTGGGTTTGAACCCTCTGCTGAGAAGCCACTCAAACAACCTCTGGCTCTCAATATGAGCAAACAAGTGTGGGGAATCTGCTGCTGTGGGGAATCCAGCACAGGGACTGCTGCGATTTCAGTCCCAGGGAACCCCTCGGGTCCTCGGCCCCGACTGTAGCACACCCTCTCCATGACAGGTTTATGCCAACCTGCCTCACCACCAGCATCACCTCCTGGGGAAAGCAGAGCGCCCTGTGTCTTTGGAGATGAGTGAGAGCAGGCTTTCCCAGCCCTTAGGCTGGGTTTTTCCCCTTCAGCTGGAGGAGGACAAAACCAAAACACGTTGAATTTATTCACAAAAAAACCCAACCCAGGAGGTATCCGTGGCATGTCAGCAGCCGCTCCGGTGTGCCTGCTGTTTTGGCTTTTCTCTGCCTTGTTGGAGCCGGTGCCCGTGATTTGCAGGGCAGGGGAAGGGCTGAATTCATTGCTCAGCAATGGGGATACCTGTGCAAGCAGTGGGAAACTGCACCCCAGCGCTGGGCTGGAGCTGCAGAAGAAGGAGCCGAGCAAGGCGGGTGGGGAACCAAACCCCGTTTCTCTCTGTGCTGTTTCAATTCACACATGAGCCTCAGAAACCCTTCCCAGTGGTCTCCTGCAGTGTCAGGGAAGGGGCACCCACTATTGATATTAAGTTGTCTTTAAAAACTCCGTATTTTCTTCACAATATTCAGCGTTTTCATTTGTGCCTGTTTACATTCCTTCACTGCAAGGAAGTGAAGGGAAACAAATGGTAGAGACTGTCTTAAAAATGTAGAGTAATTCCAGAGGAGGGAACAGTATGCTTATTTAAAGAGAGAAAGAGAGCACCCTTCTTTAAAAAAAAGTCTCTTTATGAGTTTAAACTGATTAAATTTGACTTTGTATTCAGCCATTTTTTCAAAATATCTTAATAATGCAGGAATTCCTGCACATGGCAATTTATTTGTGCTTTATATAAAATTCATTTTTAAATCACCACGTAGAGTAAAAGATGGCTGAAAACTCAACTTGTGTCTCTTACCTCTCGCCGGCCCTGAGTTGCCCACTAGCTGGTGCTGGGATTGGAATATTTTTATTATCCTCAATTAAGAAATCACTCGTGTACATGACTTTAAACCTGCAGATTAAATCTGTGAAATTAATTGTTCAAGGCTTCAAGAGTTAACACTTGAGCGGTAAGGTTTAGGTGATTTGGTCTGATCGCCCCGTTAGCCAAATGTCCGGACGAAGGGCTCAACGCGCAATAATCCGGAAGAGAAAGCTCATCCATGTGAGCAGACCTGAAAACACCGTTTCTGTGAGTAACCCCCAAAGCAAAATTCTTACTTTGGACAGCAATCCCAACACCAACAGGAAAGGTGCCCCTCAGAGGCTTTCAGCTCCTGGTAGCTCGTGCGAAGAGCAGGCAGGATTTCAGCTGGTTTCTGTTAAACTGGGAGAGACTGGGAAGAGGGGGGAACTGACTGGGATGCCTCTTGGGTTTGAGTTGCCTTACAACTTTGACTGATATCCACAGTATGTTAAAAAATTTGTAGGGCTCCAGGTCCATGATGAGCCTCCCCAGCTTGTGATACGTGCTGGGACATAAACCGTCGGTGCAGCAGCTCGTCTGCAGTGGGGCATTTGGGCTCAGTCACAAAATCGATGTTCACTATTGCTATTAACGACCCTTAATGGCTCTTAAAGAGAGCAACGCTGCCCAAGCGTCAGCCCAGCTGGCGGGTAAAGGACCAGCTCACTGAGCCTGCGCAGGCTGGGAGCACAGAACACAGATGTGCCATGAAAGCAAGGTGAGGAAAAAAGCGCTGGGGTGTGGTGGGTTGCACACCAGCGGGATCTGAATTGTAGCGTTTCGCAGAGTTGTCCTGTTCCAGTTCAAAAGCCAGATTATGACAGATGTAGAATAGAATATTGTCTTGCAGCCCAGGCAGTACATGACATTAGTAGCTGTTAGACTGTTACAGAAGAGGATTATTACTAGAATTAGTGCTGATGTATACGGACCATTCTTTTGGGCAGAAAAAAGGGAATTTGCAGAGGATCCTTTCTAGCTTCTTTTTATTCCCCACTGAATGGGCAGAAGGACAAATCAGAGTGGTTATCGCTGGTGTCCAGCTGTGCCCTGGAGTGAGGGCTCTCCCAGACGCCCAGCAGGATACGTGCCGTGCTGGGTGCTCGGGGGGGTGCGCTCTGCCTGGCAGCACCAGAGGCAGCCACCGCAGTTTTGGAAGATTTTTATTTTAATTTTCTTCCTGCAGCCTCACTTCATAATTTGGGCAAGCACGTGTTTGAATTTCCAGTCGTGTTGCACAGAAGCCACTTGCAAGAACTGAAAGCCCTCTGGGGTGGAGCGTGGGCAGGCCGGGTCCCTGCACTGCTCACTGGACACACGTGGGCTGCTGCAAGTCCACCAGAGCCAGGCTGGAGGCTGCCACGGACACCGAGATCACCGGGCTCAGACCCACAGTAAATCCACCGTGAGCCATCAGGACCAGGGTGCTCCTCGCCTTTGGGGAGCAAGCATGGTTAAAACGGAGCGGCAGGAGGGCGAGGGCCAGATGCCTGAGGTGCCATCAGTACTGGCCCACCAAAGCCAGTGTAGCCACATCAGTCGATATCTGCCCGGAATTGGGGCCCCAGTTTTTATGAGATGATCTGTACTGGAGAATGTCCTGTGTGGCTGGCAATCGAATTAGCAAGGGGCCAGAAGAATGCATTCTGATGTTGCCATCATCTGAATTAGATTTGTTATTTCTTCACAATTTATTTTGATAAAAAAGTACAGCTAAAATCATTTCAGTCCATTTCAGAAGAACACATATTTCCTCCTGGAGGATCAAGCCAGGCCAGGAGCCCAGCCAGGCATTGCCACTGCACGGGGCAGAGAGGATGAGCTTTCCTGCTGCCCCCAGCGCAGCCTCCTCGACCTGCTGCCTGTGACAGACTATGAGAAGCTTCTAAATTGCCCCCGTGGGACCATTTAAAAGTTTAAAAAAATCACAGGAGACTCCTTGAGCACACCTGGGGCACATCTGCCTGGCTCTCAGGCAGCTGTCGAGACAATAGCGGCCTCGGATCATGAACCACAAGGCGCAGACTGAGGAAGGGGGCAACAGCAGGACATTTCTGTGTGGCGTGTCAGTTTAAGAAAATGTGCAGAGGAAAATGTCTGAAAGATATTTTTATTATAGTGGTGAGAGAAATGGTGTGATGTAATTGCAAACTGAAGGACCCGTACCGCTCGTGCCTGTGTTTTCTCATGCAAGACTTAAGATGTTGCATGACTTTCAACTCTGTTCTTATCTCTATCCCCAGAGGACATTATTATTACTAGTCAGACTATTCAAGTACAAATGTTTGATGGTGAATAATATTTTTGAGAATTTAATTGCCGTTTGTTTCCTAATTAAAACTTAGCCTCATCATCATGTCAGCTAGTTACAAAAAGGAACGTGCTGCTGCTGAACCACGCTGAGTGCTTTACCTATCAGAGGTGGTGCTAAGAGTTTTCAGGAGAAAGCAGATGAATTTGTAGAGATGCAGAGGAGCCATCGCCTTTCTCCAGGAGGCCAGAGCTGCAGCACAGATTCCTCTCCTGAGATTCAGGGTGCCTAATGCAACAGCACTGCCAAGGCAGAGGCTGTTTTCTGTAAAATTGCTCCTTCTGGAATAGTCAGTGAATAAAAGCAGCAGCAGAAATGGCCATTAATTACTCTGTTTTCCATATTGCCTCTCACTGCTTATTAGCGTAGCATTAAGGAGATGGGCCGCAACTTGGGTCTCGGTGTGGATGCTGCAGAGGAATGCCTGTGTGCTCGGCCTGGATGTGCCTCCTGCCCTGCTCCGTGCTGTGGGGCCAAAGCCACCCCGGAGCCCAGCAAACCTGAGAAGCAACAGGGATAACGTGAGGCTGTTTCCTCGGGATGCCGGGCTAACGACGTCCCTCTCCGCCATGTGAGTCTGCACCTTCTTGTCCGTGCTGTAGGGCACGATCAGGAGAAAACAGCAGACTGAGGAGGGCTTACGCTGCCCAATTTTTACTAAGAATAGTTTGCATTTATCTATCTCTTACTGTCCTCTGGGTACTTTAGCGTTGCTTGCTAACGAATCCTCACACAATCTCATTAAGCAGGAGCTGCAGCTCCTGTGCTTTATCTCCAGGTAATCCTGTGGTCAGAAGTTGATTTAAAACACTTTGGTGAGAGGAGCTCGGTGGAGGTGGTGTGGGGAAGGGGGTTCTGTCCTCTCCCTTTCAGCCAAGCGCACGGTCACACCCCAGATAATACTGCCAGAAGTAGAGGAAGCAGCAAAACATCACCTCTCTGCTTGGCTATTACACAAACAAGCCACAGAGAGTCAGATCCCATCGGGATCCATCCCCAATAAACGTATCATCCTCCACCAGTGCTGCTGAGGAGGAGCAAGGAGCGCAGTGGGTTCCTGGCCGCTGGCTTGCTCTCTCTGCAGACAGCAGCATCCCACGGAGGGAACGGAGCTAAACACTCCTTAATGCTCTTAAACTATGTGCATTTCTGGTAATGCATTAGAAATATTTAAAAAATAGTGTTTAATAATCTTCTGTGTGAACATTCCCCTCAAGAGGCGTATTGTTAGTGTTAGCCCTGCACAGCAGCAATCTGTTATCAGAGCTGGGACAGGGTCGAGGGCAGCAGGACGAATGTGCCTCTGTCCTGGTGTGCTGTTTTGCACCATTATCTTGATGGGATGGTGTTAGTATAGGGCGTGCTAATAAATCTACTTCAGACTCTCTGTAATATCATCTGTCATCCTGTGAAGCAGAGCAGTACAAAATTAAACATTTAAATCTTATACAGATGGTAGGAGAAACTCGCTCCTCGGAAGGCAGGAACACCAGAGAGGAGGCAGGGTTTCTTGGCTCTGCCATGGATGCTCGCAAAACCCTGTGCTCAAGCCCAGACAGGCCTCGAGCCACACTTAAATTGATTGAACAGTATCAATCAGCATTCGCAGAAATGTCAGGAGATACTTAGATGCGTTCAGAGCGTGTGTGAGTGTATCGTATTCCAACCGCTGCTAACCCTGGCATCGATTAATTCAGGGTTCCCTTTACCTCGGGGAAAACTCCCACAGGCACAGAGCACTGTTTGCAAACACACACAAACGCTACACACAAACACCGAAACCAACACACAGTGCATGGAACACCACACACAAAAAAGCAAGCCCCATGTGCAATACACCAAAAACTAACCCTGGGACTCAAAAAAGTGGTAAGAAAAGCTGCAGGCTTGCACTTGGGGCATTGACCTTCTCTGCAACAGATGCCAGCACTACCTGATCTGCTCGCTTCAGGAAAAAAAAAAGTCAGGTTTACTTCTACTTTGTCATTAAAAAACACCCATCCAAGTAATCTTCAAACCCTCTGAATACAAAACTGCAAAATGCGTGAGTTTGATGTGCTGCTGGAGGTCACAACTAACAAAAGCCCTCCCCTGCCCCCCCGCTGGCGCAGCACGGCTCCCGCTGGGTGTAGGAAGTTTGAACCCTGCCAGCCGGGAGCGAGCCCACCTCACCTGCTAGTGACAGGGGTGGCGACTGCGCTGCGGACGGTACGCTTTTTAAATAAATGCTGAAGAGAGCCCCTTTTCTTATAACCCACCACTGTTTCGGTTCCAGCTGCTGCCTCCACGCCAGCTAGCACCAATGGAAACGGGAGAGCAGAAAGAAGGGAACAAGTTTCTTGACTGGGTTTTGGTATCAGCCATCACCAAGCATGACTTCCTAGAAAATGTCACCAAGAACGCCTTTGAAGTGCATGTTACAATAATATCCAGATAATAATGGCGAAAACGTGGCACAGGAATAAAAAGGAGAGCATTATGAACCCTAAGTGGTATTTTCGTGGCTATTATTGCTATCACCATCGCTGTAAAGTCAGTTAAATATTTTAGAAAACAAAAGGGCCTTCTTCGGCGAGGCAGCACTAGGCGGGCAGTAATGGGTTTCTGTTTGCTTTCTCCTCCCCTCGGCGCGGTTGCATCGTGATGGTGGTGTTTAGCAACACTATCAGGTCAGCGCTCCCAACCTCCCCGCAGCGCTGTTGCTTCTTCTGGACGTTTGTGTTTCAGGAAATGAAAACCAGTTCTCGCCATGGAAATATCGGTGAGCGGCGAAGGACAGAGGGGTAGCGGCAACTTTGCCGTCGCCTTGGAAGAGCCCGCAAGATGCACGTGTGCGCTCACGTAACCCGGGTAAGGACGTGGTAAGGGTGACAAATGTTTACTCCTGGTTAAACAAACTAGAATATTCCTTTTAACAGTGGAGCCAAACAGTTTTGGGCCCATCATTTGACAACGCCAGCCTTTTGTGTCAAAACTCAAACATTTTAAAGCTCTTGTATGATTCCACAGGCGCAGACCACGGGTTTTGCCTTAGCTGATAGATCAGTGCGCTACAGCACAGGGCACGGTGTATACTTACGTATTTACTAGTAATTAGTCAATAATTCTGCGAGCGTTGATGAGGGTGCACAGCTGGATGGTTTCATGGAGAGCAACGGGTGGATTGAGCTGGGGGAGAGGTGCCACGGAAAGCCTCCGAAATCACCGCACGCAGGTGTGATCTCTCCCATCCCCACCCCGCAGAGGCGAGTCCCCGCAGCGACACCGAAATCAGCTTCGGAGCGGGAGTCCCGGCTCTGGATGGAGCCTGAGGAGTCACGGGAACCACGTCACGGCCCGCAAGCCAGACCCAGCGCTCGCCGGGTTTATGAAAATAAAAATACCCCTTTCGTCGTAGCTTGGCTCGGTGAAAACTTTAAACAGGGCTGGTGGGAAACGTGACACTGAGCTTCCGAGAGGGACGTGCCCCAGGTCCTCCTCTGCTCCCTTCCACCCCGAACGCCCCAAGCCTCAGCACTGCTCTGTGGCGATCGGGAACTTCGCTGGCGGAGGAGAAACCTTCCCCAAGGGATCTGTTCCAGTGGAAAGTGTTGGTTTAAATTAGCATTTTCAACAAAAAGCAGGTTCTCAGACGGTTCATAATGAGCCGCATGGTGAAATCCTCCCAGCTGTATGCTCTACCTAGCCTTAATCAGATCATTAACTTTCATAAAGCTGTAGGAAGGAGGAGTGGCGGCACTTGAAGGGAGCTCAAAACAAGCTGAGTTTGAAACTTCAGACTTGTCATTGACTTAGCCTTTCATTGAGCCAATTATTTATGACATATTTGACGAAATTCAGAAAAGCAAGAATTTGAAATCTGCATATCTGCTTGGGCTGCAGCAGAGCTACTACTACATTTTGAAGGAGGAGTACGAGCGCGGAGCGCTGCGAGGAGCCCGAGGCCGTGCGGGACGGGCACGGCCAGCCCCCCGCTGCCAGCCCCCAGCCTGGCTGCGCACCGTCCTGTGGCCAGCAAAAGGATTCCAACGAGCAGTAACAGGGTGGCGGGGGCTCGTACGGACTTGCATCCCGTTTTTCTTACGCACATCACGTTTTAGTAAACCGTGAGGAAATTAATTTTAAAGATCGGCGGCCGGGTGGGCGCCCAGGCTCAGAGCAGGCCGGCCACCGCACTCCCCAGCTGGGCCAGGCCGGCTTCGGCTTTTGGCCCCCCGGTGTCAGCGGGACCGGGGCCCCGGGGAGCCCCCGCAGCCCCCAAACCCCCTCTGGGAGCCCCCAAACCCCCTCCGCGATTAGAAATAAACCACGAGGCCGCTCGCTGGTTTAAGAGATACAAACTCGCAGCGGCGGGGGCTTCGCTCGCCGCCTCCCCAGCTCCCGCCCTCACCTGCGCCGGGGAGGGTGGGGGCGATGCGGGACGGCGAAGCCCCTCAGGGCCGCCCCCGGGATCCCCCCTCCCCCGCCTCCCTCCCCGCTCCGGCGGCCTCCGCCGAATCCAGGTCCGGATTTTTGCAGGCGCCGCCGCCGCAGCCCCTCACGCCGCCGGCGGGCAGCTCCCCGCGGCCGCGCCGCCCGCCCATGGCCGCGCAGCCCCGCGGGCTCGCTCCGACCTGCCCGCCCGGCGCCGCGGGGGCCGCGTAGGGCTTCGAGCCGCGGGGGCCGCGCCGGGCTGCGCCGCCGCCGCCATGGGCCCGGCGGGGGCGGCCGAGCGCTGAGGGGCCCGCGGGGCGCCGCGGCCCGGCCCGGCGGGGGCGGGGGGGGGTTTCCCGCCGCGGGCTGAGGGCGCGCAGGGCCGGCGGCGAGCCCCGGGCGCGGAGGGCGGGGAGGCGGCCGCTGCCCCCCCCCCCCCCCCCCGCCCCGCTCTCCGTCCTCACACACGCACAGGCGCACCCGGGAGGCGCTCGGCGGCACCGGCGGAGGGGGAGCTGCCGCCCGCCTCGCCTCGCCCGCCGCCAACCCCCCGCCTCGGGGGCGGCTGCCCCCGGCGGAGCCTCCATCTGCAGCCCGGCGGCGGGAGCGGGAACATGGCGGACCTGGAGGCGGTGCTGGCCGATGTCAGCTACCTGATGGCGATGGAGAAGAGCAAGAGCACCCCGGCGGCCAGGGCCAGCAAGAAGATCACCCTGCCCGAGCCCAGGTACCGGCCCGCCGCGGCCCGGGAGCCCCGGTGGCCGTGTGTCCGTCCGTCCGTCCCCCCCCCCCCTTTCCCGGGTGCCGAACATAACGGTCCGTGCCCGGGCACCCCGCGGCCTCCGGTGGGTGCGGGCTGGCGGCAGCGCCCGGCTCTGCGGCCGGGGCAAGAGGGGGGGGGGGTGTCGGTTTGTCTGGGTTTATTCGCAACAACTTCTGCGGGCGTTTGAGGTGTGGAGGAACCGGCTTCTCCCGGGGGGCAAAGCCACCCCCGCGGGTCGGGTGTTGATTCCAGCCTCAACTTGATGCTCCGTCCGGCGGGTGAGAAATTCTCGAAGCGGCGAGCTGAATGAAACGGTAAAGCCGTTCTCGCTGGTTTATGCTGCGGAGCTGTGGTGGTTTTTTTGGCTTTTTTTTTTTTTTTTTTTTTTTTGGTGATGCTCCATGGGGTTCGACGACAGAGCAGGGACATGCGGGGAGGGAGGACAGGCTCGGGGGAGAGGTTTTCCCTTCGCAGGCAGCTCCGGGAGCAGAGGTGGTGAAGAGCGGCGAAGTAGTGCGGGTCTCGCCGCCGGCTCCATCGCTCTGGGCTTCCACGGGTCTCACCGGGTGCCTCGGTGTAGCTGAGGTCGTTTTCTTGGGGTTTGGTGGTAAAAGAAAAGCAGCCTTTTCTCCTGAACGACAGTCCCCGCTTAGGCATGCGTTATAAAATCACCTGAGCATCGCTTATTTATTGCTGAAATTAAAAGTAAGCTTTCCTTCTCTTTCACAGCTCTGTGTACGTATATTTAAAACAAAGATTTAGCCAGCAAACAAAATATTGCCACAGAAAAGACTCTAAACCGAAATTTACTGCAAAATGTGTAGGCAGTTTGCGAGCCTACGGGTGGCCTAGCCTAGCTGTCTGCCGTCAGCGAGGGATCACCCAAGCCCTCTCCTTTCGCTGCCTTTATGCTGGAATTCTGGGGAGCACAGGGAGGCTGCAGCGCAGGGCGAGGGGCAGGGGGGTGCCAGCCCCCACGTTCATCCCCCCTCGCAGAGGCGGTGGAACCTTGGGTGAGGAAGTTTGGCAGTCATGTTTAGGGTCTGGTTGAGGATGGCTTGCCGGACAGACGGAGGTGCCTGTTTTTCTCCTGGGATGTGTATGTGTCTAGAAAATTCAGCCTACAGTGCTACCCTGAGGTGCGGCGTGCTTTACTGGGAGCGCTGGTAGCTTGATATTTATCAGCGCTTTGGTTATGTGGCTGTTGCTGCCCTTAGGGATGTGCGGCGGGGGACGTGACCCCTCTGGGGAGGTGAGCGGTGGGGACGCGGCGGGTGCGCAGGGGAGGAGTCCTTCCGATGCCCTGAGAAATAACGGCACCCTGGGTGCTTGTGCGAGGCTCGAGAGCTGCTGCCCGGACCCACATCCCCTCGTGCAAAGCACGGCGCGAGGCTCCTAGCACAGCACCAGGCCTGGAGGACCTGCGGCGTCCTGCTCTCCTTCGCCAGGATTTGCGTTTTGTCGGTGTTTGGTAGTTTCCGTGAACTCGGGGAGGTGGTTCACCCGCGGTCGGCTCCGCAGGGTGGGAAACGGCAGCATGTGCAAGAGGAAGTTTGGCAGAGTAGGAGGAAAGGTGAAGGGTGATGTGGCTGAAATGCCTCGCCCCTAGAGCTGCATGTGGAAGAACCTGTTTGCACGTTACATGAAATATGAAAGGAAAAAGGTTGTTTGCCAGCCCCCCCGGCCTGTCGTGCTCTGAAGAAGGTGAGAAGCCTTAAGCGAGGGAGAGGTTTGCAGCTGTCAGCGGCGCCGGGGTGCTGTGGGACAGGGGACATGTAAGACAGCTCAGCAGATGAATGAGAGGAAGCGTGGACATAAATGAGAACAGAGACTTACCTAAGCCTGGGACCACAAACGGCTCTAGATTGCTTGAAATGACTGAACTTCTCAGCTTCTAACTGAAACCAGGGATTTCCTCATACAGTAGGAAATTGTGACCGTTATTCTGGTGTCAGATGTCTTCATGCTGGTTTCTGGTTGGGTTTTTTTGATTCCTCTCCTTAAAACAGACATGGTGTGTTGGGTATACTTAAATATTCTGTATCACTGGCAAAGTGATTCATTTAAAATTATATAAATCGGCTGGTTAAATGCAGGTTGATATAGTAACAGTAAAAAAAAAAATGCAACACACAAAGTCCCCTCTTATACAAGGGGGAAATCAAACAATTTTTCCAAATAATTTTTTTATTTATTTCTGTGTGTGAGGGCAGCTCCTCAGCGGAGCGTGAGCACAGCTTTGTAACGCCAGGCTGTGAGCAGCCGTCTCGCGTTCGGCCCCTGGCCTCCTCCAGGATGGATAGCAGGAAGGTCACTGGAATATCACATCCACGCTTGAAAATAAATGTCTCTGCCTTACTGCAGCGCTCTGCTCGCAGGAATGCGTTTGGTGTCGGTTTTATCTCCGGCGGGCAACCACTGCCCAGCCACAGCGTCCTGTGCTGCTGACGTTATCTCCTCAAGAAATATTACAAAGGTTTTGCCCCCCTGTTACGATTTGCCTCTGTGCTGGAGCCTGGTACACCTGTCGGGTTTTATCTTTCTGAGATAAGACTGACACTAAATGAAGTAAATGAGTTTACTGTAATGCAAATTTGAGGGGGCTTCCTGTTTACAAGGAAATAGCTGTAGTGCAAGGCAGAATAAATTCCAAGGCTGCAGGCCAAGGCTTAGCAGCAAATAAACTATGAGGGTGAAGAGTTTATTGGCCGTGGGGCTGATTATTGCTGAGTTTACATGAAGCATCCTCAGACTATTTTTGTACCGAAATCGTTAAATATCACAGTTTGGGAAGAAAGAGGACAGAAAATGCTAATGAGATAAGAGTGCCTAAGGAAGAGGCTTAGCGTGTTTTTGTTTTTTTAAAACACCAAAACAAAACAACCCTTTTTCCATCCTCTGTCATCTGCTTTTCCTTCCCTTCTGCGTTTCCTCCTTTCATTCCTAAGAGCCTTGCCAAGAACTGGGAGAGCTGCGATATCTTTTAGTTTTACGTTGTTTCTTAAAAGGCTGTTTTGCGGGTAGATTTGCATGGGTGGACAGAAGGGCTGTCTAAGGCGGAATGACCTGCAGAAATAGATCCTAAAATGGGAAAGAAGACATACGTGTTGAAATATGAGCAAATGTGAAACCTTAATCTTTTTTTAACAGAATTGCTGTCAAATGTTTTAAGTGTTGGGGGAAAGGAGTAAATTAACCACACTCTTAATTTTTTAGGTTATTCAGCAGACTTCTGAAGTTTTTCACTTTTCTGTGTAAATTTTAGATTTCCCTTATTTTGGTCAAAGGGAGGGGAAGAACACTGTATACCAGCAGCTTCTTCTGTTTTGAGTAAGGGATTTGCATCATGCGAAGTTGAGAAAAATAGTCCAGGAAATCAGGTAACTGGAACCAGAGAGGGTGCGGGGCTCGCAGAGGGCTTGCTGCAGCACTGCTGTCCACGCACTGGCTGCAGCCCTCCTCGCCAGGAAAGTTAACATTAAAGCTTCCTTACTATAAACATCACGTAAGCTTACACTGCTTTCGGTGTACAAATACCAAGGGCATGGTAACAAAACATAGCGTGCATCTGTCCAGGCTCCTCGCCCGCTTCTCTTGCTGCAGCTGTAGGTGTTTCTCACCTTTTCTAACCTGCTTATTTCAGAAATTACCTCTCTTTCAAGTTTATTCTTATTTTTTTCCCAACCTTCTTCTTTGGTCTCCTACCTTCCTCTCAATCCTACCCCTCTTGTGGGGGGGAAGGCATGTTTCAGTCACGTTTTTTCTTCAAAATCACAGTTTTAACATGACATTTTTCCTCAGTTATCTCTAGAGGGGAAGGCTAACGTGCTGGTACCCCAGCTGCTTCTCGCCTTCTCAGTCTCTGATGTGCTCTTCGCTTTCTTCCCTAGTATTCAAACTGACTTGGGTAAAACTCTAATTGAGGTTCATTGAATGCACGGAGGTTGCTTTTTCTTTTCTAGTTCCATCCTGAGCTATTTGTATTTGCTTTCTTCCTGTTACAGTGCTGAATATTGTCGAAACCCAAGCGACATCTCCTGCTAGGTGTTAAGCATCATTACTGTATCCTGCATCGCTTCTGTTTTTTCAATTTTCTTCTCTTGGCATTACTATACTCTTTCTCTGAATTTCAGTTGTTTCTGTGATGTGTCCTTCAGCATGTTCTTGTACTTCTTGAAACTTCTGTAACATCTAAATTGCAGGCTAAAACCCCTCTGTGTCTCTGCTGTCAGTCTCGGGTACTTTGACGGTATTTTCTCTGGCTTTAACACCTCCTTGTTGTGCTTACTCGTTAAGAGGGCTGTCTCCAAGAAAATTTTCCTGACAGTTGTTTGTGCGGTTTTCATCTTTGTTGCTATTACGCTCATGTCATCCCTTTGTGTCTGTTCTAGGTGCTTCTTTGTCTCTGTTGCTTCGAGCATACCGTTCAGTTTGGGGCTTCTGCAGGTGGCACAACTCACTGAACGTCTCTTCCTTGGTGTGGGGGTATTGACAATTACTGCTGCTGGCTGGTGCCACCAGCTGCCAGCGTTCCCCGGCCTGAGCTGAGAGCTGCTGCCTGCGTTGGGCCGTGCTGTTCCTTGCCTCCCCCTTGAATCCCTCGCTAAAACACGCTCGTGTTACGAAGCGAGTGACGTCTTGAGTGTGATGAATCTGCCAGTGCTCGATGTGTCGGTGCAGTGTTTGTCATGTTCATGGGTGGTGTCTCCTGTCTCCCTCCACCCGTCGGCATTCCCTTGTCTCCGGAGGCACGCGTGGGACCTGGAAGGCCTTTTTGTGGTGGTGCTTGGTGGCGCGGCACGGCAGGGTCTGACGGGCTCTCACCGGTGATGTTGATACCAAACCCCTACTCCATCCGCAGGTTGTTTAGAGAACATAGTGGCTCCAGGAAGCCTTGTGCTATGTCATGCTCCTTCCTCACTATCTGGTTGCAAATGGTAGAAATCTTCAAAAGTACTGTTTTCCTGTTTTCAGAAAAAAGTAGGCCCAGATTTTGCAGAGGCTTCTGCATTTACTGGTCTTGGCACAGAAATGGTGCCAATGAATGCAGAATTAAATAGGAGATGATATGGAGGATTAAGGATCTAATGGTTAATTCAGATGAATTTGTGTCACAGTAGCTTTAGCTCCGTAAGGTGGTGGTACTTTATTGAAGCTTGTTCCATCTGCTTGTAGCAATAATGACTGTAAATTATTTTAGTAGAACTTCTTAAGCTTGGCTGTCTAAAATTGCAAAACAGTTTAGGTTTTTGTTTGACATTTAAAATTTCTTTTTAGTGTCAAGCAAGATTGTTTCTTGATATTTTTACGCCATTTCCAGGACTTACTAAAAATTGAATTGAAAATTTTGAAGTAAGAATTAAAACCGGCATGCAGGACACTCAGACTGTTCCAAATGGTTTCATCGACATGTAGTTTGTGAAACTACAGAAGGAAAAAGGATTCTGTA
Source organism: Strix uralensis (assembly GCF_047716275.1). Classification (NCBI taxonomy): domain Eukaryota; kingdom Metazoa; phylum Chordata; class Aves; order Strigiformes; family Strigidae; genus Strix; species Strix uralensis. The sequence goes on from NC_133988.1 coordinate 16,897,475, forward strand.
TGAAGTGGTTTTATAAACTTAATTTATTATTTTGCAGCTGTGCTTGTTCAACTCAAACAATGAGATCATTTAAGCAAAGAATAAAGGAAGTACAGCTTGGTGAGAGCTGAAGATGACTGGACGTGAGATGTCCACCTGGCGAGTATTCTGAGAACTAGGATAAGTGCTGTGGAGGTGTGTGTTGGAGGCAAGCAGTATGGATTTGTGCTCTTCAAGGTCAGAGAGTCCCTGTTCCATGGGGCATCTCATAGTTCGCTGGGCGCTTTCTTGAAGCCGGTAGTAAACTACTTGAACAGATGTGTTCCACGTTACTGTACTTCTGAAAGCATTGCCAGCCAGTAGGTGCGACTAATATTTCTGTGATGGTGAATGTCTTCTCGTGTCAGTGAGGCAGCAGAGCACCTGCCCATTTTCATGTGCTAGAAATACCTGTGAGAGGACTTTTGAGACACTTGAGCGTGCTGTTTGTCCCCCTGCCCCCTGAGCACCGTGCTGCTCAGCGGGGTACCCAGAGAGCAGCCTGAGCCCGCTGCCCTTGCCTGTCATGCTTGTCTCGTGTCCTAGACTGTCCCTCAATTTTTTTTATTTCCTTACTTAAAGTATTAATTATTATTGCCGATTATGGTGAAGAAAGCCATTGCTCATTCAGTTCAGTGCAATTCATAGTAATGCATATGTTTCAAAGGTTAGTTTACATGTTCAGGAAGGATGAAGTATGTAGATTGAAGCTTATCTTATATATTATCTCACTTGGGTGAAAAGACATGCTTGAATATTCATATGGTAACTGTTTGAGGAGGGGGAAAAAACCTTGGGTTTTTTTTTCTGAACTAGCATTGCGAGAAAGACCGAACATTTGTATTTTTATTGTGGAATAGCTTAGTCCCGCTCAGGGTGAGCATAGATGACAGAGCACTTAAAAACTCAGTTTTGTTTAGAAATTCAGCCTCCTGACTTTGCTGGCAGTAGAAGCGTTGCTTGAGAAGGTAGTAAAAAGATGAACTTCTCCAAATCGTTTAGTATACATACGGAAAGCTAGGCCTGCTAACAAAATGTTCTTGCTTTTTGTCTCGGGTTAGCTTTGTGCTACAGTACTTTTTTAGCAGGAAAAATGTGTGCTTGGGGATGGAGATGGGCTGTCAGTGTAGGAGCCTGTAGAGGAGGGCTCCCGCTTGCTGCGGATGCTGCTCTCCGCACCAGCTGGGTGTTCTCTCACTTGGGAATTCAGGTCGTTATTTGTTGTAACTGCAGTGTCTGATACCTTAATAAAAGACAGGCCTGTAGAGAAGTGCGTGGGAAGACGAAGGTCCTGTCGCAAAGCGCTTGCAGCTTTAATAGACGAGAAATGAGAATGTGGAAGAAGGGCACGGCTGTTGCCTATATTGTACAGATCAGAAGCTAAGCCGGTTAGAAAATAAATTATGTACCTTTGTTGACATGTAGGACCTGTGGCAGGTGCGGGAGTTGAAGTCAGATTTTCTGAGCTTCAGATAAGCAGTGGAGGCCCTGGACTGTCTCAGCTGCTGCACACACAGTCCTTGGAGTGTCTCTGGGCGCAGGAAGGAGAGATCTGGCCTTAGGAGAGACGTTCCAATTAGTTCTCCTGTGGGGATGCTCTAAGGCTGAGGCTTATGTTTTGAAATGTAGGCTTCCCTTGGGCGTCATTACCTTAATTAAGAAAAAAGGTAAATGGGGGTGATCTGGGAAAGGATCACTGTACAGTCTTCTGTTACTGTGCTAAAAACAGAGGGGTGTTTCTCGGGGTGTTTTGGGGGAAGGCTTCTGTAAGGTGTAATGTTGTGTTACGGGTGAGGCGCCTCGGTGTGAGCCTGTGCCCAGTGCAGACGGGCTGCGGGTGCTCCCGGAGCAGTGGCCGGGGCTGGGGGCACCCCTGGAGAGCGATCAGCTGAGCCACAGCACGCAGAGCACACTCGGTGTTGGTGGGGGGAGATGCGTATGGGCACATTTTGTCTTTTCAGTAAAATTAATAACTTTTATAGCTGTTACTCCTTTATAGGTATGACGGCTTTTCAGTGCCTGGACCTTCCCCTGTGAAATGTTTTCAGCGAACTGCTGGAACTATGACATCAGGAAATGAACGTCTGCAGCTCTTAGCTTCTGTTCTGGTGAAATCATGTGGAATGGCCTGGTTTAATCTTCTTATCAATAATAGCTTTTTTTTGGGGGGTAATTAATAAAATTAGAAGAAAGCCTATCAGGAGCCGTCAGGTCCAGGTGCATAAACCAAATAATTTAATTGAACTAAATTGATGTAAGAGCAGCAGTTTCTAGCTTTAGAAAATACAGCTGTTTTCCACAGAAAGAGCTTCACCCCATGCTTACTAGTTTCTCCAAGAAAATCATTCCAGTACTGAGTAAACACCCATATAAATATGCCTTGCATAAATAAATACAAATTTCTGAGAGTGTGAGGAGAAACCGCTTCCATATAGAAACCCCCCAAGTCCCCTTCCAGTGCGCCAGGAATTTGTCCTGTCAGCACGTGTCATGTCCTGTTGAGAAAGGCGCTGGGGAGAGGGCGGATTTCCCAGGAGCTGGTCGAGCTGTGCAGATCAAAGCCTTCACGAAGCGCTGGTGGAAAGTCGGCCCGGCTGATGCAGCGTGTGTGCGATACGCTGCGCCCCGAGCTCCCCGCGCTTCGCTGCAGCTCTGGGGGACACACGGAGCTCTGCGTGGAGCTGGGAACGGACGGGTGCTCGTCACCCACCAGGACCTGCCGCCCCTGCTGAAGGTGCAGAGGAGAAAAGAGCTCCCAGTAGCTTCCGCTTCCTCCCAGAAAATCAGGAAGCACTGGGGAACCCAGTAAAACGCTCAGTGGTTCAGAACCCCTCTCCACGGGGCTGAGCACAGAGTGCGGCCTCCACGTGACAGCTCTGCGGATGCTACTTGGCTGCTGTTGTGTTTATTACGTTTCTGTCTTAATTTCAGAAGGGAAAGCAAGCTCTGTGAAATACGAGTCTGGGTTAAACTGAACTTTAACTGAAAAGAAGACAAGACGTGGGTAGGCGTTTTACTCTTGAGGCCTTAAGTGTCTGGTAAAACAAGACTGGCTGTGCCACGAGCAGAACCGGTCAGGAAGGAGTTGGGTTTGGGCGGTGGTGGTTTGCTGGCTGCACTTCAGCGTTTTGGCTTTCCTGGCTTCGATGCCCAGCGCTCGGTGGGTGACAAGGACAGCCGAGGGAGTGCCTGGGAGGTGGCAAAACTTTCTGACCTTCTCATCAGCTGCTGTTTTTCTTAAGTCTCCAGCCTGGCTTCCCCGTGTCTTCCCCATCACATTCTGCTCATTTTCACATTTAAGCGATTCTGGGCATCAGTCCTCTGATTTTTTTTTTTTTTTAAATTTTTTTTTTTTTTTACCCCAGATTTTCCCAGTCTTCTTTCCAAATTGTTCTAATGATTACAGTTACTTTGTTCACATCTCCCTTACTTCTGGGACCTTAAAATAGCTGCCAGGTTAAAACGCACAATGCGAAGCAAAAAATCAATGCAGACAATTTTACACTTTTTCTTCTGTTTTGCTTCAGGAGAATCGCTGCTGCGGTGTTGGGGCTGCAGGGCTCTGGAGGGATGCTTGCCTGTTCAAAGGGGAGTGTTTCCTCTGGGGGAGAAAAAAATAATGGGAATGTTTCTGTAGTTTTAACTTGTTGTTTAAAAGAGTTCTGAGAAGATCTGACTTTTAGGCTGAATATTCCGTAACAGTTTTCACTTTTGGTCAGTCTTGCATTGCTAAACCTTTTAAATGCACTTTTATAAAGGAAAAGAAGAAAGTCGTGGCTGTGTGCCATTCTCCATTGCTTTGAATTGTACTTGTTGACCCTGTCTTGCTTTCAGTTCAGAGGCCTTTGGGGCAGGATCTTTGGTCCAATTTTAGCAACTTTATGATGGATTTGGATTGTGCAAATAAACATTTAAGTCTCTGTAAAATTGCATCCTGAGACTATAAATGAATAAATAAATCACAGGCGAGCGTAGTGTGTTTCAGTCAACGTTGGCTGTAGTTCTTGGTAGGTCAGTTAATGTTTATACTTGCACGCTACTTTTAAAGAAAGTTCTAAACATTTTATAGATAAGGAAAGATTAAAAAAAAAAACCTGGCGTGTCTTCAGTAATTTGGTATTTGTTTTAAAAAAAAAAGATTATGATTGACAAATTACTTAATTGCAGTAGGAGCGAGGAGATGTGATTTTGCTCCGTTTTCTCTTTCTTGTAATTTCTCAGTAGCAGCGTTTTGGTGGAAGGGCAAGTCCTTGACATTACAATTCAGTCTAATTATTCCTGAAAAATTCATGTACTTAGAAGCTTTTATATTAGTTTCAGATTTCAGCAATGATAATGCAAATGATCCTCAAGGAACATGAGGATAGTGCGTATTTTGACACCGTAGCTACATAGCTATTGCTTTTGGCTCCCTTGTTGTAAACTTTCTCCATTAACATAATTTGCATAAGTGAAGCTGCTTCGTCTCCTGGATGAGATGCACGCACCAGAGGGGGGTTGTGGGAAAGTGTTGCTGAGCTTTAATCCCTTCCACCGCGAGCAGGGTTCTTGGGTGGAATATGCTGTTAATCATCCTTGACAATTATAAGAGCATTAGTTCACTGCAGTGAAATGACTTGGCAGTGGGCTTAGCATAAACTTTAGAGGGTGTGCAGAGGCAGAAAACAGGACAGAAATGGGTGAACAGGGATAGGGAATGGCAGGGCCCCGTTCGTGTCCTGTGACCGGGAGCCGTTCTGCGGGCGCGCGTGGGGATGGGCCGTGCTGCTGGGAGAGGGGAAGGTTTGGGTTCACCCATCGCTGCTTCAGCTGTCGGGCCGAGACTAGGACTCGAACGAGCACGTGCGCTAATTAACGCAGCATCGATGATCGCTTTTATTTCTCTATTAAATAAAGAATTCAGTTGGATATTGCGTTGCTGCCAGGGGTATTCGAGTAATATTACAGGATGCTCAAAAGTAAAAGAATAAAAGGAACATATTTTTTTCCATGTTATTTCGTTGTTGTCCAGAAATACTCTGTCACAGTCTTCTAACGATTTGTTTCCCCTTCAGATATGGAATTTTGCAAGTAATAGATAAGTACCTCAGATGAGATGGTCTAATGGTCCCCATTAATTGCTCAAACAAGAGTTGCAATGCGTAAAGTACCTTTTACAGCATCTGAGAAGTATTAACTTCTGCTGAACTTTGAACTGGGTACAGGTCTTGAGAGGAAGCAAAATGAAACAAGTTGAATGGTTTGTGATATGTTCGCTATTTTTTTACCTCTCATATAGGAGGGAAGCTAATTCTTTTTTATTGTTCGCATCAAGTGCCTGCCCTTCACTTTCACCCCTGAAGTGGAGCATTAAGCTGACCCGGGGGCTGTGATCCAGTGACTCATCGTGGTTTACAGTCTCGTTCAAGGGGAGTTTTCTGTTCAGCTGGAGAGGTACTTCATGCCAGTGATGAACGTATTACAAGAAAATAATAGCATCATTACTAATCACTCACGCAGATTTACTCTTTACGTTGAGATGTTTCTTTCCTTTTCCCTGTTGTCTTCTGTTATGTGACTTGGTTTCTTTCCTGCAAAACCTCAGTAAAAATACTTCTCAGGAGAAGTATTACCAATGGTGCATTGGTAGTATTTTACTTCAGACTTTCAGATTTTTTTCTCATTTGAAATTGGGTCTAAGCAGGTTTAGTTCTTTTCTGACTGCGGCAAGCTCAGGTCTTTGTTGGCTTTGTGAGACCTCCCTGCGTGTGCGGGCTGGTGCATTTGTGCAGAATGAGAAGGCGAAGAAGAAAGTAAGAGATGAAAGCTGGATGGGCTGAGGGGACAAGATAGATGCAGTGCGGAAAGCAAGGTGAGAACAGGATGAGGGAGCGATCTGCAAAAGGGAAATGGGGAATGGTAACAAGAAGGAAGAGGACAAAGCAGACAAGAGTAAATGGAAGGTGACTGGTGTGGAGATGGGATGCTCGAAGTGCAGAGAGCAGGAAGGCAGCGAGGGGCAGTGCAGAGGGTTGGCAGTCAAAGGCAGTGGTAATTCAGTTGCTGAATATCTGGCATTTTCTTGAAATAATTGTTAGCATTTGAGTAGTTTTTGGACGTGCCAGGAGCTATCAGGAGCTTAGTGTGCTGGGTACAGGATGCACACGTGGCAGAAGGATGATACCTGCCCTGACAACAGAGAGGAGTCAAAAAAGAAATACAGCTTTATCTTGCAGGCTGGGGATCTGAGGCAGAGAATGTCTGTGACTTGCCCGAGATGATACAGGAAATGTTGGTAGAGTTAAATACTGAACTCAGCTCTCCTCAGGCCAGTCTCTGTAAAGCTGCCATTTCATTTTGGTTTTGTTTTTCTGTTCTCCTTTTTCTGTTTCGGCTTAAAGATCAATATATTAGTGAGTGTAACTGCGCATTCTTAATGTAGGGATGATTCTTTAATGCTTGCAATAAGGCCAGACTTTTTTTTTTTCAAGCTGTGGTGTGCGCGTGTGCATCTATACAATGGATAATATCTCACAAATCTGAACTCTTACTGATTTATGAGAAAAACTAATGTGCTTTTATGATAAATAATTAAAAGCTCCTTTAAGGTACAGTAGTAAGAAGGCCAGTAGTAAGTAGCTTCTTGATCTAGTTCCAATAGTAAGAGTATGTATACATATACATACCATCACATCTGCCTTTACCCTTTCCTAGGTGTGAGATGCTTTCAGAAGAACTCCTGCATAATTTAGTATAACAAACCCGTGGGGACAGAATCCATGCATCTTAGAAATTAATAGCAGAACTTTTAGGAGATGTCAAAAGGAACGCTGTTTATTTTATTCTGCTCCCTAACTTGTAGTTTCTGCGTGCGCCCGTGTCCGTTGCGGTCGTGCTCCCGGCTGCCTGTGCTGGCGGGCTGTTCTTGGGCTGTCCGGCTGCAGATCGTACACCAGCAGAAGGTTGGTTTCTTCAGCTAGATATGCTTATCCTTAGAGTCACAGAATATTATGGATCTGTTGGGGGGGACAGCAGGAGTAACTATTGCTGTCGGCACTGGTGTGCGGTTCTGGCCACAGCCAAGGACAGATCCTGGCTCTGCGCTGAGCTCCCTCTCTCAGGGACCTCCTGGTTTGGTGCTGCTGGTGTAGCTCGCCCAGGAGGGAGGATTGTGGATGAGCGGTGCTCTTGCTGTACACACCTCCTATTCTGTGTTAAAAAGAACATAATGTGTTTCTTTCTTAGTTCCTCAGATGATGTGCTTTCAAGTGGGCATCTCGCCTGTACCGACCTTGGCCTGGCGGCTGTTGGCGGTGTCCTGTCAGACTGCATGCTGCCATGCGTGCTCGGGGACAGCGAGAGCTTTTTAAGTACAGAATGTATTTTAACCTTGGAGGTTGCTTTTCAGTGGATTTCTTTGATCAAGTCTGAAAGACCGCGATGCTGGCTGTAGTAGCTAGAGCTTCAGGATGCAGCTTGCAGCTCCTTTTAACAGATTCTTCAGCTCACACTTGTCATAACCACCTTTTTGGGGGAGCTGGAGTAGCTGACCAGGTTAGAGCGACCTGTGCTGTTCACAAAGTTTATGGTTTGATGCCGATGCAGATAGCCATCTCTCCGCCTGCTTCTGGGCACGCAGCGTGCTCTGAGCTGCTTCGCCAGCCTGGTGGTTTTGTTCAGCTCTTTCTTTAAGGGCAGTTTCTCCTGTGGGGCTGCCAGAGAAGAGCCCGCTGAGCACCCGCGGCCGTGCTGCAGCACCCTGCCTCCTGCAGCCCCCAGCAGCAGCTGGGGTGGTTCCGTTTGCATTGCCAGGGATTGAGGTGCTCGTTATATTTGCAATTAAATCTCTCCCAAAACTTCTTTACTGTGTCACCGCTACGGTAGCTCTCTCTGACTGAGCCTGGCGCAGGTGCTGCCGTGCCCCTGATTGTGGGGTGAAGGGCTGCACCGTGCTCCCGGGCACCGCGTGAGGTTGGTCCCGGTTAAACCAGCAAAGAGGTATCCAGAGTCCAAGTTGCATTTCTCATGAAATTTTAAGCCCAACTTTTGATTTTTCCCTAAATATACTTGTCCTGTTATTTCAGTTGACTTGTGGTACGTGGACAGCAAACTGAGCGTTTCTGAAATTTTTGTTGTTTGCTATTTTCTTCCTCTCTGAAATAAGGAATATATGGATAAAAGGGTTTGCTCCAGTACAGTCGGATATGCTTTTGTTTCTGAAGTCTCCCTGGATTTCATTTTTAGCCAGCTTTTGTTTCTGCTTATTTTGAGTGTTGCTATTAAGGTAGATCATGCTGTGAACTGAGATGAACTTATGCAAAAAGTCCACTTCTCACATTAGTGCATTATTTGTGCTGAAAGCATATTTGGATATGGAAAGCTTTTTAGAAATGGCTGCTTTTCTGTGAAATGCAGCTTTTATTCCCAGATTGTTTACATGTAGGGCAACTAATGATTCAATATGCAAAGGCAGAGAGGGAACCTTCCTTCCTGTTTGTGGAATGTGCTAGGCTCCATTTAAAAATTTTCCATCCTTCTGGAGGATATATGGACTCTGTTGTTTCTTTTGAACTCAGTAGGATTTTTACCTTTAACTTACATGTGAGAATTAGAAGTTGATTATTCTCGGTAGTCGTAATCCATTCCGTGTAATTTATTCCTACTTTTTCATATGCATAAGGAGAAAGGATTTTGAAGAGGTGAAAGAAAGTCTGTTGTTTAGACGCTGGAATGCAGTGTGGGCTCCTGTAGCCTGTGATCGTTTTACAGATTTGTTCAGATTCTGTAGCTGCAAAAACGTTTTGTTCCTTTGACATGTTACCCATCAGACCAGAAGTACGAGATGTCAAGGGAGAGGAGGAGAAGCGCTGGAGAGATTTGTTCGTTACACAACCAGAGTGTTTTCCTGGACCCTTCAGTCATACGTTAAATTTTTCATTATCTTCTCCCATTGTCTAGACTAAGATATGTTTATGTAATTTCTTGCAGTGCGCTTGTTTGAGCAGAGGAAGGCTTTCTTGATGTCATTATTATTAAAGAGGCTTATTATGTTACTAATGGTCTAGCGGTCAGTGGGAATGGGACGTTGCCGATGGGCAGCGCTGAGGGGCTCGGGTCAGCCGGGAGGCCGAGGAGGGGGCGGCTTGTGGTCCTCGGTGGGGCAAAGCGGGCTCCTTCGTAAGTGGTCCTGTAAGCGTGGACTGATGAGGGGGAGGCCTGCCTGGGGGAAGAGGGGTGCAGGGGAAGGAGCCCCCGGGCGGGCAGGGCGGCAGCTGCCTTTGCTGCCCGTGCTCACCAGTACGTGATGGCGTTGGTACAACTGGAGCCATCAACATGCTAACATTTTATGGGTTTAAGAGAAGAATTACGTTTTACGGTCACCACTTTAAGCCTGTTAAGCTAGGATGTATATTTTTAAAAATCTACCCATAGAACAGGCAGCCAAACTTGGCAATTCAGTCAATTACGTGATAAATTTTATTCTACTACCTTGCTTTTCCTGAGTGCAGAACATGATCTCGATTTACTGCTTCCTCTTCGTTTGAGATCAGTATTTTGTTTAGATTGTTAAAATACACAGAGAGTAGACGTAGTTTTTAATGAACAAATAAAAAGACTAGCAAGTTCGTCACTGAATAATTTATACTCTCAAACCTGATTAACAACATTTAGCCCTCCCAGTTCTTGTTTAACTTGATGTGGTGGTTAGCCTCCGGAGTTCTCGCTTTGGATCACAGTGTTCATAGATCAGTGTTCCATGTGGGGCTTCGAGATATACATAAAAACTATGAATAGAACAGTTTCCTAGACTGGGGTTTAGGGCCTTCGAGCTAATTTCTTGGCTTTTATTATAGACTTTTTTCTGGTCAAGTCATGCAGACTTCAGACCTCAGGTTCTCATTTGAGGAGGAGTGCAAATACTTTCCTCAGAGCTGATGGAAAGGATGTCTCTTGGTATCTGGGGGTTTTCAGAAGCTCTGGTGACAGGTCCTTGTAAGCACACCAGAGGGGACGGTCTCAGCCTTTGCAGGGCTGTCTGAGGTCTTCAGCTTGTTTGGGCAGGGCTCTGCTACTCACTGTGGCCCAAAACTGCTCAAGTACATGTTAATGAGGAGGCTTTAGGGGAAAAAAATGGATGAGAAATAACCACAGAAATCTATTGTTTCTTCTCCAGAAAATGTTAAAATTTGTCCGTGAGAACTGACCTGTTCAGTTTTTTCCTGACATGAAGTAGTTCAGAGTCCATGCTTTACAAGGATTAGGTGCTCAGTCTTCTGCAGAAATGTGAGTGATATTTAACAATCTTGTTTAGGGCATGAGTACTTTCTACAGGGTATTTGTGGTTATTTTTATGAAAATAAATAGTACATATGAAAATACCAATTTTAAAATTGGAAACAGAAAACGTCTAGTGGAATTTTGACTTAATTAACTATGACAATATAGTTGTTTTAGCAAGGCACGGTACTGCTGGGCTGCATTGATTTTAAAATTTATGGACTTGTATTGTTGCCCATATGAAATTTTTATAGGCATTATATTAAAATGAATATTGAGGTTACTTGACAAATAAAGGAAATCTTTGTTAATGTGGTTTAAATGAGTGATTGTGACATTATAAATTAGGCAAAATAGATGTTAAGTGCACTGCAGCCAAGCTAGGGGCCTAATGGAGCTTGTGTTGGCTCATTTTCTAAATGATATATGGCAGTTGCAGTGTTAACAGCCTGATGTAGCTTTGATTGACTTGTACGTTTATTTTACATGGTGCAAGCTAAAACCTGATGCGAGAATGGAGAAACGAAGCCATGACCAGAATGTCCCCCGGGAAGTGCTGTGAGCCCAGGGCTCAGCTCGCCCGAGGCAAGGCCAGGCCAGGGCTCCACCTGATACTGCCTGCGTGCTCCTGCCTGCGGTCTCGTTTCTCAGTTTTTGAGGAAGAACACCCAGTGTTCGGTGCTCCAGCTCCTGGTGGCAGCCCCGTACTGCCCTTCCATTCAACCCACAAATACCCAACTGGGATAAAAACCCGGCTGGGCAGACCCAGGGAAAGCCTGGGAGCTCTCCTTTCGACGGTTGTGCTCCTGCTTCTGTAGTGGCACACAGCAAAGGGGTCTATGTGCGATCACTGGTGGCTTTTTTTCCCAATTTATGCTCAGTTGCAGCATTTTCAGACTTCATTAGATAAGTATAGATTCTTGAAGGGGAATTCTAGCAACATCACGCTGAGTGGTGTAGGCTATTGATATGTGAAGCTTGAAATGTAAGAGCTGTGTCTCTTCTACGCTGAATAAGTACCAATACTGCTATATTCTACACTGGATGGGATTAATATTTACAGTGGGGAAAGTGATTTTTCTTGTGTACCTCAAACTCTGAGAACCTTTAAAAAAAACCCTTAAAAATCACAGTATTGAGGCTGCGAGGCTGGTTTTAGGCTAGTAAGGTGATGCCTGGAAGAGTATTCATAGGTGAAGACGGAATTTTCATAAAATAATTTGCACTGTTGAATTCACAGAATGTGACTCTGTGCCTTGACTACAGGCCTGTTGTCGTTAGTGGCCATAGTCCTCTGAACTCTCGTGGGCTTTAGCCGGAGCAGCAGGTTGCCTGTCGTGCTGCGAGTTGAGGCATAGATGGGCAGTGGTATCTCATTTTGCTTCAGTCTCTCACACCGATGTTTCATCTGAGTGATCCTTTTCTCCAAAATATGTTAAAGGTCACGTTTAAAGTAAGCAATTTCAAATAACTCTTTTTTTTTTTTTTTTTCCCCTTTTCTTTTTTTCTTTCAGTATCCGCAGTGTTATGCAGAAATACCTTGAGGAAAGGGGTGAATTAACCTTTGACAAGATCTTTCATCAGAGAATTGGTAAGTCATATTTCAGTAAAATGTTACTCATGTAAATATTTTTTAAGATTGGTTTGCCTGCCACTTCTCTGTAATGACTGCTGAAAAATCAGTGTTGTAGATGGTCTGAAGAACACTGGAATATGGGCAGGACTTAGTAAAACAAAGGTCTTCAGTAAAATGAAATGTTGTGAAAGGGAAGAAGATGAAGCAAGGCAATCTGTCAACTTCATGTTCTGGAAAACTACTGGGAAAATAATTAAATTACTTGGAAACATCGAGGAGAAAATTATATTACTTGGTATGGGCTTGTCAACAATATAATGTGTCACATCAGTTAAACTTTTTTTTTTTTTCTCTGCAGGGGTAATAAGCCCTGTTGATAAGGGAGCAGTAGTAGAACAGATACCATACGTGTTGTCTTGACTGTCTGACATCATGTTCTTGCTAGCAACGCAGGGAGAGGTGGCCTGGGTGAAACTGCTGCGTGGAGGGGGCGAAACTGTTGGGAAAATTGACTTGAGGAACAGTTAATCAGTGCTTCCGTGTGAACGTGGAGGGATGTATCCAGGGAGTTTGCACAAGAGCGTCAGAGATCAGTTACTATGCAGTGTTGTAGTTAACAGTCTGAATGCTGGCATGAAGAACCTCTGTATTCTGCTTGTGTGCTGAGAAAGGCTGTAACCACACCGAGGACAAGGACAGAATTACAAAAGATCTCCATAAACTAGAGGAGGGGGAAAAAAGCAGTGCTTCTCGGTCAAAACAGGCACCGTCCTCTACGCCTGTGCTGAAGTAATTACACAAACACAGGGTGGAGAACCACGGGTCAGGTAGACGTTTTTAATTGACTTGGCTGTTACAGTGAGCCGTAGGTTGTATTGTCTCAGCTAGATCACACGACTAAATATAAAATCAGGATTGTAGCCAGTGAGGCATGTGAAGCAATCCTCTTCTGGCAGAATATTGTGTCCATCCTGGCGCTGGACTACAAAATATACATGGACCTGCTGGAAAGAGTTCAGGAAAGAGCGGTGGGAATGAGCTGATCTTACTTAGCAGTCTGCTAAATGTGACCTACGGGGAAGTATTGAAATAGGGTGTTACGTAGGCTATGAAACAGAGAAGTGAGGTTGAACAATCTCCAAAACCAGAAAAAGCTGCTGCAGAAATGGTGAGGTTAGTCAATTTTCCAGAGGCTTAACATGTGAATTAAAAAAAATCTGGATATGAATAAAACCATTTTAGTAGTAGGATGGGTCATAAAGCAGGGGAATGGATTTCATGAGGAGCTTGTGAAATCTTTGCGCAGTAGATGTGAGGACTGGGTTGGCATACGTCTGCTAGGATAGTACAGCTGCTCTTGTCTTGCAAAATGGGGACAAAGCCTTAAAATGAGCTGGGAAGACCTTGAGGAGATCAGTGGATCTATTCCTGTCTGAAATACGCCGAGACTGGCATTACCAGTGGAAGCAAATGCCCAAAACCAAAGCGCTACTGTGCCTTGTTTCCCAGGGCAGGTGGGGCAGTGGGGACATCTCGGGGCTGGTGGAGCTTCGACTTCTGGCTGGAGCAGGGGTGTCCAGCCCTCCTGGTCTCCTGGAAACGTGCGGCTCAGTATGTATGAGAATATTCTGGAGTGGGAGTTCTAACTATTGCCAGATTGAAATAAATAGTATTCCTGTATCACAGATTGTCATTAATGGATTTCACAGCTTTGTACAAATAGGCTTGTGGAACCACCAGTCTGAAGTATGTGTTCACAGAAGTCTCGGGGAGCTTTCCATTGTATTACAGTAATTGAAATGGAGTCTGTACCTTCGTGCGTAAAAACTGGCTTTTTATTCTGGCCAAAAATATTATGCTGTAAATGCACAGATACCTTGTTTGCTTGTACTGACATCTCTCAGTATGTGCTTCGCTTTAGATGGCTGTGCTGAATCATTAATACCTTGCTGTAGCATGGCAGTTGCAAAATACGTGGAATTTTAAGCAACCAAATACAGGCTGACTTTAACTGTTTGATTCTGTGTGGTGGCAATGAAATGAAGAAGTCTGTCTTTTTTTTTTTTCCCCATCCGTTAAAAAAAAAATAGTAGTCAAACAGAACAGCTTGTATGTAATGGATGTTTCTATTTATGTAATTGAATAGTTTTCATTAATAGCTGGTTCCACAGAACAGCGAACAACGGTGCAGCTATTGATCAGCTACAGCAATTACAGTTGGGTAACTGTAACCTTGGAAGGATTATGTCTTGCTTTTTTTCCCCATGTTGGTAGCCATCAAACCTGGAGTTTTAGAGCCCAGAGTTTCATAAACATAATTAGTTTCTCGCCCAGATTTGGAGATGTTTTCTTTTCCTCTCCCCTTGGTACAATCATAGCAGTACTTGCCTCTGGTACCTGGAAATGGGAAGGTCCGCTCTGACCACTTTGCTGGAGTTCGGTTACTTCTGAAGCTGGTTTCTTCTGAAGAAGGATTTAGAATGGAAGAAAAAAAAGATTAAACATGACTGTTTTTAACAGAAGACTTTGCATTGCACTGGAAAATATTGTATTTCCTTAGTGTGGTTGCTCATTTAAATTTTATTGCGTTTTCTAGCTTGTTCTTTGCCATTAAATTAGTTCTGTTTCCAGACATTAGCATAATTGCATGTGGTAAAGTACCTTCAATTTTAGGCAAGCGTTATGCAAAAGGCTGTGAAAATAAATATGGTGAGGTAATTAAAAGTCTAATCACCTTTTTACTCCTGTTGTTATCTCTTTGTGTGGCAGGGATGTGGGGCGACCGCAGCCCAGGCCGGACCTGGGTGTGCACATCTGGGGCAGGCGCCCCGCGGGAGGCAGCTCCTGCTCAGGGGGTTTAAATCAACCCGAGTCAAACGAGTCTCTGATGATGAGCTGTAATTCTGCTGGTTCATCCCCTTGCTGCTGGCTCTTCCTGTGCCTTTATTTTCTCAGTTTCAGAGCTGTCTAGTATACAGTGCTTTATCTCTATGTACTAATTGTAAAACTTCATCAAGCTACCAGTTTTTTCCCTTGGCAAGTGATGTAGGTGAGGACTGCTAAGCTTCTTTTTTCCAAACCACAGTTCTTTCTTACAGTTCCAGGTCTTTTTTTCTGTTTTTCAGTATCCTTCTTTCAAGTAAAAACCAGGGATTGATCAGTTGTCTGGTACAAGTCTTTCTGATGTCCTATATGGAGTCGTTCCAGATGGATGTTTTCCTATGTCTAATTACGGTGCTGGTCTTATCAGCTAAAAGAGTTTATCCTTAATGAGCTCTTAAATCCTTTTAGGATTAGTGCTTTCCAGGGCCCACTGTAAAAGATTGGCCCAAATTCCCTCCCTGCCACCTCTCGCAGGTGTGCAACCGCAGGGAATCGCATGGGCAGCTTGGGCTTGGAAACCAAAACCTTTGCTCTGCCCTTTAGAATCAGAATAAGAGCAGGAAACTCCATCAGCGAGCAGCGTGGCAGTAGCCCTTCTGGGGATGAGAATGGTCTGGAGGCTTCATAAGATTTGCATAAACAAGTGTCTGTTCTGTATTTACATCTTTTTCTTCATGAAGGCAGATAGGTCGCTCTCATCTCTTGAAGACAGCACGACTGTTTGCAGGAGTGGTGATACTCCAGAATGATCCTGAACTCTCTAAGAATCGCCTAATGAGTCAGAGGACGTGAGGATAATAGAGCCACCCAGAAAAATGCTCTGGCAGCGCATAATGGCCCAGCAGCCGGCTGTTCCTGCAGAAGCTGCTTCCTCCCCAGCAGAAGCTTCATGGGGAAGTACAGCATGTCTCGAAGCGGAGTGCGTAACCACCTTTAGCTACTTTTCTTTTTACCACATCCTGTTTGCTACAACACCAGATTATGCGTGTGCTTTAGAAAAAGAGACGTTTTCTGATATCCTAATATCTACTATTTACAGGTGGAATCCACTCTTGCTTCTCCACTGCCTTAAAACTGCACGTGCAGTTCTCCTCGTGCTCCCTTGCGCTGCGGGGTGGGCATGCGTGTGAAAACACTGCTTTCGGTTCTGAAATGAGCTGTAAGGTGCGTGGCTGCTGGGTGGATGGGGCTGTGCTGCAGCCAGCCTAACTGCCAAGTGTTAAAGGGAGTGATTTAGGTCATCCTGTTACTTTAGAACGGGTTTATCGTGGTTATTAAAGTTAAATGCTTTGCAGCAAACTTGTTGCCAGTTATAGTTCAGGGACTCTTATGTCTGACACTGGACTTTCTGAGAAACTGCCTCTGTCTGGTAGGCAGTGAATAAAGTTGGCTTAGAAATTCTGGGATGTGGAGGTAAAGCATCCTACAGCTTCAGGTTGAGTCTTAGGTTCGGCCTTGGGTTCTCAGGTGGCTGCTTGGAAGCTGGCAGGAGTGGCGGTTTGTCTGCACCCTTCCCAGTTTCTCATCTGTTGCACAGAGCCGTTGGGTTTGGGTCTTGGGGAAAGATGAGAACAGAACATATTTTAGCTGTTTCAGCAGCTGGTCATACTGCAATATAAGCTTTTCACCTTGCCTAGTAAGGAACTTGCATTTCCCCCCCCACCCCCCCACCCCCCCCCCGAAGCTGGATCTAATTTCTGTTTTATTTTCCTGAAATATAACACCTGTAAAAAGAACCAATTAAAAAACCTTGTAGTTGATGTACTGAGTTACAAATGCTTTTTTTCCCTATTTACCATCCACTTTTGTATAGTGAAGAATGATCTTTCTGGGGTGATTCATTTAACTGTCTTTTATATCCTCTTAAATCAGCAGGCTCCAAGTTGGAGGTCTTCCCAGCCAGGGTGAGCATTTTGCCATCTGTATCAGTGCTTCTTCCCACACACGCCTGTCTTGTGAGGGGCTCTCTCGCTTCTTATCTGCTCCCTTTATACAGCTACAGCTAAGTATAGCTGGTGTATATTCCAACAGCTTTTAGCTGAGTTTCCAGAGCAGATGAGCATTGGGTCTATTTTGTAGTTCCTTCTGCACAGGCAACCTACAACTGTGGGGAGGGACTTTTCTGTCTGCCCTCTGCAGTTAGAGGGAAATGTGCTTCTGACCGTTCTGGCTGCTGTTTCCTCCAGCTTTGTCAGTGACAACTTTCTGTTGAAAAAAAAAAAAATCAACAAAAAACCCAAACAAAAAAACCAAAACCCAACAAACGGGTGAAAACAGCTAAAGAGGGTTTTTTTTAGGGCAATGAATCATGCTTTCTGTTGCTTGTTTCTCTAGTTCTGGACCCATCATATTTCATTATTTCAGAATTTTGATGCTAATCATTAAATGGATCTTGAGTTAAAAATCTGTTGAGAAAAACATTCTTGCTCTTCCTCTTTCTGTTGCCAGTGTGGTAGCACAGCGCACTGCGCTCCCTGAGATACCTAAAAATAACAGGCTGGGAAAAGTACCTCCCTAGAGCATTATTTAAGCTATTGTTTAATTTAAGCATAA
Source organism: Strix uralensis (assembly GCF_047716275.1). Classification (NCBI taxonomy): domain Eukaryota; kingdom Metazoa; phylum Chordata; class Aves; order Strigiformes; family Strigidae; genus Strix; species Strix uralensis. Next base: position 16,914,762 of record NC_133988.1, read on the forward strand.
GATCTATGTGCTGTTGGCATTCTGAACTAATTAACAGTCCTCTGAGGAAATAACAATGAAAGCAATAAAACTTGGTTGGGAGTAAAGAAGAGCACCTGGGTTTTGGCTACCAAATGAGCAGGGGATGACAAAATTAGTAGATCTTGCTCCTAGTCATTTCCAGCTGCTCGTGGTGACTCTGAAGCCGCAGCCTTGCCTGTGCCATCAGGGAGGGACATGTGAGTAGAGGTGGGTCGTGCCAGCGACGTTTCTCTGCCCGTGGTCTGGCTGAGCTGTCGGGGCTACCGAGGCTGGGGGTGGCCCGTGGAGCTAGTGGCAGCTAGCAGCACTGGCCCGGGTGTGCTGGGGAGCCCGTGTGTCTGAGTCCCCGCAGGGATGGATCGCGGTCCCCCGTCCTTCCGGGGAGAGGTTGGTGGTGAGAGGAGGGGCTGCACAAAAGCCAGTGCTAAAGTGTCTTTAAAAACTGAGAGTATTTTTAGAGCCAAAGTCACCTTGGGGTGTACACCAGCTACTGATCCAAGGCCTGAATGATCCTTAACAGCGTTCACGAGACTTGTATCACTGCGGTGATTTTACTCTCTTCTGGCATGTTGATGTTAAGTAATGTGCAGCCATATGATAGGGAAAACAGTTACTTGCTTGGTGGGTTTTCTGTGAGAGCAAGGCTGTTTGTTGAAGTGAGTTTATTCTGGGGTTCCTTTTCTGAGCCGGGGAAGACAGCCACCATACAGAAGTGGACACCATCAAAATCAGGAAGTAACTATGTGAACAAAAAATTATATTTAAAAAAACTGTTTGAAGACTGATCATCTTCTTTCTCATGTTACTTCTTATTTTCAATTCAAGTTTAGACTAAAACCTGAATTGTGGATAGTTTGCAGGAGGCCTTCATGAAGCTGTTGAACCTTGCTTTCCTTGCAGGGTTCGTATGATCAGTTAAAAACAACATTAAAAACCAAACCACAAGTAGATGTCGGAAACTGTGTGATTGTAAACTGAAACAGAAACTGTTAATGTAAGGCATTTCACAGTGGAGCTGTGCCTTCACAGCAGTTCCCCCATTGTATCAAACTAGGGTGTGGACAGTGAAAGAGAGAAAATAACGCGCTCAGAGCCACCTTATAACACTCAGGCTGGGTTGCTGTATGCGATTTTTTTTCACCAAATTAATGTTAGGTTTAAGATCTAGCTTTTATGTCGTAATTTAAGTGTTACTGGAAGCTACATTTCTTCCAATATACTTCTATTCTGTGGTAAAATAAAAGTGATACTTGCATGAATTGCATTGAAGATCATTTAGAGGGATGTTGATGAAGGTTCCCGCTGTAGATTTTATGTTCATTTTACCTGCAGGCAGCTTTAAGGAGGTGCCTGTCTTGTGTGTCAGGGACAAACAGTATCTAAAGTCACTATAAAAAATGTATGTATTCATTTTGGTTTTCCTTCTGATCATAAATAATTGAGCATTTCTCTGTTGGGATGCAGCCTGATACACTCCCGTGCCTGCCTTTGTGGAGGCTGAAGATACTTGCTTGTGTGATTTCCCAGTGGAGTTGGAGAATAGGAAAAATATATATCCTGGCATCTGGAACTTCACATAATAAATGGTGTACAGAGGCTGATGTATATTATCATCTATATACAGTATAGTTCATGGAAGATTTAAGTCATGGGGAAAAACAGTCTTCATCTCAGCAGAGCAGTGTAGTTACACAATTTTTGGGTTAGATTATCAAGAATTCCAGGCAGACTGGAAATTTTTGAACTCCAGAAGTAGTGGTGTAGGAGAGAAGATGAGCAAGATAGGTAATGAATGTGACGTATGTAGAGCTAACAAATTACAGCTTATTTGAATGAAATTTCACTTGGATGTTTCCCTGTTTAGGTTTTCAGCAAACATACCTGCCAGGCAGTCACCGTGACACGCAGCCTGCGGTCAGCTCTGTACGTTTCCCTTGTTTTTCCCCAGGAGGCATGTACGTGAACCCCTTCCTTTGGGATCAGAGGTTCCCTCGGTGATGTGTTCAGTCACCCTGTGGCTGCACACGTCAGCCTTCGGGATGGTCTCCGGCCTTCCCTTCCAGCTCCCTTCACAGCAGCTCGACTGGCGTGCGGGGGAGATGGCATCTGGCTGCGTGGAGGTGCGGCGAGGGGAGCCGAGGAGGAGGAGAGGGCAGCCGGCCTCGGGCTCTCTGCAGGGGTACTGGTGAGGGACAGCCATTTCCAGCACGCTGCTGGTGCTGCAGCTGGCCCGCAGCGGCCTCCAGAAGGTCTTTGTGCAGGTCCAGCCCGTGGGGCAGAGCGTAGCTGGGTGCCAGAGGTAGGTCCTGCTGGGAGGAGAGCTGCTGATGAGCCTTCGTGGCTTGTCAGCTGCCAGGGAGGGCCTGTGAAGACCAGTTTGGAAAGCTTTGAGCTAAAATGTTATAAACCCATCCTGAATATAGTGCAAAGCGACTTCCATACCAAAGATAGCGTTCTCTATCTGCTTGGACTCGCTTGAGCTTTCGTAGCCCATTTCTGATGTTTATACTTGTGTATAAACAGGGAGGGTGTAGTCTTGATTCCCCCTCCTCCCCCCAGCAATTTCTCAGTCAGTCCAAAACAGTTGCACTCCCATCGAGTTTTTATCAATTTCAAGACTTTGAAACAATTCACAGACCAATTAAGCCTCTGCACACAACTGTGAAATAGGTAAATATTAGTTTTCCATGTCTGTAATGTGGCATAATACCAACTTTAACGAGATTTACCTGCATAGCTCTGTACTACTAATAAAGCAGATTCGCTGGTCCTGCCAGTGCTACTCGTTCATCTCAGTGGGATAACTCATTAGTAACAGTAGAAAAGCTCAGAAACCAGGAGAAGGGTAAGTAGAATCTAAATTACTGAAGCTGGTAAGTCTTCTAACTTTCAGCAGTGCTTTTAAGAGAGAGAGCAGTTAAGTCACAGAGCAGAGAAGCTGGACAATGCTGGCCCTTGGTTATCTCATGAATTCGTTTGCAGAGCAGAGAACAGACATGGATGTTTACTATAAGCGTTTCAAATGCTTTTAGTGTTCTATACCAATATCTGTCTTATAAAAGAATGATGTATAACACAACTTGCAAACCCCCCAGGGAACAGGTCCAGGTTTGCGAGGTACTTGGTACACCGTCAGGAGGTGAGTAACGTCCCCCATCAGACCTCCGAATCTTCAAACTCCGTAGGGGAACAGAGCAGTAACCTTATAGGGTAGTTGCTTCTCTCTTTCCTGGCCTCTTTCCACTGACAGCATTACGTCCAGCCAGTGCCTCTTTAATATTCTGCTCCCAAATGCGTGCGTGTCTGTGGTGGTTGGATAGGTAGGCTCAGAAATATGCAAACCAGTTTCTTAATGTTTCTAGATGCTTCTGTCAATAACGTCTTTGATCAAAAGGAGAAAGAGTCTGAAGAGAAGTAGAACCATCTGTTTCTGAACCTCCAGCTCTCAGCAGCTTTCTTCTTGGAGTGCACAGAATGAACCAGAGGAAGGCTTTAAAATTCATGTAGGAGAATCATCTGTGCTCTGTCACTGTTGTTTTAGTGGTTTTGCTCCTCTGTACCTAAGTGCTGTGTGTATTTACGAACTGAATACTACTGCTTTTGTGTTTTGATTTTAACCACAGTACAACAGTCGTCCTAGTTACTGTTGCAGAACACTTTAAGATACTGAACAGTACTGGCTAAGGTAAATACTGACATCAGAGGCTTGACAATACCCTTCTGTTGTGAAGTTATTCCGTGTCTTCATTAAATGGTGCCATCACCCTGCGCTCCCCCCAGAAAAACACACACAGATCTAGGCCCTCTCTAAGAAGTAGGGATACACCTCCCAGTGTACTCTGTGTGTTTGTAACAGTGAACAGTTCATAGCTTAGAGCATGTCAAAAGAAATCGTGTGCTTTTCAATAATAAAGGGATATTGGCTTGTGATATGTAAGTAATTTTAAGAAGTCGTGTAATGGAAAAATACTGATCAAGAAAATAACTGTCAGGTCCTTCGTAGGGACTGAATATTCTTGTGGCCTGGGAAAAGAACCTATAGAACAAATAACAGGCAACCATCATGACGTTCTTAAGCTGCTAATACTTGTTAACTTGCTAATAGCTTGTTAGTAGCTGCTAATACCACTTGCAAAAGTGGTGGGAGTTTCTTCTATTTACAAGTGAAAAAAGAGCAAAACCTCAAGTGCTATGTATTTCTTGGTGAGCTTCAGTGAAGGAATTTAATCACATTCTTTGCAATAACTGGTTGATTGAAATGCTTCAATTTTGTGTTTAGTTGTCCTTTTAAAAGTTAGATTCTATTTTTACATACCTTTGTTTAGTGATATTAGTCTTCCATCTTTTAGAAGTACCTTTTCTTATGTACAACCCTCTTTTCTTTTGCCTTTGACGTGTTGAATGCCTTTGGTACTCAACTTTAGTCGACTGGAATTCTGCATGTTGAGGGAGACCAGAGTATGAAAGAGATGTACTAAGTGTTTGGGTAAAAGTTTTCCCCATTCTTTTCATCGGTTTAAAAAATGTTTTATTGCATGTTCAACATTCAGAGGTACATTGCATGAGGATATTAAGATGATACGTGGTGGGGGTTGTTTTTGAGGCAAAGATCCAGTGGCAGTTACAGTGACTGAAGCACAGACATCACTTTTTTTTTTTTTTAATGATTTACAGCTGCATGTTAAAAATAGAGCACATTCTTCTTTTCCTTAGAAATCCTTTTATCATTTGAATTGGTGTGCCACCACTTGACATCTTGACAGCTGCTGGTCCTACCCTTTGAAAGTGCTGAACTCCCGGCTGCTGTCAGAGGACGTGGAAGGGTGTTTGCCGTGTGCCTTCTCGTTTGAAATGCAGACTCTGTAATCCACCCCGAGTATTTTGCTCCAAACTGCTCTTCTGGGATGGAAGCAGAATAATAATTGAACGTTCTCAGTAAGTCAGTATATTAGCTGCTTCAGCTCCTCTACCTCATAAGCCTGTGCTGAGGTTTGACACAGAATCAGCGAATGCTCCCCCGTCGTGTCGGTGCTGGCGGAGCGGTGCAGCTGCTGTGCCCCCGTGGCTGCGGGAGCTGGAGGCACACGCGGCTCTAGCACTGGGGGAGCTGGCCGACCGAGTTCTACCAAGCGGTAGTGATTTCACTGGGTGAAAAGCTAATGGAAAATATGCCTGGAAATGAGGATTTTCTTTGAAGACACTTCAAACCTTTTAGCCAAAGTTTATTTTCATATAATGATTTATAGATGTCATTAAACAAGCTACCTGGCAACTGGCAGACTAATTTTGAGCTCAGTTTGATGATGTTCTAGGGAAATGGTTCAGCGCTCCTCTCCATTGTATGCGAGTCCTGTCTTGTAAAATATAATTTGTTCTTCTACCCTGCTTTTTATGTGCAGAGATAGGTTTTAATTTGTCATGATGTATTATTTTTAATGAAAAGTGAATGTACATTAGGCTCTATTAGTAAAAATAAGTTAAGGACAAATAGCTCATAATTGGAAAGAGAAGTAGTGAAATCTGTGGTGCCTTCTGGGCTGTGAGGATTTTTGTGGCTTTGTACCTTGCCAAAGCTGTGATTCCTACGCAGATGAGTTTTCCCTGGTAGTAACAAGTCTCTTTGTTCCTGAACAAGGAAATCGGTGGTTCTCTCGTTTCTGGAGCTTTTAGGTGGTCTTAATTATCCTGCGCTATGGCAACTGAGTACGTGTACATACAGAACAAGATTTTGAACTTGACTGGATATTCTGTAACAACTGCAGGCTGGTTTGAATTGTAATTTTCATGTGGTTTAACAGTAGACCTCTACCCCTAACTTCTTGTGTCTAAGACCCAGATCTGTTATTGGTACCGATGGGGGCTCGTTACATTACTTGAGGCAAATAAAATAAAATGGGCTAAACCAGGAGATGGCACATGGGGAGGAAGGGTGGTTTTCCAGCAGCAGAGCCAAGTGGGGGAGCCTCTGTTTCTGGTCCTGGCTCCCTGTTGCACGGAGGCTACGGCTGGGTAGAGCTCGGGGGTGTCACAGCGGATCCGCGCCGTTTCACTGGGGGCTGACAGAGCCTGGCCCCCGGGTGATGGTTAAACCAACCGACAGCTGGGTTTAAACACGCAGTAGTTTCTCAGCGGTGTGTTAGCTGAGTTTTGCTGTTACTGCGTGCTGTCCCGCAGTTGCCGCAGCAGTTCTGCACTAGAGGCTTTTCTGGGCCTGTGGTACAGGCATCCCCCCTGGTCACACTCGCTGACTTTATGCCTGAATTCAGCCAAGTAGGAAAGAGCAGCAGTGGTCTTGGAGGGACTGAGGACAGAGACCTTGAAGTGACCTAAGTGAGGAAGAATCCTCGTGTTGCAGGGTTTGCAGAGCACCGGCCGGGGCCGGGGAAGCTTGTGCTGGAGCTTTGTCTGCCTGGGAGTGGGAGCCGTTAGCCGCAGCCGACGGGAGTCGAGCCTCTACTGATTCTGGTGCAGATGTCACTACTTATTTGTTTGTCATTATTCTGTATTTATACACAGCGCGTTTAGTTAGGATTTGGAAGCAGCTTGATATTTTTGTTTTCTAATTTGCTATTTTGCCTACTAGAAAGAGTCTGCATCAGCATTTTGGACCACATTCTGGTCTGCTGTAAATAGATGCAGCTTCCTTTCAATCAGTGACATTGTAAATACTTATATCAGGGCTAAATGTGTCTATTTTTAGCTCTGCTGTCTTACCTAGTCACTTCTGTTTGTTTTAATAAGGTTTTTATTTACTCCTGTTAAAAGGGTATTTGAATCAGATACTAATAAAATTCCAGTTAGATAAGTAGTTTTCTCCAAGGTTTGTTTTATTATGGCGTTCCTAATTAATTTTTTTATTTTATTATTCTGTGCTCTCAGTTAATTGACATTCTCGTGAAGGCCAAGATAAGGCGTTATGAACGCAGAGGTGACCTTTGGATGGTAGGAGAAGGCAGGAGGCCAGCACTCTCCCCTCTGTCTGCCCAGACCTGCTGATGGGGCAACACATCCTGCTTTTAATAACAGTAGTAGCAGGGCAGGGAAATTGCAAGTAACTGTAAAATGAGAAGGCAGCTCTAATCCCCACAAGTGGAAAGGGCAACATTTCTTCATTAAAACTGTAAGAGAAGGGTTCTACACTGCAGGTTTTACTTCTTCTTTTTTTTTTTTAAAAAAAAAGGCTCTGCTAACAAAGAGGTGGCTTTTAAATACACTGTGTCTTGGCAAAGCAGAGTGTGGTTCCATCTCTCGGTCGCGCTGTGTGATCCTGTACTGGGAGGCTGTTTTGGGGGGACTTCAGGTGGAGCTTTGCTTGTGCCAGAGTGGATACAGCCCCCGGGCATCGGTCTTGCTGCAGAGCTGGGCTTGCATCAAACCAGGGCGACTGCAGGGGTGTGAATTGAACATTTCGTAGATGGAGTGTGTTAAATGGATAAACGTGCCAGCCCGGGATCGCCTGGGAAGAGCTGTAGGCTTGTGGGGGACGGGCACCTGGCCATGGGTCCCCGCCAGCCTTTTGGTGGGAGAAGGGTGGTGTGGGCAGCATGGAAACCCTGCTCGGAAGGGAGAAGTCGTGTGGAAGGCTGCTTGGGGCAACAAAATAGTATAATCCATAATCAGCTCATAAACATGGTGTCAGTGGTCGGGCCAGGTTTGGCAGAAGCTGGTCCCCAGCTGCGTTTCTGGGCTCTGCCCGAGCCTGGCCGTAAGGAGTGCTGACCTCAGGAGTTAAAAACCAGGCCTTCGTAATTCAGGGGAGGCGTGGGACTTAAGAGTCAGGATTTCATGCAAAATTTCTGAAATCTTGTTAGAAAAATGAAATTATTTGAAATAAACATTGAAGTAAAAATGACGTCCTTTTAAAAAAGAGATGGGTTAACTTAATTCCGCTCCTTGTCCCCTCCAAGCCTGTGAAACGGACCTTGTCTGGTTGGGGATGAGCTCTGGGAATGGCCCGGCCGCTCTCCGCATCTCCCCCTCTGTACCCCACCGCATCCAGTTAAGACCAAGCTGCAAACCTCAAGGGTCATCTTTATCCCTCCTTGAAAGACATTTTGTCTTAGTAATTAGAGTTAGTGCAATTAATGGCATTTGGCAAACTTAGCTGTACAGGATTGTCCATAAAAAGATAATGGGAAAAAATTATTGTCCGGAGACTGGGAAGGCAGCGGCTTGGAGCTGAGTGCTGTCTCGTGCTCGTGTGTGCGTGTTACTGATAGCTTCCATCACTTTGCTGTTACCAGAAAAAGCTTTTAAAAAATATTTTTCTTTCCCCTTAACAACTAGTGATCTGGTTGTTGCAGAAATTATATAGTATAGAAGAAGGAATCTTTAAAGCAAAAGCTGTCAGCATCTTTATTTCATAAATAATTGCTGGTTCCTTTTATCTGTTATTTAATGCTATCATTTTTTTAATTCCTGCTTTCTGTTCTTGGTCTTATTTTTCTGTGTGTAGTTAACTGTGCTTATTGTGCTTTTCGTCAGCTCTCCCTGAACTTCTTAAAACTACTGTCACTTATTCAATGCTGCATCTGTCAATTAGTTTTGCTATTATCTGAGAGTTACAGTCTCTGGCTAGTAATTTTTCACTCAATCTAAGAACATCAGTAAAAGAGGAGATTTCCTTTATGCTGCAGTGGAAGCGCAGAATCCATTGATACAGTGGGAGGTCAAAACAGAAACGCTGCCAGTGTGGAGAACATGAAGCTCTAATTGGATTTGTTTGAATTCGGGGCAGTGGAAAGATTTCAAGTGTGTTGATACCTGGGGACGCGGACTGCACGGTCGGACGAGCTGCAAACCCGAGAGGAGGGAGGAGTGTGTTTGCACTTGTGCTTTAAAAGAGCAAATGGTTTATGGCCAATCATTCAAAAAAAGATAAAAATCAGGGAATAGGACTTCTTAAATAAAGAATTTACCCACAAAATCTTCGGAATTTTTCTTAATACTTAGGAGTTTTAGATCCTTTTGAGCAATACTCTTGACTGGGTAGTGGAGATGCTGATTCTGTTTTCCTCCATTGTAAATCTTTAGTGAAGTAATTACAAGTCACTAGAACCCACTCTCATTGCCTGGCAATCTGTTTTTTTTTTTTCTTGGCTTCCCCAAAGATTTTTCCTTAACATCTCTGTCCTCCAGGCTCTGCAAGAGTCTCTCACAGTCCCCAGATCCTTCTTCACTCCTTGTCCTTAACCATCAGCCTCTGATCAATCATCCCTGGAGTTAAAGTTTTCCTGCAGACCTCGTGTCTTCCTGGCAGCGTGGCAGCGATTCGCCTCCTCCAGCCGCTTCCCAGCGCAGCCGTAGGACGCAGCAGCTCTTCAGCCCACCGATGGGGGACGTGGGTAGGAGAGCAGCTCTGCCCAGGCAGGGCGAGGGGGGATGCGTTTGGCTGCCTGCAGTTTGCTGCCTGACATTGCTGTCCTTTTGACAGAGAAAATGCCTGAGTTGACACCCTTTCCCCTTGTTTTCATGAGGTGACTGAAAAAAAATAATGGCATTATCCATGAAATTATCAATTAGTTAAAAAGAACTCCATCACTTGGCTTATCCTTCCCCAGATACAGCCTGCTGGAGATAAAGGTGCTGGACACCCACAGATTTTTTTCTCTGATGTCTGTGTTGCTAAGAATTTTAAGAGCAGCACTCAGTATTCCTGAAGGTATTCAGAATAGGTGCCGGTTGTACGGCGGGGTCTGTACTGACAGTCACATGGGAAACGTGGAGGGTGAGATAACCTGGTACTTACTGGCAGAGCAGTGCATGTGTATCGTTCTGAATTGTTGCTTGGAAAGCTTATGGACCATAATCCTTCTTACGGTTTGGGTAGAGCATATCTTTTAAAAAATAATACTGGAAACGTTTTTGCCAAGGGAAGCTGGTCCGTGTGAAATCCTTTTTTTTAATGACTAGATAAGCTGCATGTATGTATACTGTATATCTTAATATACATACATAAATGCTCCCAGTCCATAGGTACCTCAAAGGAAACTTAAAATATCTATTTTTATGTTAACTGGTACAAACTGCATTTCTTACAAGGAATGTTTTTGGGTTTTTTCCTCTGAAAAGACGATGGTGGATTGTTGATGAAAGCTGATGCTCTAATTTATGTGTTACACTCCGCGAGCGTTAGAATAATACTCCTTTTAGATGTTTTGGATACTGACCTTTTCAAGTGGGTGTTTTGTTTTTTTTTTTTTTTCCTATTGCAGCTTGTAAAAATTACAATAAAAAAAATCTTACCCATTTTTCTGGCTACAAGAGTGTTTCTATGTGACCTCGTGCTGGACCAGCCCCCATCTCCCGCTGTCCGCTCCCACCGTCCTGCTGCTCTGCAGGGTACGGGTTTATCTACAGCAGGCTTGGAGGTGTCTTGGGTGTCCTGTTAGTGAGTAATTACAACGTTGGTAACTTCATGGAGAAGAGATTTTTCGTGCTATAATTTATTTTACTGCAGTATTTTCTAATAGTTTATTTTTTTATCGTACGCTTTAAAATGCTGCTGTAATAATTCTACTTATCTTCACTGGAACCTGACTAACAGCATTTTCTCAGTATTAATTCATAGGTCTAACTTACTATAACTATATTAATCATCTATAAAAGTTTTAACTTCTTGTTTTGGATGTCTCTAGTTTTTTGCATAGCTGTGCAGTTTGGAAGAGAGCGCCTTGGTGAGAAGCGGGCTCTCTAACGCAGGCAGCATAAGCCTGCTCTTGTTCCCTGTTCTCTGGTTTGGGAACCTTTTCTTTCTCTGCAGTAATTAAATTTAAAAGTTTGGAAAATATTAAACAGGGCTAAAATGTTTGGCATGGCGTTGTTGAAAATTTGTGTTGGTATATTTTCACACTCCTCCCACAGTTGTCTTTGTGGGTTGGGTTTTTTTGTTTGTGGGTTTTTTTGGTAAACAGCCAGTAGCTGGGACCACGCCAGGGATTTTTCTTTCACTGCATTCATTGCTGTTTGTGCCACTCTTTAGTCTCTTAATTACATGACTGTAATCTTCTTTGGTTCATTGTCCAAATAGGAGTTCACTCAATTCATCATTATTTTGCTCGGTGCTGCTGCTGTTTCGATCATGTGTAAAATAAGAGTTAATGAATTAGGTTCAGTTCCGTAAGTGGCAGGTTTTGTTCCCAAACCCGGGTTGGTGCCACGCGTGCTGCTCGGGCGGGGAAGGCGGGACCCGGAGGGGCACTTTGCAGTCTCTGAAGGCGAGCGGCTTTGGGTGGGTTTGGCTGGGTTTTGGCAGCAGTGGGGACGGGGTGTGACTTGCCTGCTTGGAGAGGGCACTCGTGTCCCCTGCGGTCGCCCGTGACTCCGGGTTTGGTGGCTGGCTGGGATCTGTGTCCGTCCTACCAGGCGTGGGCTGCTCCGGCGCTTCGCTCCTGTCGCCTCTGCAATAGGGGAAGCCAACTTATGAGGGGTATTTCCAGTAAAATAGGAACCCAGACAAGCCCTTTAGAAAAAAACAAAACAAAAAACTAAGAGAAAGAAAAGCACTCCAATTGCAAATTGCTTTTAAGAAATAGAAAACTTGGAGTTGGTTTTGTTTGGTTTTTTGAAAAGCACGTTTGTTTATAAAATATTTCAAGAATGATTATTTTTTTTAGAATAACTAGAAGGTTTGGAGAATCTCATAAGAGAATCTCTTAATTAGATTTCTCTCCTTATTTAGAGAATAAAACCCAGTTTGTGTAATCCTTGAAATATCATCCTGATCAGCTAAATGAGTCAAGCAAAGTACAGGAGCTGTCTGGCCATAATCCCTTTTTGGGTATTCCGATTGTGTCCAAATAAAGCCAGGGGACTCCCGGAAAACAAGCTCTTCCGATGGGAAATTTAACTTGGGATCCAGATACAACTAAAGGGGCTACCAAGAAGCTGATAGATGTTTTCATTGTACGTAAATTAAAGCTTTTGTTTGCCTGATTAGCGTTGCTTTGTCTGCTGC